>NW_012267275.1:3735440-3763643 GCF_000151885.1 Dipodomys ordii | reverse complement strand
TCTTTAAATACAAGATCATGTCATCTGCAAAGAGGGAGAGTTTTATTTCTTCTTTCCCTATTTGGATCCCCTTTATGTCTGCATCTTGTCTTCTTGCTGTAGCTAGGCATTCTAATACTAGATTGAAGAGGAGTAGAGAGAGTGGGCATCCTTGTCTTGTTCCTGAGTTTGAATTTGATCACAGTACATTATATACATGGTGTAAATATCACAATGACCAATTAATTTATGCTAATAAAAATTTAAAAAATAAGAAGCTAGAATAGCAAATTATATATTTTTGTAATCATACCCAAGTCAACTTTAAATTATCTTAAATAATTTTAATTGATTGTCATATTAATATTATTTTGTCTGAATTAAGCCAACATTGATATTAACTTTTAAACTGGGATTGATGCCTAAATGCATGAACTGAAGGAGAGATAAAATTCACAATGAGAAATTGTAGACTGTCAGTGTCTAGTTATTACTTGCTTTCTTTTCTAGTGAAGGGAATGGTGATTACTGTTCATAATTCCAAACACTTTTTATTCTTTTATTATGAGGCTGGCTCTCACCACACTCTTTCTTTTCAGGAAAACTGCCCTCACAAGTGTGTTGGCGGTAAGTGATGGTGAAGAACACCTTCCTCCCACTTTCAAACCCCAAATTTGTCACATGGTCTATGCCTCACCAATCAAATAATCCAATGCCCTGGCTCCAGCCACTGGTCCAGAATGAATACATTGCTTCAGATTTGTACATAGGGTTTTCTCCTTTGAGACTATAATGTTGAGTGTATCATGAACTGGAAAGCTGTGTTTCAAAAAATGCCAGTTATCATGTGCTCCACTCTTTACAAGAGTCAAAACAATGAGAGGAACAAAAGTATAAACATTGTGAAAGAGAAAAAAAGGGAAGGAGAAAGGGAGGAGCAATGAGGGAAAAGAACTCATCAATGTTAGTGAAGTCTGTGACTTCATTTTCCTTGGTTAGCTCTATATTTCTTTGATCACAACATAATTACCACAATGTAATCACGTGAGCAAACACATTTTCCTTCTCTTGCTTATAGTTTTAGTTTGGATTTAGATTTCTGTCTTTGGCAATCAAGACTGTTTTGACTCATCCAAAATGATTTTGTTTTCATTGATGAAAATATTGTGTATCAGACAATATTACTTATTCTGGCATTTGTGCCTGATTACAAGGGAGGAGGCAGGAAATATGGGTAAATTTTAATGTAAGAATAAATGTATTCTAAAAGACAGACACCTACATTAGCAACTGAAAACAATATAGACAATTAAAAGATAGAATAAGGATCAGTGCTCAAGCTGAAATGGTAAAGATTCTTACTTCCAAAAGCAAACAGAAGGTAAGTTTCATGAGCTACATCAGTGGGTTACCACCAATTTTAGAACAAATTACTTAAAATTTTGGATTGTATTGCTCACAGAAGAAATATTGATGTCTGGCACCTAGTATAATATACAGCAAGTCAATTTAATGCCAGCCATAGTCATTCCTGTAAGCCACTATATACCCAAACTCTTTATATCATGAGTAGAGATCTTTCTGTAATCTGTTAAGGTAAATTAGTGAATAGTTCCAAAGCGTATTGATTATTAGATCAACTTTTAACTTGTAGATGATTTCCTGGTGTCTCTTCTTTCTCCCTTATATTTTAATTTATATTTCAATTTTTATTATATTTTAATATTTTTAATTTTTATTAGTACCCAGAAGGAAGACACCAATGGATAGCTGACATTTATATATAACAACAAATATAAGAAAAAAAACACTGGATAACAAAATCAAAATTCCTAACATCTGGACAGGTTGAACTTCAGGAAAAAAACTATCTAACTTTACACAAGTACCTTATTCCCATATGTACAGATCAAAGCCATAAAATCTATTCATGTCAGGCTGGATGTGAGTTAGTAGCAGCATATATGAATACAAATAGAGATTTTAGTGGAAGGAATGTTAATTTAAGAAAAAAATAAAAACTGGGCACCAGTGGCTCACACCTGTAATCCTACCTACTCAGGAGGCTGAAATCTGAGGATCATGGTTCAAGCTAGCCCAGGCAGGAAAGACTGTGAGACTCTTATCTTCAATAAGCCACCAGAAAACTGGAAGTGGTTCTGTGGCTCAAGTAGTAGAGTACTAGCCTTGAACTGAAGAGCTGAGGTACAGTGACCAGGCCAAGAGTTCAAGCCCTATGACCAACAAAAAAAAAGGAGAAAGAAAGAAAAGAGAAAATTAACTCTGTTTTAGACTTTTGTGGCAAAAGAAAAGTTTCTAAGAGAGATAAAATTCCTGTTTTGATCAGCATAGATTTGATAAACTATAAAACTACACTTTTTATAGGTGTCATGCTAAAGAAAATATGTTTAAAAAATCCTATTTAGGCATGAGTAACCAGGATACAAAAGTATCCTGGTTAAAAAGATTAGCAATGTTTAACCTAGAATAGAAAAGATCAAGAAATAATAACCTGTCTACAAAGTATGGAGAGCTACAGCTGTAATGTGGAAAAGAGACTAAGACATTTAGTGGACTATAGGGTAAAATTAGCACTTGGTAGGGGGCAGGTAATGAGAGAAGATTTATATCTTTACAAGGAAAGACTTTGTGACTATTTGTGCCCATCTAAACCAAATAATAGGTTGCTTTGGGAGAGCATGAATCAGGTTGTTAAGTTAACAACCTGATAGAAAAATCACACAGGAGAGTCTCTCTCTCTCATTCTCTCTCTCTCTCTCTCTCTCTCTCTCTCTCTCTCACACACACACATCACACACCGGAAAAGTAAAGGGAAAGCGTCCAGGTCTTGAGTTAAACCCCCAAGTACTGGCATAAAACTTCTCTAAGAGAAATGTATATTTGGTAGTTTTAATATTATTTTGTAATACTTGGCATACAAAGATTAGATGGACTTTAAATCTATATGCACCTTCATAGAAAATTATTTTTTTGTAAATTTGTTAATAACTAACTGTATAATAACATAACCAACTATTGCGAAATTTTGATTCATTATAGGGTGTGTGTGTGTGTGTGTGTGTGTGTGTGTGTGTGTGTATCTCACTGGGGTTGTGAATTCAGCACTCTCATGTTTTATGTCATTACCCCAGATATTTTTTTGTTTTACTTTTTTTTTTTTTTTGCCAGTTGTGGGGCCTGAACTCTGGGCCTGGACACTGTCCTTTAGCTCTTCAGCTCAATGCTAGCACTCCACCACTTGAGCCACAGCGCCACTTCCGGCTTTTTTCTTTTTTCTTATGTGGTGCTGAGGAATCGAACCCAGGGCCTCATGCATGCAAGTCAAGCACTCTATCACTGAGCTACCTTCCCAGCCCCTTACTTTTATTTTTTTAGGTAGGTTCCTGTGCCTTTTGCCTGAGGCTTGCTTAGACAGCTTCCCCCCTCCCCATCTCTACTTCCCATGTAGGTGGGATTACAAGCAATAATTCTATTCACTATTTGTGCAGAAAGAATTCATTTTTGGTAGATATCAAAAGTCTGAGAAGATCATTGTTTATTAAAATGTTTTGATTAGAAACAGAAATTGTATAAAACCTCAGACAAAAGTTATATTGATAGAATATTACTCCTATTTCTTAATGTAAAGTTATCTATAATTAATTTTAGTGTATTACCCCAAATATGCTGTTTCCTTTCCTATACCTGTATCATATAAAGAAAATGTAGCATGTGGAGACAAGGTCAAGCATTGGCATAAAAAACGCTCTGAGTTCAAGTCCCAGTCACAAAAAGAAAGAGAGAGAGACAGGGGTATGGAAGAGGAGGAGAGAGAAGGGGAAAAGGAGTGGGAATGAGAAAGGGAGAGGAAAGGGAAGGTAGGAAAGGGAAAGGGAAGGTAGAGGGGGAGAAGGGGAGGGAGAGGGAGAAGAAAAGAGAGGGGGAAAGAGAGGGAATAGGAGGGGAAGAAGGAGGGGGAAGGAGAGGAGAAGAGGGAGGGAAAGGAGAAGGAAGAGGAGAGAAAGAAAATATATCCAACAAGTCCCATACACCAAGTTCCAGCCCTCAAATTTCTTCCAATTTATCTCAGTGTGCCATGCAAAAAAACCACATACATATGTATATGTATGTATATATAAAATTTTGCCAGTCCAGGGACTTGAACTCAGGGCCTAGGCACTATCCTTGAGCTTCTTTTGCTCCAGGCTAACATTGTACCATTTAAGCTATAGCACTACTTCTGGCTTTTTCTGTTTATATGGTACTGAGGAATCAAACCCAGGGCTTCATGAATGAATGCTAGGTAAGCACTCTACCACTAAGCCACATTCCCAGCCCCTGATTTTTTTTTGATAAACATTGTCAAATTATTGTTAAAGGCAATTTTTTCTGTAATTTGTTACCAAATACCTCCTAGTTGATTACACAATTAGTGTAGGTAAGTCTACCTAATAACTAGGAAATGACAAACCTATTTGCTAGCCCTTTCTTTTCATTTTGATATGGAATCTCATTATGTTATTCAGGCTTAGCTTAAGTGGCCCTCTTACTTCAGCCTACCTAGCAGCTGGCACTAGAAGAGCATACTACCATGTCTAGTTCTTGCCTCTTCTTTGAAAATCTTAAAACATAATTATGAATATCATGACATGTTCTTTCCTTTTACCTAAGTGTTTACATGTTCATTTTGCAAGAAACCATTAATAATACTGTTTAGTATACATGGAGGTTCATATTATATTTTACAATAACAAAAGCTTAAATATTTGCTAAGCCTAAAGAGAATGGTGATCTATAAAAACATATTCTTGCTTTGTTCTCATAGTAGCCTTGTTCTTGCTACTTTCCAAGTAAATGATTAACTGCCTCTCTGGGGTGCTGGAACTAATCATAAAAGGCCTATCACTCTCTTGATAATTCATAATAGATGCAAGTTCTTTTTAGTTTCTGAATTATATTATTTATTATATAACTTTATAAGATCAAAGAAATATTGTGAATATCAACTTAAAATACATCATTGGTTCTTCTAATGCCTGATGTAAAATATGAACTGGAAGGGCCTTGAATCTACAAATCAGGACAGAATTCACCATTGCTGTGAATAAGTTAACATGGATCATAAATACATTTATACTCCAAGCATTGGAAAAATCCATTTGTCCTATAGCTCATAAAAATAGTTGCAAGCAAGATCCATCAGCAAAAATCCAAACAATTTCAGAATAAAGTATGAATAATATTGTGTATTGGAATATTACCCTATTTCACTGATAATAAATATATCAATTAAATGTTTTGTAAATATATCAACTGTTTATTCTAGGCTTGTATGAAACTTCATTTAAGACAAATGCCTCATTAATGAGACACTGACCTTATGGTCAACACTCTGCTGATCTGATTTCCTTGAACAACAATAAGAAAAGAATAGACGTATTCCTGCTCTGATGATATTTTACCATCATTGAAAATTTGTCACGGGTTTCTCTTGCTTTGCTAGTGCGCTGTTAGCGTCTATCTGCCGTCAGAATGAAGCGGTCTCAAGAGCCTGAGGCAACAACTCTGGTACGATGTGCAGAAAAAAGACAGCTCACTGGATCATTAACTCTCACGTGTGGATTTACAGAACAGAGGGTACAGCTATCCATCTGGGCCCATTCCACAGCATCTCAATTACCAGGTGTCTTATTTGTGTAAAGATGTGTTTAAAGAAATTGTCAGAACATTTCTGTTCTTCTGTCCTTCTTTCCGGTTTGCTTCGCCCCCTCCCCCTCCCTAGATTAGATTACTGCCCAGGCACTTGGAACTATAAAAATCAGAAATTTCCCCTAGCCAGAGGAAATACACTGGCAGGCTCCCTTTCTCCTCCCTGCAATTTTACTTTTGAGCTGAGTCCAACTCATTCCAGAGAACAAGATGCAAATAGTCACAATCATGAACCTAACCACACACCCCCTTCCGGCCATTTTCCCGTTTTGCTGTTTAAAGGAAAGGAGCCACACAGGTCAAAAGCGAAACAGCTTGGAGCTGGCCAGCTGCAGAACAGCCCAGCTTTTTGGTGCTCAGAAGAGAGAGCAAGCCGACAGCAGCGGTGGCGCTGTCC
The DNA here is from genome assembly GCF_000151885.1 of Dipodomys ordii. Lineage (NCBI taxonomy): Eukaryota > Metazoa > Chordata > Mammalia > Rodentia > Heteromyidae > Dipodomys > Dipodomys ordii. Next base: position 3,757,558 of record NW_012267275.1, on the reverse strand, counting down.
AGATCCCGGTGCTGAATATTACACGTTTGAGCGTGTCTCCTGCCAGGTTCAATCCTCACCATTTGAAGAGGTTTTGTCATAATAGACCCCGAATATAATTCTCTTAAGGGGTTGGGCGGGGTAGGGAATTCATTTAAGTGTTCCTTTCTTTTCATCAGAACAGTCCTTCACAAAGACACATTATGCATTTCATGGCATAGTAGTGGCACAGTTTCTATTAAACACCAAAATGAAAAGCTCTAAGGGGTAGAAACGGAAAGTTCAAGGTTCATGAAACCTAATGTGTGTTTTCTCTCTGATTCAATACAACAGCTCTAAGTCCCCTTGTCAATTAAAAATAATTTCCTGTTTGAACAATCATGAGATTAATCATTGTTCTGATTAAGCGCTGTAATGGTGGTGGTACTGGGTTCTTTGCTCTCTGGGACAGACTTTTAAATAATGTTTCATTAAGGTTTAGAAACAGGAGAGAAAGAAGGAAACTTGTGAACTACGGTGACTTGAGTGATTAAAGATGTATTTTAAACAGTGTTGCTTTAACCTTGTCTTGGGGAAATGCCCATTTTCTTATGTGATTTAAAGCCAGATTGGGGGTAGTGACTGCTCTTAGCCCTTCCAGACGCTCTCTGATCTGAAAGCTCTAACAGCTTTTTTTTTTTTTAATGACAGTTACTGGTACATACCCAAAGGAACATTAAAACAATCCTACACCCATGCCCCGCCCCCACGCACTCGAGATAATATAAAGAAAATGGATGGAAGAGACAAAAAGTGCTCCACTTCTAGCCTTTAGCTCTTGGGTAGTTGCATTCAAATACAAACACTTGTCTTTGAGAAGTGAAGATGTTTCTCGTAGCGACAATATTCATGGGCACACATCAGATTTCACTGATCCCAGCAAACAGTTCCTTCCTTTTCTTGATCCCTGGCTGCTTATTTTAGCAGCTTCTCCACCCCGCTGGGAATACCATCCAGATCTCAGTCCAGGTAGATCTGACGTCAAGAGATGGCTTTCGTCGATTTGACGTGTAAACACTCATTTCCATTCTGGCTGGGAAGGGCTGGGGCTCCACTCAGCCGCGAGACCGCAGCGCTTCAGTGAGCGCTCGCCGCCGCCCATACTCTGCTCTCCTCGCGCGCCTCCTAGCTCTTCCCAGAGCAATCAGGAGCTAGGAGGGGTTCCGGAGCCCGAGCCTGGGAAGATCGAGTCTGCCTGGTTCTTTCTCCTCTTACTGCTTCTTTTCCTGCTCTCCTTCCCACTTGGGCGCGAGTGACTGAGCCATGGAGGGAAGAGCCTGGACTGGGCAGTGGATGGTGTTCGCCTTCTTGGGCGCTTGCTGTGCACTGAGCGGAGTCACAGCCAGGAAGCAGTTTGTTAATGAATGGGCTGCAGAGATCCCCGGGGGGCCGGAGGCAGCTGCGGCCATCGCCGAGGAACTGGGCTATGACCTTTTGGGTCAGGTAAGAGTTGACACTTCCAAGAAACTTTCTGGGACCCGAGGGAACGGGTGGGACCGGTCCGCGGTGTCCCGAGTGGAGCCCTAGATTACACTGTCCTGCACGGTGTGACTGTGTGGCCGTTTAGTTTTCGCCCCTGGCGCGCTTTTAAAGGGAGAGGGCTTGCGTGATCTTCTGGGTGGCTTGGTCTGAGCCAGGCAGAAGGAAGCAGCTGCAGCTGCGGACAGCTTATTCTTACTATTGTCCGCTCCAGAATTGAAATTCATTCTTGCGCGGCTAGGAAGAAGAAAGAAGAAGAGGGGCGGGGGGGGGGGAATCCCTCCACGCTGGTTCAGGGAACTTGAGATGCACCAGGCTCTCGGGCGCCCCTGGGAGAGGCGGTGCGCTCAGTTTCGCCGGGACTCGGGCGGGCTGCGTCAGGAGCCGGCCGTTCCATTCTTTTCAATATGGCAGCATCAGATGCAAGTCCTGATGTGAGGGGCCAGCAGGCTGGGGCGGGGGGGGGGTGCCCGCCCGCAGCGTAGCGGGGCGGGGGCTCCCAGGGTGCGGAAAGCGCGCCAGCTGCTGGGACTAGCGAGTCGGAAATTAGAGAGCAGAGGAGTGTCTGGGGAAGCTGGCGGGAAAGGAGGTGACTGGAAAACGCGGGAACCTCTCTTTTGCCACTCCGGGAGCCCAGAATCCTTCCCTGGGAACTTGGGAAGTGGCAGCTCCGTAACTTCGTTTGGCCAATGCCCCCTGCCAGGCTGAGCTGTGAACCGACCCCTGGGGGGAAAAGGATCTCCGGGTTTCTTGTTCCTAGGCTGGTGCGTAATCGTTTCCCTAGAGGTCCTAGATTAACAGAGAAACTGTTGCCTGTCTAAATTGGGGAAGGGGGTGGGGGCTGGGTTAATAGCTGCCAAGGGGAGCCCAAGGGCTTTTAAGAGTTAGCTTGCTTGGTCGAACGGTTCCCTGGGGATCCCGGGGAGGGTGAATTCTAATCTGGATCTTTCCTTTTCTTTGATGCTTCATCCAGCCTTCTCCCCACCCCCTCAGTCCCTCACCCCCCCCCCCCTCGCCCGCCTTGAAAGTTGGTCTGCCTTGCAGCGGGGGAGGAGGGAGTTGTAAAACATTTTGGCGCGTTTTCTTTTCTGGAGGTGGTGATTGAGATGCTGAAGTCATGGATGAGTAATCGGCCCGCGTAGGCGTCGGCGATTCCTTAGATCGAATCCGCCGGGGAAAACGCCTTCTCTCGCTAGCGGCTTAGTTCTCCAACTTTGTGAGCCAAGCTGTCTTTGAAAAGCCAGGCAGGAAAGTCAATACCCAGATTGATTTCCCAGCGTCCCTAGTAGCAGACCTAGCCTTTCGCATTCGCCCTGTGCCGGGCCCTGTGTTAGGAACGGAGACTGGCTTAGAAACAAATGGTGGTAACCAAATGTAATTTGTCTAGTAAGAGAAGCTGAGCTTGGAATCTCAATACGGTATCTTTTGACCGAAGGAAAGAAAGTGAATTGAGACGAGTGAAAGAAGCCTGCCCAACGAAGGAAACATCTGCACAAGGGTTAGGAAAAAAGAAGCAGAGGTTGCCAGGAAGGAATAATGAGGTTGGAGAAGGCACTCTAGTCATAGAAAACAGCGTGGGTGGGGTGGCGTGTGGGTGGGAAGGAACAGAGAAAACTCCAGTACCTTAGTAATAAGTCCGGTAGCTATGCAATTAGGAGTTTGGAATCCAAACGAGAAGGTGAGTAGCAGACAGAACTCTATTAGTGGGTACTACAAGCATCATGGATATCCTATATATTTTATGAGGGTAAAAAATGTAAAATTTAGCCCTTGGACAGCTTGGTAAATTTATAGAAGGAGTTTGGGAGAGAACGATAAAATAAATCTCCCTTTCTTACCTATTAACCACAGACACACATTCAAACCCGGATCATTCAATATGAAAATTCCCTTTCAAAATAAATAAACATAAATCCAGAAATAAAGGTATTAAGTCAGCGTCGTCGATACACTCTGTGGAATAGAAATGGTATAGTCATGACAATAGTTTAAAATAATTCATCATCTATGTTAACATACGATTTGCAATGTTGTCTTCCTTGTAGTCTTTTCGAGTTAAAATACATTATTAACAAAGATTTTTAAAATGTAATTATATGTGAAAGACTGATTTCATGTTTCCGCCTTCCCTCTTGGCTTAGCACTGCTTAAAATGATACTAATTTAGTGTTACTACCCTAAAATATTATGATCTCAGATAAAACTAAGGTAGTGGCAAGGAGCAAAAGCAGCTGGCAACAGAAACAGAGCTAAGCGATCTTTTTCTTTTCTCTCGCAAATCCATTTACAGCTCATATCAGATTCATTGCCTAAGATCAGTCTTATAGCAGGGATTAATCGTCCTTATCAAAAAATTCCAGGTGATGGAAACCACCACATTTCTTTGGAAAGAAGTGTTAGGTTTTTTCTTTTTTTCTTAACTTAAAATATGCAGGGCATCTATAAGAGGCTGTAGCTTCAAATTGGGCACTGTTTTATGTAAAGGTGCATTAGTTTGAAAGAATAGTTACATTTATAAATGAACCCTAGGTGTTAATGACCATCCAGGAAAAAATGTGTACAATCTAGTAGAACACCTGTCTTAAACATAGCATACTATTTCTTGAGAACCTTGAATTACTGGAAAATCAAAAGAACACCAATAATAGCTTTTAATGTTTATTATTATGGATTCAATGACTATAATTTTTTTTTGGTTGGTTGTGGGGCTTGAACTCTGGGCTTGGGCGCTGTCCCTCAGCTCTTCAGCTCAAGGCGAGCGCTCTACCGCTTGAGCCACAGCACCACTTCCGGTTTTCGAGGGGTTTATTGGAGATAAGAGTCTCACGGACTTTCCTGCCCTGGCTGACTTTGAACCGTGATCCTCAGATCTCAGCCTCCTGAGTAGCTAGGATTACAGGTGTAAGCCACCGGCGCCCGGCAATGACTATAATTTATATTAACAGTGTTTGTTTTAGCAAAATGTAGTGCCAACTACAGATAGTATCAAAGAAGTTTGCTTGCTTTTCAAAACTGTATGGACAAAATACATTTGGTTGCATAGATATTTTGGGGGAACGATCTTCAAATCGAATAACTTCTCAGACACATACACACATTTATCAAAGTTAGTTCTAATATGTATGAATCAGATGTATCAGTAGTTCCCATACATACTGTGAGCCCAAGCAATAATATCTTGAAGGTCCTGTCTAAACCTATAACACTGCCTTCTACATGAAGAAAAAAGTTGCCTTCAAGGAACCAGGAACCCGGAATGGGCTGAACAAAGGTTTCCTGTCTCTCTGTTACTTGGTTTTGAAATTGTCTGCACATACTCATTTGGAAAGCAGATTTTGATTTTGATTTTTTTTTATAGATTGGATCACTTGAAAACCACTACTTATTTAAACATAAAAGCCATCCCCAAAGGTCTCGAAGAAGTGCTGTTCATATCACTAAGAGATTAGCTGATGATGATCGTGTAAGTGCTTCGCATTTGTTCTCAACTTAGTGACTTAATCTGCTTTCTTTGTGATTTCCAGTAAGACAAAATGTATGTTGCAAGCAAATGTGATTCTTTTTTTATTTTAATCATAAATTTTTATCTGTAGTATTTCTAGTCTCTTTCCATAAAGTTATATTGCACACTAGTAATAAGTTTAGATTGAACCAACAAAGTTAATTATATATGTATGCACTGTAATTACATATAATCTGTTATGTATTTATATAAATTTTGAATTTGGAATATTGAAAATCATGTAGAAGCACCAATTGAAAAATTTTGAAAATACAACCAATCAACAACCTTTTATTGTATATATGGTAAGTATAAGAAACTTTAAATCAATGCAATGATGATAAAGAAACACATGAGCTTTGTTTTCACCATTTCAGTGTAATTAAAGATGTTTCCATCATTTCTACTTACTAGTGTTTATGAGAAAGAAATAAATGTCTTTATAAGATATCAGTGTCCCTAAGTATAGTCTTGTTTGTTCCAAACCTGATCATCTTTCTTTATCGTGTATACCAATTCATTAGTAGAAAATAGCTGGAAATGTTGAAATGAAAATAAATAGGGTGGGGAAACTATGAATTCATATCTGATACACCTATTGAATTTGGGAAGTCTATTTTTAAGGACAGCAAACATACAAACAAAAAAACTCTACATTATTAATGTTGAAATTTGCATATACAAAGTTTCCATTTCTCAAGACTGTGACATATTGGGAAAAATTCATCATAGTTGTCTTGATATCTGTATACATAATTTCTGTTGTTTAGGACACACTAGAGAATTATAGCAAGAGAAACAATATATTCTCTCAACTTCGTGCTTTGGAAAAAAATTTAAGTGATAGAAAGTTGATAGGATAGTTGATAGTACATGGAATTCATGAGGCCTGTGAAATATGTTTTCAGATTTATTTGTTCCAAAACCAACTGAATTTTTAAATAATAAAAGATGAAATATGAGGCCAGCAAAATTATTGAATTCAAATTTTTTACAAGAACCAACCCCTCTCATATCAGGACCACGGACAGCAAACCTGTAGCTCGTATTCACGGATTGCTAGTTTTCTTGTTTGATTTTTTTTAAAAAATTACATTGTAAAGGTGACATACAGATAGGTTACAGTTACATAAGTCAGGCAACGACTACTTTTGTTTTTAAACAGTGTCGTCTTTTCCCACATTTTCTCCTAGGGTTTCCTTCCTGATACCTCATTCACTAGTTGTATAGTTCGTTTTCAACTTAGTATCACTGCTGCATTTGTTCACTCTTTCTCTGTGTTCCTCCTTACTCTCTAAACAAACTTACATACAAGACAAAAAGAACAGAAAACAAAAACAGTGACACAGGAGAAAATTAACAACAACAACAACAAAAACAAGAGCAAAATAACAGGAAAACTTTTGTTTCCATTTCTTGGATTTCATTTCGATAAACATTATTGTACATAATCATATGCACATAGCTGTTGAGACTTTGTGATCCTCTCATTTCCACTCCTGGGCATTTATCCAATAGAACATAAATAAGGCCACCCTAAAGCTACCATCATAAACATGTTCATTGCAGTATTGTTACAATAGCCAAGATATGGAAAAGGCCCAACTGCCCCTCAGCACATGAAAAGATCAAGGAAATGTTTTATACATACACAATGGAATTCAATACTCCCACCAGGTAGAATGACATTGTACCCTTTGTAAGAAAATGGAAAGACTTGGAAAAAACATAGTAAGTGAAGTAAGCTAGACCCAAATAAACATAGGCTGTATGTTTTCCCTTATTTGTTGTAAATAGAATGTGACTATAAATCTATAAGTGAACATACTGGATAGTAAAATACAAAAAAAAATACACGTGGACATGATAAATTATACAGGATGCTAGACATACATCCAATGATACCAAAGGAGGATATTCTTAGGAGAGGAGCACAAAGATCCTGTTTGATTTTTTTAAGCAAAATTATGACTAGATTTGGGAAACAAGTTAGGCTCACTTTACTTTAAAACTTGTCCTGTCTAGTGATCTTATATCTTACCCACCCATAGTCAGATAGCTCATTGTGAACTCTAAAAAGCTTTCCAACAATGTGACTAGTCTTTATTCTTGGACAAGGCAGGAGACAGATTTCTTCCTTTATGTAAATATACACTCAACATTTGTGCACAAGTAAAACTCATCTTCATAAGATAAATTGGACGAAGTATAGAGTATACCTCTACTCCTACTCAATTCATGAAAATATAGAGATGGACCAATTCTACTCATCTGTTGTTTCCTTCATAATTAACTTTGAGGGGAAGCCTAAGGCATAATTTACAAAGCTAAGATTTTGTTCCTCAAGATAATTTTATTAAAAAGGAGTTAATATAATCCTATGAAAAGATTGTTTCAGAATAATTGTACTTTAGAAAACCTATCAGAGCCATAGAGCTTATGGTGGAAGACTAGATCAAATGATCTTTAGTGTTCTTTCCAGGTCAAAAGTATTATTTACAAGTAAGTATGCAATACCTATTATACTCCTAATAAGAAAGCAGTGACAGTTTTTTTCTATTCCATTTATGCCTCCCTTCTCAAGATTAATATGCAATTCTGAGTTAATGACATTAATCACAACTCCTTTTCTTATAATTGAATGTTTACCTGATCAGCTGGCAAAGTACCTCTTCTTATAGTCCATTTTAAAAAATTGCTCTCGATTTTCATATTTTCAATATGAAATATTTAATATTATTTTCAATAATATTCTCTTAGCCTTGTGAAATGCAGCAACAGTCTCTCTTTATAAACTAATGAGATCATCAAAATTAAATGATCTTCACACTCAAAGATTAGTACTTGCTCCCTAGCAGCCAGCTTCCAAAGACCAACTTAGATAGCAGACTGTGTCTTCCAAGCATTGTGGTATTTTAGGCCAAAACAATTAAGCCTGAAAACTCAAGCACTTTAAAAATAAATTATAGTGACTAATTTCTAGCTCTCAAGTCCCTCACTGTGTTTATAATATACAGGCAGTATGTTTTCTAAATGAAAATTCAGGACAGGCTTAGCGGATGATTTTTATCCTTCAGCTGCAAATTATTTTCATTTTTTATTTGTGAACATGACTCATTTATTTGTGAAGACTCCAACATTAACAATATCCCACCTCACCATATATACAACAAAAAATCCATGTTTAGAACAGGAAATAGTAATGTTGCTCAGCAGAATAAGAGTATAGCATTAGTATAATGATTATGACTACAAAGCAGCCCCATATTCTCTCATGGCCTTGAGTATAATAGGATTATGCCATAAGTGTGGACCAGGTAGTTTTTATAATGTCATATCTCTCTGCATAATATATGAGACTAAATTAATGGTGAGTGTGCCTGGTCAGTAATGTTCATTCATCACCCTAAATCTGTCTCTCTCAAATACATTCAATACTGTAAGGCAAGAGGTGAAGCACAGAGGAGCCAGGGTTTAAATTCACAAAGACAGAGTGCCAGTCTTATGTTGTGTAACATTTGCAATTTCTACCTTTTACATAAAGCAAAAGTAAGCTGCAAGAGCTCTGTAACAGCAGTCTCTTCACTTTTAGCTTGTTGACTCATTCTATGAAAATGGTCATATTTTCAGCTACCCTGGAACTTAGTATAAAGATGGGTATTATGCTCCATTTTCTGATAAAAGCAGGCAGAACTTTTACTTACATTGCAATTGCAGTGTAAATAATTTGTGCGAATCATCTTTTCACTGACTACTTCTCACCCTAGAGATATACTTTACTGTAATGGAGAAAATGTTTGTTTCCTCAGTGGGCAATCTCTTCTTCTCACTAGGCTGCCCATTTGATCTGTGGTCAAGCAAACACACAGTAGAATTTTGTGAATCTTGATTGGAAGGGTTGTGGAGACATAGATGTGATTGCACAGACGTGGTTGATTTACCTTTGATTTTCTTGATATAAAAATCCTTGTAGGTGATATGGGCTGAACAACAGTATGAAAAAGAAAGAAGCAAACGTTCAACTTTAAGAGACTCAGCTCTAAATCTCTTCAATGATCCAATGTGGAATCAACAATGGTACTTGGTAAGTATTTACAGAAAGACTGTGAGACCTGCATCATCTACACAATCATCTATTGGATCTATCTATCTATGCATTTATGTGTATGTATCCTATTTATGCATTTGTGCAAGTATTCTTTTTTATCACCAATCTATCCACCAATCTGCAAGTATTCTATCTTTTTATCACCAATCTATCCACCAATCTATCATCTACCTAATCCACCTGTCTATCTAATTGATCTCGTTTAATTCAGTAGTATTATGTACATGTAGAATTTTGTACATGTAAAGGGACCTTTCCTATTTGGATCTTCTGTTTTGCTTGGTGAGATGACTAAAACAGATCTTTCTTTGTTATGCTTTGTCTCAAGTTTTTCTGGGACTTGTGTAGAAGAATCGTGTATTGCTTGTTTAAAGGTTTCAAAAACAATATTTGTCTTAATATCACTTTTGCCTAAATTTATTCTTTTGGTGGGGGTGGGTGGGTCAGGGTGCTGTGCACTGTCCCTCAGCTATGCAGCTAAAGGCAAGCATTCTACCACTTAAGCCACAGCGCTACTTCCGGTTTTCTGGTAGTTTATTGGAGATAATAGTTTCATGGGCTTTCCTGCGCAGGCTGGCTTTGAACTGCGATCTTCAGATCTCAGCCTCCTGAGTAGCTGGAATTATAGGCATGAGCCACCGGAGCCTGGCTAAATTTATTCTTAAACACCCTCCAAGTACTCTGAGAACACAGTTAACGTGATTAGATATATAAACAGCAAAGTAGAGAGCTCTTAGACAGTTCAGGTAAAATTCTATGAGTGAAGCTAAAGGAAGGAACCACTAGAAAAATTTACCTTCAAAATGAAAGAAGCTCTAGGAAAGTGTATTTGCTAAAGTCTGTGCTTGCAAACCATTCTACCTTTAAGATATTTACCAAAATCTTTCTTAATATGTGGGCCTTGAGTTAAAAACTGCAACTATTGCTGCTTGACTAAAAGTTATTTCTCTTCTGTTTTAATGCTAAGCCTTTATACATGTTAATAGAAGGATTTGTTGCCTGGAGTATTACAAAAGATAATTTTTCATGACAACCATAAACTAAGGTTTAGATACCTTTGTTGAATAATGGAATGAACTAGAGTCTGTTTCCCTTCCAATCTCTTAAGCTAGCTATTAGCTAACACCTGTTGTGCATTTACCATGTGCCAAATTGTATACTAAGTGTTCAATATGAACTAACTCTTTAGTGTTTATGACTCTTATGTTGTAAATACTGTAATTATGCTCATTTAACAGATAAAGAAAAAATACATTGGCAAGTTGAATAATTCACTTAAATCACATTACTAGTTGTAGTGAGAACCTTGCAGTGGCCATGTTCTTAGCCACTATACTCATACTTTTTTAAAAGCGTTCTTCTCTAGCTTTAGCCAACAGAAAGTGTGTCATTCCAACCTCCTGTGATTCATCTTTATACCAGCCTGGTAAATTCTTGCCCTGCCTTCCCCCACTTTGTAATTGAAAACTTCAACAAGGAAATAGTCTATTTGTGACACTTTCATGTATATAAGCATGCATATCTATGTGTTTGTGTGTGTGTGTGTGTGTGTGTGCTAATTCTCGCACTTGAACTCTTGAGCTTTTCTTGATCAAAGTTAGCACTGTACCTCTTGAGTTACAGCTCCACTTCCAACTTTTTTTTTGGTGGTTAATTGGAGATAAGTGTCTCACAGACTTTCCTGCCTGGGATTGGCATTGAACTATAATCCAGATCTCAGCCTCCTGAGAAGCTAAGGCCAGATGATTTTTATTTCTTAGAAATTCGTGTGTGTGTGTGTGTGTGTGTGTGTGTGTGTGTTCCTTGGGTTTGAACTCAGGACCATATGCTTGCCAGCAGGAACTCTACCACTCGAACCACTGCTTTAGCCATTTTTGCTTTTGTTTTTTTAAAAAAATAAAGTCTTGTGTTTTTGCTCAGGACACAGTGCACTTTCTACCTATGCTTCATGTATAGCTGGGATAATAGGCTCATGTCACCACACTAACCTTACTAATTGAAATGAGAGTCTTGCTAACTTTTTGCTTAGGCAGGCCTCAAACTATCATCCTTTCTAACTCTATCTCTTAAATAGCTGGGATGCAATATATACTGCTCCAAATTTTTTAAAAAAATTGACTCCCTCACTGGGTACCTGGTACTCTTCAACTACATCTCTCATGTTCTTAGAAATGTGTTTATTTCTGTGTCATCTTGTTGATCAGCTCTTCTCCCATAGACTCACACATTATGAGCATCAGAAAAATTAACTGAAAGGGAAATATTAACTGTAAAGGAAAGCTTACTCCCTAAGTTACTCACACTTGGAAACCAACAATTCGATTGCAATTCCAAAGAAACTACTATCTCCTGAGCATTCCAGGTTCTGATATTCCTTTAAATTCATCCATGCCATGCATGAATGATATGCATCAGATAATATATTGAGAGTTCATTCTGACAATGGTAGCTCAGAACTTTGGGGGAAGATGGAAACCTCAAAGAAAGCCCCAGTAGATGAAAAGTTGAGTATGCTCTTACAAATAAAAGCAACTTCTTTAAATCTGTGTGGTTCAAAGAGGTGGGGGGGCTAAGATGATTCATCCATTCAAGTGATTTTCCATTGGGATGACAGGACCACATTCTGCTGATTCATTTGGCCCTACTGACATTTTTGTTTCTTCATTCTACCTAGTCACTCACAAATGGTAGAGTATCATATGGATAAGTTTCCAGATCAGAGAATATGTTCCCATTTTGTGTCAAGTAAGTTATGATTTTTTTTACCAATGCTTTTTTCTTAATCAGCAAGATACCAGGATGACTGCAGCCCTGCCCAAGTTGGATCTTCATGTGATACCTGTTTGGCAAAAGGGCATTACAGGCAAAGGAGTTGTTATCACCGTATTGGATGATGGCTTGGAGTGGAATCACACAGATATTTATCCTAATTATGTGAGTCTGGGGCATCCTGTAACTATGATCACTATCTATGCAGGTATGCAGTGTTTTCCTTCCTTTCAGAGAGAAACTATTCTGATGCCAGCTCCTGGAATGGTAATCCAAGGCTTTATTCCTCCCTTCATCCTTCTATCAGACCATATGAACTTTTGAACATTTTTGGTACCAGTAGATATTGGAAGAATTCAGTGGAGTGAGGGACATGTATATTGGGAAAATTTAAATTACACCATTTAAATTATTAAGAGCTATTCAGACTGTGAACCACTCAGAATTTAGAGCAATAAAATAATCAACTCAAGCTTCATAACTGAGATCATTTTCACAGTCTTCCTCTCATATCCCTTATGGCTTAGTAAGCATGACAGTTATGTGAGTGTTAGTCCTTCCATGCAAGTTCAAAGAAATATCACAGAGGGCAGAAGTACCACACTGATAAAGGAAAAGTTAATTAGAGAATGGAAAATATATATCATTAAAAATGGCGTGCTTAACTATTTTTGAAGTAGATAACTCAAAATGAACTCTTCATATGTCATCAGTCCTTATATCAGGGTGCTACGTGTTTCATCTGTAAGAGTGCCCTTTGTCTTTCTCTTACTCCTTTTGCCCACCTAGCATTCCCCAGCTATAACTTAAAGCTAAAGAGCAAAGACAAAAGCAAGGAAATAAAGAGGCAAAAACAATTAGCACAGGGAGGCACACGGTAGAAATTAAGGATTATTAAAGATATAGAAACTACTAAGAAGTAGTCATAGTGGTAATGAATTTCTACGTGAAAGATGATTTAAGTGTAGAAATTTGATTGAAAAAGGGGGGCATGGGGCTGGAAAGGCGGCTCAGTGGTAGAGTGATTGCCTTGCATGCAAGAGGCCCTGGGTTTGATTCCTCAGCACCACATAAGCAAAAAGAAAAAAAAAAAACAAAAAACTGGAAATGGAGCTGTGGCTCAAGTGGTAGAGCGCTAGCCTTGAGCTGAAGAGCTGAGGGACAGCGCCCAGGCCCAGAGTTCTGGCCCCACTACCATCCCCCCCAAAACAACGGGGATCAGACATGCAAACTGGTCTACATTTGAAGCAACTAACATGAATGATTTTTAAACTGTACCTGACAAGACTAAAGGAGCCCCACTACACAGCCATTTCTACATCTGTGGTCATGGTGGTGATTAGTGCAAAACATTACATCACTTATTAATCCTATAGTCTTAGGAAAGTTATTCAGCTTCTCTGGGCCTCCCTACTCTCAGCAGAAACATGAAACAATCGAAATTATTAAACTCTGACGTTTTCTAGCCTTTTTTTTTGTCGGTTGTGGAGACTGAACTCTGAGTCTGGGCACTGTCCCTCAGCTCTTCAGCTCAAGGCTAGCGCTCTACCACCTGAGCCACAGTGCCACTTCCGGCTTTTTCTGCTTATGTGGTACTGAGGAGTTGAACCCAGGGCCTCATGCATGCAAGGCAACCGCTCTACCACTGAGCCACCTTCCCAGCCCCTTTTTCTAGCTTTGTGAGCATCTATGAGAGGTGAGTTTGGCAAAACTCCCTTATCATTGGATGCAGGCTCACTTGACTCTGTTCATCACTGTTGCCTGATTTGTAGGCATAATAAATGTACAGAGTCTAGGCTAGAAACTGGAATGCAAGCTTTTGAGAGATCTTCCAGGATGCAAAGAGGCAGTGGTAGGAAGCTTAGGAAGTGATGCCCTAAAAAATGATACTAAAGTATTATTTTTGTTGTCTCGTTAGGATCCAGAGGCTAGTTATGATTTTAACGATAATGATCATGATCCATTTCCTCGATATGATCCCACAAATGAGAACAAGTGAGTAAATGTACATTTGGGGGGAGGGAATAAAGTACTTCAAAAATGCTTTGGGCTGGGTGCTAGTTGCTCACATCTGTAATCCTAACTACTCAGGAGGCTGAGATCTGAGGATCACAATTAGAAGACAGCCCAGACAGGCAAGTCTGTGAGACTCTTATCTCCAATTAGCCACCAAAAGCCAGAAGTGGTGTTGTAGCTCCAGTAGTAGGGCACCAGCCTTGGGCAAAAGAACTCAGAGACAGCACCCAAGCCCTGATTTCAAGCCCCAGGACTAGCACCCACCCACCTACCCCTCCCCACTACATGCACGTACCCTCATACATACGCACACAAATGGTTTTATCTTGTTAGAGAAATGTATTATAATTTTTTCCCAAACTTCAGCTTTCAAAAAAATTTTAATGCCGAACACCCATGCTGCATATGCTGTTGCTTTTAATGCAGAAAATGAAAGTTCTGTTGGTTTAGAGACCACATTTTAAATAGATATCTTACTAGTAAGCTCTCCTCACATTATGGAATGTTAAGGAGTACTTACAGAGCTGTAAAACATGTAAAACATGGCATTGTAGTTATAAACTTTGAGCCCTTGCTTATACTCTCCTCCCACCCTACGCCAATTTCACCATGAATCATTGACTATGTTAATCATTAAAAGAAATATGAAGAAATACCCAGGAAAAAATTCCCACAAACTTCTATGGTGGTTGCAATTACTAGCCAGTTCCTCTAGCAAAACAAGGCAGACAACAGTTGAGATAGGGCAGCTGGGGCTAAACCTCTAAGTCCAACCCAATCGACATGATGTTGAACGGTTAGTAACCTTTTCCAGTTCCTACTGGGTGTAAAGCCAAGGAAAGAAAAAGAGGAAGACATCTTACTATCAGATTAGCATTGTTCCATTGTATTCTTTGGGAGGCCCAAAGACATGGTTTTTGTGCTGACATTTCTCATAGAACCCAACTGTAAAATTTACACTTTCCTCTTCATTTTTTTCTACCCAGAAGGTATTTGCACCAAAATAGATTAAATCCAAGGTCAAAGTCAGGGCTTGTTTGCTGTAAGTGGGGTTAGAAAGAACGAAAAGTAAAAAAAAAATTCTTGGTACATAAAACATGAAATGCTTCCTTAGTAATCCCTTGCATTATTAACAAAATTGAGTCCATCACATTTGTCCCACTATCTTCCAATCCTTCGCCTCTCTTGGGTTGTTCCCTTTTCGGAAATCCAGCATAACCCTAGAAGAGAGGCTAGGACATATGGACTAGGCCTC
Source organism: Dipodomys ordii (assembly GCF_000151885.1). Taxonomy (NCBI): domain Eukaryota; kingdom Metazoa; phylum Chordata; class Mammalia; order Rodentia; family Heteromyidae; genus Dipodomys; species Dipodomys ordii. The sequence continues at coordinate 3,742,411 of NW_012267275.1, read as the reverse complement.
ATCTTCTGGGCATGTGTTTATTTGGAGAGAATGGTCAGGCCCTGTGGAGAGGTTAAAAATTACTGCTCCTCTCGGTACCTTTTAACCCTTCCAGGTTTGGAGTAAAATTCCAACCACAATCCTGCTGATAAAGCACCTGGGAGCAAAATAGAGTGTCTTAGACACACTTTAAACCATATTTCTAGGTGAGGACTGGGTAAGCTTTTCAGGAGCATCTGCTCATTTGAAGTCCAGCCTTATAATGTTAATCTAGGAAGCAGCTGTCTGCTGGTTTTATATATAGATATAGATCTGTCTCTCATATATATATATATATATGAGAGAGAGAGCGAGAGAAAGAGAGAGTGATAGGGAAACCTCCTCTCTCTGTCTCTAATGTTTTTGTCCCCTAGAATGGGAGATAAGGTGTGTGCTGCCAACATTTCTGAAAGAAACTTCCTGTGGAAATAGTCAATAATAGTGCTTAGAAAACAGGAGCCACTTTCTTAGAATTATTAAATTGTAAAATTTCTTATAATTTTTATTTCAATCTTCTTGTTAAGACATGAAGGTCCGGAGAGGGCTGTCTACTTGAAGCTACCAGAACTAATTTAGAGGTGACATCCTCTCTGATAGGCAATGTGTCTCCTTCTTAAGCAGACAGGAGCCAATATAGATGTGTAGTGACTGCAAAGCAGGTGAATAGTGGATAGAAAGCTACTCTAGAATTCCTCTGATTATGAGAAAGAAGACTTAAGACCTTGTGTTTAGCTTCACATCATTGTCAAATATCTAAAACAAATTACCTTTAAAAAACTAATTCACAGTTTTTGAAGTTTTAGTCCATAGCCAGAGAGCTATGTTGCTGTTTGACTTACGACAGCACAGCATGACAGAAGTGTGTATCTCATGGTGGCAAAGATAGAAGAGACCTATGTCCTACAATCACTTTTAGACAGGATTGACATGTCACCAATCACCTAAAAGCTACCAGTAGGTTCCGCCTCTTCAGGGTTTCACCGCCTTCCAGTAATGCCGGCTGGGGACAACATGGGCCTTTAGAGGATATTCCAGATGCAAATTAAAGCAGAACTTCTTCTCTTCCTACCTCTACATAGGGAGGAAATTCATAGCACCTTTATAATAGATACATTTTCTCCAATTTAAAGAGCTCCCAAACACCTTAGATAATATTTATTTTATGCCAGAAAAGTCTGAGGTTCCAGAGCATTCGCTGCTATAAACCTAGCACATGGCATGGAGGACATACCTCAATAGATAAGAACAGACTTCAGAGACAAGTTAGATCAAATCTTAGATCTTCTACTTATACTCAAATGACTGAACAATTTAACAACTTTGTGCTTTGGCTTTAATGTTTTAATAAAGGGTAGTCAACTAAATTGTGTTATTATGGGGATTACACGTATTTTCACACACATATCTTTTGTAATGGACGCTGCTTGATACAATAAAAAGTTAAATGTTTGCTGAGGAGATAATGATTATAATAATGACAATAACAGGGGTGACAATGATGATCCACTGAGTAGTGCTGCGCAGTAACTGAGAAACCTTATTTCAATGAAAAATCAGCACAAGAACAGAATCATTTGAGAGGAAAGGAAACAACAATGACAAGTCAATTTTCTCAGCTAATTCAGAGCCCTCTTGACTATCAGCCATAAAGATAGCATCTCTATCATTTACCAGAAGATACAGTAACAAAGAGTTGCTCTTCTAGTGTGTTGTCAGACACAAATCCCCTAAGTCGGGCAGAAGAATGGTCCCATTTTGTTAGCCTTTCTAGCAATTTGAGACCTATTACCTCCCAATTCCAAGGAGATTATCTCTTCAAATTATCTCTATTTCCAATGTCCTTTATTACTATGTAAATGAAACTAGTAGAAGCCAGATTTGAATGTTTCTCTGCAAATCAAAAGAATCATTTAATCTTAAAACTTACTATTAAACTAGCATGAGTCTTTATTCAAAATTTTAACACCAATTACAGATTATTGTATGCTCAATACCATGTGTGATCAGGATATTTTAGCCAGAATAATAGCAGTCTTTAAACTGTATTATGCACTGGGGTTTTTAAAAATTGGTTTATTTAAATGCCAATCGTCACCTTTGTTCTAAGTTAATAGAGAGCTGTCTTATCTCAGTGCCTGATGTAGCATAGCAAAGAAAAAGATCTGTGGGTCTGTGAAGGATGACATGGAAACACTTTGATAAGATCTTCCCTTTTGTCAGTGTATGACTGTGGGAAGTGAGAATAACAGGAGAGGGAAATCAAGCTGTGTTTGTAGTATGATCTGACTACAATTTTCACCAGGAAAGTCAATTCCCAGTGTATAAACACAGATACATAATAGGTGGTGTCATATTACATCTCTTTGTTGTTGACAGAGGCAGTGTTGAAGATGTTTTCAAGTCTGTTTAGGCTGGAGACTTGTACTGGATTCTTTTACTATCCTAGGTCCTGTCCCCATCATGTACAAATAGAAGTATAAACAGTGGTACTTCTGGATATGCATTTCAGGGAAAGCTTGAGACAGACTATTTGGAATATTATATATATTGTATATTATATATAATATCCTGAGTTAATAAATGATTCTAGTCATACTGTTAAAAGTAGCTGGGTGGTGTTTCTGAGAGATAATCCTTCCTTCCTTTATGTCTATGTCTGAATATGAAATCAATGGATCCTTTAAGTCACCAGCTGCCTTCACATCATCCCCAGGTGCTTCCACCTTCTACATTAGATTGAGTTCATGAAATGGATTCATATTAATATTCCCTCAGCAAATTAGTCTTTCTGAGACAGGCTGGTATCGGAACAGACAATTATTATCCCTACAATAGCAGAACTGATACATTAATGATGGGTTCTTGCGTATCTTAGAGATAGTGTTCGTCTACCAAATACTCTAAATAATCATTTAGGCTCTTTGCCCAGTTGCAAACTGCCTCAGCCAGAGTTTGAGGGTGCTCTGTTTTCCAATTAGTCTGCAGTGTCCTGAGAAAATCTCATGTTCATCTTGTGATCAGAAAATTCTGATAAGATTTAGTGTGGTGACAGAGGATTACAAGGGATTCTGTTCTACCATATTCCAATAATGCTGGTCCAGTGATTGTTCAAGACAACATTAGTGAGGAAACACTTCATATCCATGGAATAAGAAGCAAAAGTCATGTCTGCAACATTGATCAAGAGAGTCAAAGTTCTCACCATCCTGTCAATTGCTAACACTTATTGGGTTCCTAATATATTCCATCAATAATCTTAAATGCTTGATGTAAGTATCTCATGGGGTTTTCACGACTACTCAAGGTCACACCAGAAATTAGTGGCAGAAACCAGAATTTGAACTCATGTATTTTTGGCCTAAATACATGTTCCCTTTGTCTAAACAAATGTTGACCAGCCATGGTGGCTCAAAGCTGTACTCCTAGCAATGTGAAAGGTGGATTGTGATTTGGGGCCAGCCTGGACATAAAAGTTCTCAAGATGCCATCTCATTCAATAGCTGTGCGAGGTGACATGTGTCTGGTATCCAGGCACAGGAAGGAGAAGCACATGGCTGGGCTTGGGGGTATGTACCTTTGATCATCAGCATATGAGGAAGCACAAGTAGGCAGATCTCAGCCCAGGCGACTTGGGCATAAATTGAGAACCTACCTTGGAAATGACCAAGTCCAAAAGGGTTGGAAGTATGGCCTGCCTGCTTTCCAAGTGTAAGTCCTTGGCTTTAATCACCAGTACTGGCAAAAATAATGTAATTCTAGTGGTAATCTATTAACTTTTTATCAGCAGTAAGGTTGATAAAAAGTGAATGGATTCACATGTAAAACTCACATACTTATCTGTATAGTAAATATTTACTCACATTTATGTTTTATAATTCTTTTTAATTTTTAGACACGGGACCAGATGTGCGGGCGAAATTGCCATGCAAGCAAATAATCACAAATGTGGAGTTGGCATTGCATACAATTCCAAAGTTGGAGGTAAAGCAGGGGGTTGTTGCTATAGTTTGCAAGCAAATCAGTGGCTCTGGATTCCTAGAAAATGGATAGCTGAATATAGCCTATATATCTTTACAGGGAAAATAATGGAAATCTTGAATAGCATTTGAATGAAGTCTAATTTTCTCTATGTTCTGATTTAGGAAGGAAAGTTTTTGAGTGCTTGCTAAGAGACCAGAAGGAGGGGGTAAATTTAGGCAGATTTTCCTAGCAGTAGCAGTGCATCATTTTTTAGCAAAGAATAGCTTCACCAAGAAATTTTACATACATTCTTGTTATATTAAGTAGCCAAAGGTTACCTTTCATCCCAATACAGTAATTGAGAATATTTAATAAAGAAACTATTTACATGAGTTAGAAGAAACCAACCAGGGACTAATGAATATTAGAAAATACTATCACCGGTTAGGCTCAAATGATTAAAGAGAGAACTGGGTGGGAAGTAGAGAGAGAAAACTGTTGCAATAGAAAGAGCCAGTGGATAGGAGTTATGGTCTTGAACAAAACCTCAGAGCTGCTTCTGGACAGGAAGGATCTAGGGGAATTAGACCTCATCTGGCTCTCACCCCTTCCATCCTTCTGGTGTCTCCAGCTGGCTGAATCCAGTGGGAAGGCAGGAAAACCTATTGATGAAGTTAATGTTCCAATGTTGAGGGGTAGAGAGTGAGGAAGAGTGGAGAGCGGTTTTAAGCATGAACAGAGAAGATGAAAATTGTCTCCTTTCTCTCCTTCAAACTTTCACATAATGCATTTTGAACTTTGTTTGATTTTCAAAATCTATAACCACAAAAGAAATAATTTATAAAGCATGTTGTTACAGTAAAATCTGATTAAAGTCTATATAGAACAAACCCGAATTTGGTTAGAAACCAAATAAATGTACATCCTGGTATGTGGGTAGATGGACAGGCCGAGATGATAGATAGGAAGAAGGTTCGTAGGTTGATAGATAGATAGATAATATACATACTTCTACTAATGTACTAGGCTCAGATTTTAAGTAACATTCCTAATTTCTTTCACATTGGCAGAAGTAAAAAATATGTAATTGAGTAGGTAAAGAATATACTTCTAAAATTTTAAGGGAATCATCTGGTCCTTCATTCTGAAGAAGAATCGAGCAAAAAAAATTAAAATAATAGAACCTACTGAGTGTGGAACTGAAGCACAACACTTGTGACCTTGAGCCTCCTATTTTTTTCATTTTTCCATTCTTGGATGATCTGGCATCAATATAAACAATTATTTTTATTTGTTAGGCACCTATTACCAGCAACATAATGCAGAAGTAGGATAGAGTGGGTGCCAGAGTTTTAGGGTTCAAATCCAGGTTTCCTATTCTAAGCAAGGTGGTCTTGGGCAAATCACAGTGAATTTCTAGCCAAAATGCAGCAAATTATATCACCTACATCAATGGTCTTAAAGGTAGATGAGTTCATATGTGTCATGCCTGTGGCATAATATGTAAAGCAGCCTAAATGCATATGAGTTGTTATCTGCATTTTACAGTTGAAGAAACTGAGGCATAGAGAAGTTAAGAGTCTTGGTCTAGATTACAAAGCTATAAAAAGGAGACCTAATTTTTTTCATCCAAATGCAATTCTTAAGAAAAAAAAACCGGAAGTGGCGCTGTAGCTCAAGTGGTAGAGCGCTCGCCTTGAGCTGAAGAGCTGAGGGACAGTGCCCAGGCCCAGAGTTCTGGCCCCACTACCATCCCCCCCAAAACAACGGGGATCAGACATGCAAACTGGTCTACATTTGAAGCAACTAACATGAATGATTTTTAAACTGTACCTGACAAGACTAAAGGAGCCCCACTACACAGCCATTTCTACATCTGTGGTCATGGTGGTGATTAGTGCAAAACATTACATCACTTATTAATCCTATAGTCTTAGGAAAGTTATTCAGCTTCTCTGGGCCTCCCTACTCTCAGCAGAAACATGAAACAATCGAAATTATTAAACTCTGACGTTTTCTAGCCTTTTTTTTTGTCGGTTGTGGAGACTGAACTCTGAGTCTGGGCACTGTCCCTCAGCTCTTCAGCTCAAGGCTAGCGCTCTACCACCTGAGCCACAGTGCCACTTCCGGCTTTTTCTGCTTATGTGGTACTGAGGAGTTGAACCCAGGGCCTCATGCATGCAAGGCAACCGCTCTACCACTGAGCCACCTTCCCAGCCCCTTTTTCTAGCTTTGTGAGCATCTATGAGAGGTGAGTTTGGCAAAACTCCCTTATCATTGGATGCAGGCTCACTTGACTCTGTTCATCACTGTTGCCTGATTTGTAGGCATAATAAATGTACAGAGTCTAGGCTAGAAACTGGAATGCAAGCTTTTGAGAGATCTTCCAGGATGCAAAGAGGCAGTGGTAGGAAGCTTAGGAAGTGATGCCCTAAAAAATGATACTAAAGTATTATTTTTGTTGTCTCGTTAGGATCCAGAGGCTAGTTATGATTTTAACGATAATGATCATGATCCATTTCCTCGATATGATCCCACAAATGAGAACAAGTGAGTAAATGTACATTTGGGGGGAGGGAATAAAGTACTTCAAAAATGCTTTGGGCTGGGTGCTAGTTGCTCACATCTGTAATCCTAACTACTCAGGAGGCTGAGATCTGAGGATCACAATTAGAAGACAGCCCAGACAGGCAAGTCTGTGAGACTCTTATCTCCAATTAGCCACCAAAAGCCAGAAGTGGTGTTGTAGCTCCAGTAGTAGGGCACCAGCCTTGGGCAAAAGAACTCAGAGACAGCACCCAAGCCCTGATTTCAAGCCCCAGGACTAGCACCCACCCACCTACCCCTCCCCACTACATGCACGTACCCTCATACATACGCACACAAATGGTTTTATCTTGTTAGAGAAATGTATTATAATTTTTTCCCAAACTTCAGCTTTCAAAAAAATTTTAATGCCGAACACCCATGCTGCATATGCTGTTGCTTTTAAT
>NW_012267275.1:3699413-3731425 GCF_000151885.1 Dipodomys ordii | reverse complement strand
GCTGTAGCTCAAGTGGTAGAGCGCTCGCCTTGAGCTGAAGAGCTGAGGGACAGTGCCCAGGCCCAGAGTTCAAGCCCCACGACTGACAAAAAAAACAAAGAAAAAAACCCACAAGACTTTCACTAAACATGTCAATTATATGTTCATTTACCTTTGTTCCATAATAAATAGTAGCATGAAAATCTGAGGTTGTACACTCTATTGCTCTATTAGCCTGAAGCTAGGAATAACCAGGTATCTGCCTGTACTGTCCAAATTGCTTTTCCATTTCTGGCTTTTGAATTCATGAGTCTGATGATAGGTGACAGCGTGTTGGAAAACACAAAGAGCTACCACGTCCACCTTCTCCTGATGAAAAATGATTCCCCCGCCGGAGTGAAGTCTGTGGCAATGATTTCATCCTTGAGATTATTTAGAAGAAAAAGCAGCATATTCCCTGAAAATGTTTCTTAGCAAACACATAAAAGAATGGCCTCTGGGTTATTTTTAATCAGTGCTTAGAAACAAGAGTTCTTTCCCTATTTGTTAGTTTCCTATTATGGAATGGATCTTTTCAAGCTGCACAGTTTCCCATCAGGGTCCTTGTATGGCCACAGCCATTTGTAACACAGTCATGAGCAGGTGCATTGAGGGAAGGCTGTTTGATTTCTTTTTTTCTCTGAAAGCTTTTCTATTATTATGTTGGGTCAGAGAGAGGGAGGGAGGGAGGGAGGAAAGGAAGATATTTATAATTGATTGGCAACCATAGCCACTTCCTCTCCCTCAAGGATACTACTTGCTTTCAACCTCAGGGGTTTTACTGGGAACAGAGCCTTGACAAACAAACAAGCAAGGGAACAAAGACTGCACAGCTGCTACACAATGCATGATATCATCTCTAAAGGGCAGATAGTGAAGTTTGCAGGGTCACTGACTTCCCTTCCCTTCTGGGATGGGTAGCTGGGTCACAGGCATTGAAAACATCCAGAGGTTATCTTGATTTGTTTTTCTTTTAGTGCTCAGTATGTACTTTACTGTAAACACGCTTATCGATATTAATTCATTGTACAACCATATTTCATCTTGACATGTCCATAGATGTGTGCACTGTATCTTCATCAGACTCAACGTCTCCACCATTCTCCCTCCTTCTCTCTTTCCAAAACTACTACCTGCAAGCTCTGTTGTTTCTTTTTCATAAGGTACTAAAAGTATTTCTACAGTATTCACCCTCCTTTACAACTTCCCCTCTCCATTACTACCCTCATTCTGGACAGAAACTGATTTTGACTCTTTTTTAGTTCTTTAAAAATAAGAATAAAGAGCAATCTGCTTTTCTGTAGGTCCACACTGGTATCAACCTTTGTGTTTGTTTCTTTGCTTTGCTCAGGCATCAGAATGCTGGATGGCATCGTGACGGATGCTATTGAGGCCAGTTCAATTGGATTCAACCCTGGACATGTGGATATTTACAGTGCAAGCTGGGGCCCTAATGATGATGGGAAAACTGTGGAGGGGCCTGGTAGACTAGCCCAAAAAGCTTTTGAGTATGGTGTCAAACAGGTAATATGCTTTACACAGACTCACACATGAAAAGAAGGGAAAAAACTTAGGCTCCATGGGAAAGAAATGATGGTGAAATCCTTTTCTTCTCACCTTTATTAAAGACTCTTCTTAAACTTTTTTTTTGTCTGTTGTGGGGCCTGAACTCTGGGCCTGTGCACTGTCCCTCAGCTCTTCAGCACAAGGTTAGTTTTGTACCACTTGAGCCACAGTGCCACTTCCAGCTTTTTCTGCTTATGTGGTGCTGAGGAATCGAACCCAGGGCCTCATGCATGCAAGACAAGCAGCCCTCTTCTTAGACTTTTTGTTTAATTAACATAAATATGCAGTCCTTCCTACTAGGAAGGAAGACTCTGCATCTCTTTTCATAGTAACTTATAGGTAGTTCACAGTGTTTAATAAGTGCATAAAGCTGGAGTGTTCATGATAGAACTGTGGTTTACCTAGTAAGTCTGAGACTCTAGATTCAACACAACATTACAAACAAAGAAAGAGATGGAGAGAAAGAGAGAGAGAGAAAGAGAAAGAGAGAGAGACAGAGAGAGAATGAAACTGGCATTCATGGCTTATACCTCTAATTCTGGGTACTTGGGAGGCTGAGGGCCAAGGATCATGGTTCAAAGCCATCCCAGTTAGAAAAGTTTATAAGAACTCTTATCTTCAATTAACTAACAAACAGCTGGAAGTGGAGATGTTGTTATTCAAATGGTAGAGTTCCAATTTTGATCAAAAAAGACAAGTGAGAGCATAAAGCCCTGAGTTCAAATCCCATTATCAGGACCTGAGAGACAGGAAGAGAGAAAGAGAGAAGGAGAAAGAGAAAGAATATATATATATATATGTATATATATAGACATATATATATATACATATATATATATATACAGAAAAATTTATAAAGTATGTGATAATCCCAAAGTATATGTTTATAAGTTACATATTTATTTATATTTTATACACACACATATGTACATGTGGGATTAAGCCTAGGGCCTCACATATGCTAAGCAACCATTGTACCACTGAATAAGCTGGTGAATTTCTTGGTAAAATCTTCCCAATTTTAAACACAACTAGAAAGCCAAATCATTCTTCAGAGGAATGGAAGCTCAGGGTTACAGACCTTCCTTGTTTGGGTTTAACATGGAACAGAGACCCATAACTTTTAAGATACTTTAAAAATACCCCTTATGTCCTCCACCTTTCTAATTTTTCTGCTGCTTTAGTGTCTTGTTTTTTGCAGGTCCTGGGGCTTAAACTCAGAGCTTGGGTGCTGACCCTGAGCTTCTTTTGCCCAAGGCACATGCTCTACCACTTGAGCCACAGTACCACTTCCAGCATTTTTGGCAACTTATTGGAGATAAGAGTCTCATGAACTTTCTTGCTTAGGTTGGCTTTGAACCTCAATCTTCAGATCTCAGCCTCCTGAGAGCTAGGATTGTATGCGTGAACCACCAGTGCCCAGATTTCTCCTTACTATTTTGAAAGTACATTCTCCAATACAACAACGTGTCACCTTCCTCTACACGGTCCCTCTACATGGGCCTCATTTGTCATTCTGTCACTTGGCTCTACATTCTTGCATAGATTCTAAGTCCTTGCACTTTACAAGCAAAGACAAAGGTAGAAACTTTGGAGGACACAGATTGAAAAATCATAGAAAGAGTGGCCTTGACGAGTTCCATTCAGTTGAAGAGTTCCTTTAATACAGCTGCCAAGCAGTTCTGAATAATGCCTGATTTTGTCATTCTATCAGTCAGGCAGAAGACTGGAGCAGAAAGAAAGAGAGGGAGTTCAAACATTCAAGTACAGTGTCAGACGCTAAGGGAAGAGTGGCAAAAATTGTGAACAAGTGCTAAAGGCTAGATTTTGAATCTGCATAATGAAATAAAGAGACAAAAGTGCTTGCTCTGCCCCACCCTATAGAGGGCACAGATTGTGGAAGGCTGTCAGGACCACAATATCTTAGCTTATAATGTTCAGATTAGTGAGATTTCTGACACTGATGCTAGAAGATGTAGGGTGAAAGATAAAGCTCTAATAATTGCAAAGCTCGTGCACGTATTTATGGAAAACTTCCTTGGATGACCCCAACAGATGATAATAGATGTCACATATTCTGGTTTTTCCTTTAGGGGAGACAAGGAAAGGGTTCTATCTTTGTCTGGGCTTCTGGAAACGGAGGGCGCCAGGGAGATAATTGTGACTGTGATGGTTACACGGACAGCATCTACACCATCTCCATCAGCAGTGCTTCCCAGCAAGGTCTCTCACCCTGGTATGCTGAGAAGTGCTCCTCCACACTGGCCACCTCCTACAGCAGCGGGGATTATACCGACCAGAGAATCGTATGTTGCATTTGTCTAAGTATCTCTGTCTAGGTAGGAAAGCATGACTGGTGTTCAGAACAATCCTGCAAACTGACCTTTGATAGAATTGGTTTGCTTCAACTTAATGTTTCAGCCAGGGAGACTGATGCTTACTCACTGGAAAGGCTGGCCCATATTGGGACATTTTCTCTCCAGGGATAATGACACTTCTGCCAAGATGATCTTGCCACTCTCATTTTTTAAACTCAGCCCTGAAAAACCACCAAACCTGTCATTATATACGGCAGAGTCTCCAAATGGCTTCTCTGCTGGTCTGATGCTTCTCTGCAAACAGGCTAAAAGGAGATTTTGGGGTTGTAGGGGATTTGTCACCCTTGTACTTACTGATCCTTTAATAGCAGGGATAGAATCTGACTCACCCTTCAGCAAATGATAAAAATACAGTATCTGTACCAGTGATGCTTCCAAAGAACAGATGACCTGAAGGGAAATAACAGTCTCAATTTCCCCCGATGTGAACTTCACAGCAACTGGGCAGGCAGCTCAGGGAGCTTATATGCTCTGAGAATGCCGGCAGTCCCTGTTTGCACTGACCTGCGCCCTGGGCCTTACTTCTGAGAGTCAGAAGGCCTAGGGAAATTACTAGATTTCCCTTCAAGGATATGATGATGAAGGCTTTGAGAACAAAGAGAAGCACTTCTAATTAAAAAATTCCAAAGCCTCAAAATTAACCTTGGACACAGAAAACCCCACATAGCTTAAATTATGTAGATTCGAATCTCAATAAAATAACAGGTTACAATCCAATTAGATGTGCAGAAACCCCCATAACAATTACCTTGGAATGTATACACAATTCCCATTAATGGCATTTCAACATAATGATGAGCACTAATACCATCTTCACATAGGATCACTGTTCTGTAACTCTGAGTATTTCTGTAACTAAAGGCAGCAAAGCTGTGTCTCCACTTAGAAGTGCCAGATTCCTCACAAACATATTCTATGTCCAGTTACTTGAATAACAACAGACAGTGACATTCTACCCAAGGCTTCTTTATAGCAGGCTTTCGCCTTTGAAAGGGGCAGATTCTTCACTTGTGTTCTAAGCCTCTGGCTCTTTCCATTTCCCTGGGTGACCAGAGCTGCCTTTAGAAAATGGCCTGTTACGATTTCTAGAATCATCATTCCACAGCCTGCCCCTTATCTGCGCCACCTGGCACCCGAGCAGGAGGAAGATTTTCTACCTTTGTAAAGATCCCTTCATAGGTAAAGCAGCTCTGAAAGAGACAGCTGGTGGATTCTATTTGAGATCGTTCCAGCTAGTTCCACATGGCTTTTTTTTCCCCCTTACGCAAGCGTCTTCCTCAGTATAGTCACCTCTGGGAGTTTATTTGCGTCAACAGGTAAAAAGGGCATCTTTGCTTCTGCAACTCTCTGAGGAGCACAGCCACTACAGCGTGAGAAATCCATGACTCTAAGTGGGAAGCCAAAGGAGGTGCTAATAGAATATGTTTTTTTACACCTTACTCCTACACACTGAAATCTCTAGCTAAAAATTACAGCACTGCTGCACGGATGGGCAGCTTGTTAGGAGTCCTTTCGCCCAACTGTCTGTTCAGCCGGCAGCACTCAAAAGTCCTTAATGTAGACTAATTGGAAATCTTTTTTTGCTTCATCTCAGTAACTTCATTACCTCAGAGTTACTCTACATAATTCTTTATATGCAGTAATATCCTGCATAAAATGCTTTCACACTATTTCCATCAAAGTGAAAATGTGGAAAACCATTACTAATTGTCCAATCTACTGAACAGGGAGTGCAAACTATACTAAGCAACATCTGTGTGAGCATTTCATGTGGCAAAGATCACATCTCTGTGCCATAGAGGCAGACAGATTATCTATCGGAAGGCCAATGGGAATTTTGCATGAGGCAGAATTTCTAAATTTGCCAGACCAAACACAATGGACCCGATGATTAATGGGCCAGTATGATTCACAGGATTTTGAAATAGTTCCTTTTTTATAGACAGCATTTCGTTTGGGAATCACAGAAGAGAATATTCATAGTGGGAGTGTTTCATCCCCAGAAAAGGCATCTTGCTGCCAGAATTACAGACAAGTTGCATATAGAGGAAAGTGAACTAAAATATCAGCAGATGGCAAACATCCGTTCATGGCTTAGAGGAGGAAGTGGAGAATCGAATCAGCTGAGTTTCCTGTTCATAGCAGATGCAGGTCTCAGTATGGCTACCCTGTCACCCTCCTCATGTGTCCCCATCTTTCTCTCCTTCCTGATGCCATCCAGACAAGTGCTGACCTGCACAATGACTGCACTGAGACCCACACAGGCACCTCGGCCTCTGCACCCCTGGCTGCTGGCATCTTTGCTCTGGCTTTGGAAGCAAAGTAAGTCCCAGAAAGCTGTTCATCACCTTTTCACTGACACTATTTCTTCTTTCTAGTAGCATACATTATTTCCCAAATAGGTGGTTACTGGAGAACAGTTGGAAAACTGCACAAAACAAGGCAAACTCTCTTTCTGCCTCTTAGAGATAACCATTCTTAACCTGTCAATGTAGATTCAATAGACAAAAAAATGTGGGACCTGAATATATGTATATATATATATATATACATATATGTATGTATAATTTTGTAATCTATTAATCCACCTAACAATATATTAAAATTACTTTCTCCTGTCTAAGTCAACATTCCTTAGGCTTCAAAAATTCAGATTCTTCTCCTAGTCCTCTTCCCAATGAGTTACAAGGCATTCCTATCAGGAAGAAATTTGTCCAAAATAATTTCCTATGGGTAGTATTTGCAGTTCTAGTGCAGTTCTGAGGACTCTGGAACTCCCCATGGAGATGGGTCAGAGTTCTGAGACATATCAAGATGAGATGCAATATTATGGTACTTATGATCCCAGACCATAGCCACAGAGAGATGTTAAGGGAAAACTATTCTTAAAATTGGAAGTCTAGAGCCTTTCTTCTCAACTCAACACCTGTGAGATGCATGAAAATATAATTAGCCAGGCCTTGACTATTTTTGACTACTGACCAATATCATGTAATATTTACCTGCATAGCCAAAATAGTTGTAATGTTAATTTCACATAAGAACTGACAATTTTCTGGCCATGATGCCTCAAGCCTGCAATAGTAGCTATTTGTGAAGCAGAGATTAGGGAATTGCATTTTTAGGACAGTCGCAGCACAAAAAGTTTATGAGTCTCCATCTCATCCAATGGCTTGGTCCCTGACATGCACCTGTTTCTCCAACTTCCAGGGAAGCACAGTGGCTGAGTGCAATGCTGTGCACCTGTCATACTTAGTCACAAGGGAGAACCGAAGTAGGTTCATAGGCCATGCTTATCCTGGGCATAGAGCAAGACCCTACCATGAAAGCAATCAGTAGAAACAAGGATTGGGCTAGAATTATGGCTCAAATGGTAGAATATCTACCTGAGTCCAGTATTACAATAAATAAATAAATTTACTCCACTGTTTCTAAAGCTGTAACTCTTCTTTTTTATACCTACTTTTTTGTTTTCTGTTTTTTTCTTTATTGAGATTAAGTGATGATACATAAATTTCACAAACTTCATAGTATTGTGGGATAGTGATATTTAGCTAAAGTTACAAACACATTTTAACCTTCACAAGGCGCATTGACATTATCTTGGTCTATAAAGTATATGAACTCTACAAACTTTGACACTACAACTATTTTTTTTCCAAATCAGGTAATATGTACATTTCTTTCCTTTTGCTTAGTGTGAGCTGTTCCCTTTTTCACTCTCATTCCCTCCCTCCCATTGCTGCCCTTGAGTTGCTTAGTTCACTCTCATCAATGTCCAGTGCGGCTGATGGGACCCTCTGCTGTATTTTTTCAACCGTTTCCCTCTGATTTTGTGCCCTTCTCCTAACTTCCCTCATATGTGCACATGTATATACTATATGTGAGGTCAAGAACATGGGGTCATCTAAAAATGATGTGACAAATTAAGAAGAGGTCCTTTGTTTCTTGAGTTCTGTTTACTTTGCCATATTTCCTTGCATTTTGGATTTAAGCCTTCTTTCTATATAAGGAAAAAGTTATTGAAGCATGATGTTGCCTCATTAATCTCATTTTTCTCTGATAGACTCTTCCTAAAACCAGGAGCTGTACTGCTATAAAAATGTATGGGTGTTATCAATGGGTCAGTGAATCACTACTGCTAAATGCACATACAGTTGTTTAAGGATATGTGAATGGAATATTTCTGGGGAATGACTTGTGAGTTCTAACAGATTCTTATAGTACACTTAATTTAAAAGGCATTAAGAGTCTATGCTCCTCTCTGTGTATAAGACGTTAATTTCCCTCATTTTGATTTCATTCACAGTAAGGTAGACATGATCTTTCTTAACATTTATATCTCCCCTGCCATTGTACATTGATTATTGAGACATCTGTTCTCAATGTTATGCTTCTCTGAACCTGAACTCTATTCAATGAGTATTATGTCAAAAAAAACAAATGACAGATTCAAACCTTTATCCTTAGACACTTGAGAGTGAAAGAATCGCTCACATAAAACGTGCACAGTCAGTCAAGGCACAACTATGGAGACTGACTAAACTTGTCAAGAGTAATGACGTTCAATACTTACCGGGTTCTTTCTGCTAACTTTTACATACAGTGTATGTATATAATCCTCACAACATTCTTATGATATAGAAATTATTAGTTATATTTTACAAATGAAGCAATTGAACCTTCAATAGGGTAAGAAATGAAACCCAGGTATCACAGAAATATTTGAACTCAGGACTGTTTAACCCCAAAGCTGTGCCATTATCAACTACACTATGCTGCCTCCCAAAGTCCTGATAGGGACTAGAATGCTGGGTGAAAGCCTGTTGTCCATCAAATAAAGGAAGGCTAAGAAGATTGAGGCTGTTATAAAGGAACATGACCCATGCGTTCCTTTACTGTGTTTCATTGAATGTGATATAGCCAGAGGAAAGAAAGGAAGAAAGGGAAGGAGAAAGAAAAGTTTCTAGCTGAAATGTGTACAGAGGAATGCTTTCTTTTTCTAGGACACCTTGAATACCAGTGCATGTAATTAACACCAGGGAAGTTTATTTATCATGCTGATTCCCAGTTTCTACTGCTAGCAATGCAGATCCTGAAGTTTCTGGTATGCATCCCAGGATACCCCATTTTTAGCAATTATCTCAGGTAGTTTAATGCTAGTACTTTTAATCAAAACTTTGAGAACTGCTATAAAGAAGTATATTTCCTACAATTTTATCCAGCTGTGATTGTGAAGCTATCCATAAGGGCACTTAACAGGCAAATCCTGGAGAGAAATAAAACTAAGAGAAGAAAATTCTTTTCATAAGCCCCTGTAGCACCATCATTAGTATGTAGTGAATACATCTAAGAAAGCTGGCAGACAATAGCTTCAATCTCCAGAGCCAAGATCAAAAGAATCAGAATAATTTTTAATAAAGGAGAAAAATTCTGAAGTGAACCATTGAATTTCTTCATACCTTTAGAGCTGTTAAGCAAACAGCTGACCCTATCTTCATTTTTTATTAAAGTCTGGAGAGAAAGAAATGAACTTTCAATGTTTCATGAAGGCTTTGGGGGGAAACTTATAACAAAAATCCATATGGGTTATGAAATTTTGAAAAGTCAAAAGTTAGTAAACCTTCAACTTCAGGACCCATGTAGATAAAATTAGAAGCCAAACTAGAATGTTCCTAAGAACTTTCATTGTAGAGTTTTGTCTCCAGACTACCTACCTCACTTCTAATTATAATCAAAGCTTTACTTCCATGTTTAATCCCACTAAGCTTATTTTCTATTAACACATTTTTGATTAGCAGTGCAATGCAGTTTAAATTTTTTAATTATTGTGGATACTGTTGCACACTAATTAACAAGGGAAGGCTGTCAGAGAGAGTGGCACTATTGTTAGCAGAGCCTTTACATCTATGGGATGCAAGAACATAAATGAGAATAACCCAGCTAAGAAAGTAATTTTCCTCATTGTGTGACAATGATGTTCCGTAAATATTTTTCCAGGGCTAGATAAAAAATTAAGAACATTATAATAACTACAACTAAATATAAAATAAACGCTCTACTATAGAAATACATAAAGCCAACATGTTGTGTACAATTACTGTGGTTGCTAGTACCCAACCATATGCCCTCTGAATACCTTTACCACCCCCATCCCTCTTCTACGTCTCTACCCACACTGGTGATCCCTGTGGAAAACATTTTTGTTGATCACACTGATGGAAGTTTTTATTCAAAACTCCTCTAAAAAAATTTAGAGAAACATGCATTTCAATAAAATGCTTCATGGACAGAATAAGTATCTACCTTGAGAAAACTGCCATTTCTGCTCTAGTAGCTAATCATGCCTGAATGTGGAATCCTTGACAAAGAAACAAGAACTACAAAGAGATATTTATAGCTGGGAGCCAGTGGCTCACACTTGTAATGCTATCTACTCAAGAGGCTGAAATCTGAGGATTGTGGTTGGAAGCCAGTCTGGGCAGGAAAGTCCATGAGACTCTTATCTCCAATTAACCACCAGAAAACCAGAAGTGGTGCTGTGGCTCAAGTGGTAGAGTTGAACCTTGAGTTGAAGAGCTGAGGGACAGGGTCCAAGCCCAGAGTTCAAGCCCAATGATGGACCAAAAAAAAAAAAAAGAGAGAGAGACAGAGATTTGTACTATTAGACATATAGAAGAAGATCTGGATACTTAGGAATTCTAGGAATTGTCATTTTTTTAACACTCTACATTAGAGATGAATAACCATCGGCTGTCAGAGTCACAGTGCACAGTTCTTTAGAAGTAGAATACAATGTATTGTGCTTTCTATTGCTTCCTACTATAACCCCATGATTTGAAATGACATGATTATCTTAATTGTTTATATGTTCATTATCTTTATTTTTAAAAACTCCTTTTTTTGCTATAATACAGAACTGGATAGGCTTTATATTTTTTTAATATAATTATTTTAAAATGTCCTATCTTCAAATATTTTCATCAGTAAGACTGTGGAGGGGCTCAGGACTTTCCATTACTTACAGGTGACGGTGTGCAGGTAAACCACCTGCACAGAATCACTGAGCTGGCATTGTCAGTCATTCTGTCATCTGTCAGTCATTCTCAGGAGTTAAATGCTATGTTTTGCATAAATCAGTTTGGCTGAATAAGAGTATGAAAACCACCAGGCATTGGCGTTCCTATTTAAAACAGCAAACTAAAATGAAAGAGTTAAAATTTCATCACCTACTGCTGTGGCAAAAGCCAGATTATCAAACTAGAGAAAACATGGACTAGTGGGGTTCGGATGGGCCAGAATGGACATGGGCTTACTGTTGAAGGAGCCCCAAACAAGAGGCTCCAACACTTGTCTTATGGACCCTGTGGTGTGAATACAGAGAGGGCTTGAGAGAAGATTGAGGGAAGATAGCAGTGGACAAGTACAGGTTACTGAGTTTGAGTGGGGAAAGTATTTTCAAGGATTTCCCCCTGCCTCCTTAAGAAGCTTTCACAGAGGTGTCTAAAGTAAACTTCCACCTTTGGGAAGGTGGAAGTTAGCCTCAGGCTAAGTGACCTGAAAACAAAGGCTTTCACCAGAAAGCGTTAGAGACTTCTATACAAAGAGCACTAGAGCCCTGAGTGCATGTAGCCTTGAATTAAACTCCCTTCAGAGACAGATACACAAGCTATGTATTGAATCTCCTGCTAGCAGCAGGTTTAACCACACAGCCTACCAAAGAAAGTCTTTATTTTTTTTTGGGGGGGGGGATGCGGTCATGGGGCCTGAACTCTGGGCCTGGGTGCTGTCCCTCAGCTCAAGGCTAGCGCTCCACCACAGAGCCACTTCTGGCTTTTTTCTTTTTTGCTTATGTGGTGCTGAGAAATCGAGCCCAGGGCCTCATGCATGCAAGGCAAGCACTGTACCACTGAGCCACCTTCCCAGCCCCCAAAGAAAGTCTTTTTTTCTACTTTTATCATCATTATTATTATTTTATATTTTTTATTGTAAAAATACTGTACAGAGGGGTTACGGTTACACGAGTAAGGTAATGAGTACATTTCCTGTCAAGTCTTGTTACACCCTCCTTTGTTTTTTTCCTACCATCCCTTCGCTCCCCACCTCCCCAACCCCAACCCCCCTCTATGTTGTAAAGTTCATTTTCAACATAGTGTCTTGTACATCTCATTGTTACAATGGGTCAACCTGTACCCTTATTTCAGCATTTTGTATTTCCCTTCCCCTCTCCAAATTAGAAAAATGTATATACAAGATGCAAGGCATCGGAATCAAATACAGTGAAAACAGGTATTATACCAAAAGACACAAAAAAATCACATAGTACATTATAAGTACATTAAAAACAATAGCAAGAAAGAAAAAAAAACTACTTGTGTCCCTATCTTGGGGTTCATTTCGCTTAACATTAGAAAGAATGACATTGCCCCATTTGTTAGGAAATGGAAAGACTTGGAAAAAATTATATTAAGGATAGTAAGCCAGGCCCAAAGAAACATAGGTCCCATGGTTTCCCTTATTTGCAATAACTAGTACATATGTAGAACAAGTAAGAGCTATGTACATATGACTGTATAAGATGATGTTAAGTGAAAGGGAAGTCTTTATAATTGTCTTTGGTCAGGCCAGAAAAAAAAAAACAGCAATTTTCAAGCAGGAGCTTAACTTCTCAATATTTAGAAGTATGCATTGCCTTTTTTTGGTTACCAGGGTATTATTGTTTGGGGGATTGTATGTTACTGGCTCTGGAGAGCAGCAAATTCAGCCAGACCCCCCTGATGATTGTTCTACAGTCCTGTAGTAAGATAGGAACCTTATGGAGTAAACTCTAGGGCATTATGACTTATAATAATGCTCCAGGGAAATAATGTAGGTCTCCAATGGAAGGAAAAGCTTGAGGTCTGGAAACAATCTAATTGTTTGTAGCCATAACATTTGAAATTATAGCAGGCTATTTAATGTAGACATATTCATTTGATCATTCAAACTAACCAAGTTTATCCAGCATACACTCTTGTGCCTAGCATTCTTCTGAGTGTTTGGCACACAGGGAACAGAAGAAATAAAGTTTTGACCCCTTCTCATGTTAAATCCTAGCTAGCGTGACAGACAATAGACAAAACAAGTGAATTTGCCCAGTAGGTGATCATGCTACAGTAAAGAGAATGTTTAGCAATAGAAGAGTCTGTGGGGAAAATTGAGATTGGTCTATAACAAATCCAACAATCCTTTGCATTTCCAATTTATTCATATTACTGCCGAACTAATCTTACCAAAATTTTTGATTTTTACCATTTCCTTGCTCAGACATCCTCAAGGATCCTCACTACCCAAATGCTAAACTCCACTTGGTGGCATTTCTTCTTGTGGTCCTTATTGCTCTGTAGCCATATTTATTCCTTGTTGCCTCTCTGTGCCAGTAGAGCAGACTGTGATATATTAAGTAATTTATTAAGTCATGAACATAACAATCAACAAATACAAATACTAACAAATGGATTGTAATCATCTTTAGTAGGAGGAAAAAATCCTTACATATGCCTACAATTTTTGTTCCTTGTAAATATAAGCTCATGTAGTTTCTTTGTGCCTATGTGCACTTAACCCGCATTCATGCACTCGTGCTAATATTGGGCTTGTACTCAGGATCTGGGTGCTATCCTGTAGCTGTTTTGCTTAAGTCTGGTGCTGTACCACCATGAGCCACAGTGCCACTTCCTACATTTTGCTACTTTATTGGGGATAAGAGTTTTACAGACTTCACTCCATTTTCTGGCTTCAAACAGCCATCCTCAAATCTCAGTCCACTGAGTAGTTGGATTACAGGCATGAACTGCCAGCGCTCAGCTTCTTATCTTTTTTTTTTTTAATATGTGATCAGTCTTCAATATCTTCCAAGGTTCAGTTCTAGGAATTTCTGAAGGTATAAAAATCTGTAGATGCTGAAATCTCTTATAGAAAATGGTGTAGTATTTGTAAACAATTTAGATGAATTCTCCTATAATTTAAATTATTTCTAGATGACTTATAATAGTTCAGATAATGTGAATGCAATGTTATACTGTATTGTTTAGGGAATCATGACATGGAAAGTATTCAGTATAGATGCAATATTTTTTCAAATATTTTTGATCCATAGTTGATTAAATCCAAGAATGTGGAACACATGTATGTAAAGTTGACTGTGCGAAGAAAGATGGCAGTGTTCAGGTTGCTAGCCTCTTTCTTTAAAATGTGATTTAAGAAAAAGCCAAGACATGGTCTGTGAGTT
Source organism: Dipodomys ordii (assembly GCF_000151885.1). NCBI lineage: Eukaryota > Metazoa > Chordata > Mammalia > Rodentia > Heteromyidae > Dipodomys > Dipodomys ordii. The sequence goes on along the minus strand of NW_012267275.1, from coordinate 3,717,193 downwards.
TATAACACTAAATGTACTAAGCCATGGATAGCATAAGACTGGAAGATAGCATAATAGAGCAAATGTTACCATTTATTTTTTCCAATTAAATGTAAATTAGAAATCACATGCAAAGGTTTATGCTTCTATGAGGCTAAGGATTGAGTGACACTCATAGTACATATTATGAGTGGGAGTTTTTAATATTGTATTTTGATTTCTAAATTTTAAAAAGTATGCCAGTAGCCCCTAAAATAAGCACAGTTACAAAAGGCATTTTATAATCCCTGAATGGAAGCGCTTAGTTTTAGTACTTGCTTTTATAAGGAAATGCCATTATGTTACTACAAGATGTTTTGTGTCCCTTCCCCTCTAGCCCAAACCTCACTTGGCGAGATATGCAGCACTTGGTTGTCTGGACCTCTGAGTATGACCCATTGGCCAATAACCCTGGCTGGAAAAAGAATGGAGCAGGCTTGATGGTGAATAGTCGGTTTGGATTTGGCTTGCTAAATGCCAAAGCTCTTGTGGATTTAGCTGATCCCAGGACTTGGACCAGTGTTCCTGAGAAGAAAGAATGTGTTGTAAAAGACAATGACTTTGAGCCTAGGTAAGTACTTCCAAGAGTTTTAGGTGAATATATGTCCATGACACAATTTGGTTAAGATTCTTGTTACTCTATATATAATTATACTTTTTCACATCTACCCTTCTTTTAAGTAAGTGGAGATAGAGTTTTCCAGTGTCCTCTATGGCTCTCTATGAAGACCATGGAAAGACCAGAGCAATGAACTCCGTTAGCATATTTTCATGCTCTTCTTACAGACTACCTACCACAGAAAATTAAGAATGCACCATGTTTTATGTACCACTTAGGAAGATCATTGCTCAACCATCAGTTTTTGTTTTGTTTTGTTTTGTTTTTTTGGTCATGGGGCCTGAACTCTGGGCCTGGGTGCTGTCCCTCAGCTCTTCAGCTCAAGGCTAGTGCTCCACCACTTAAGCCAAAGCTCCACTTCTGACTTTTTTTCTGCTTATGTGGTGCTGAGGAATCGAACCCTGGGCCTCATGCATGCAAGGCAAGCACTCTACCACTGAGCTACCCTCCCAACCTTGCCCCCTCACCCCCAACCATCAGTTTTAAGATTCATTCTCAGCTCAATGATATAATACTATTTTTTCAGTCTTAGGACTGATGAAATTTAGTTCTTGCTAACCAGTTCCCCTATATCGAGAACATTTACTTCTATGTGATTCATGACTTTTCTCCCTTGTAAGTTCCTTTGTCATACTCCTTTTATATAGACTATCTCTGGTTTATCATATCTGACCATATAAACAGAATCTGCTATAGATATTTTGTTTCAATTGAGGGAATCCTATGTTTCTGAAAATTCACTCACACAAAATAGCTAAGCCATGGGCTGGGAATGTGGCTTAATGGTAGAGTGCTCACCTAGCATTCATGAAGTCCTGGACTTGATTCCTTAGTACCACATAAACAGAAAAAGCGGAAAGTAGCACTGTGGCTCAAGTGGTAGAGTGCTAGCCTTGGTGCCCAGGCTCTGAACTCAAGCCCCAAGCCCCACAAAAAATAGCTAAGCCTGGAAAGATTTGGGAGTAAGTCTTTATGGATAAAATCTGTTTTTCTTCAGAGAATCTTTTTGATATTGTAATGATCGACCCTTTTCACAAATCCAAGACAAATCCTCCTAAATTTGATTCTCCAGCAAGAAATAACACATTTAAATATTTGTGTGTCTTGATATTTTATTAGATATTAAATTGATATATAGTTCATCATAAATAGGATTCTACTCATATCAGGAAGGACAACAAGCTGAGTATGTAGTGAAAACTGATGTAGATATCTTTGCGTACACTTTATTCAAAGTTGATCCTTTAATGGTATTTAGAGCCCTGAAAGCCAATGGAGAAGTTATCATTGAAATTCCAACAAGAGCTTGTGAAGGTCAAGAAAACAGTATCAAGTCCCTGGAGCATGTGCAATTGGAAGCAACAATTGAATATTCGCGTAGAGGAGACCTTCATGTCACCCTTACTTCAGCTGCTGGTAAACAGTCAGACAAAATTCTTTTAACCTCTTACAATTTTGAAATCAATGCTTTCAAATCAATGACTATTCTTGTTTATTTATACAACTAAATCTCCTAATAGGTGTGTTCAAATATTAGCAGTGCACTAATTTTCCTTGGTGTTAGTTTTTCTCTGCCCTGCTCATTCTCCTGGACTCTTAAGTGAGAAAAGAATGTGGCCTATTCATGTTAATTAACTTTTTAGAACTCATACATCTTCAAACTATACTTAATTACCTGTGGTACTGACCTACTTTTCATTTTCTATTCCTTAGGTAACACGTTAGTGAAAATTAGTCTCATTAATAATGAACAAAACCTACAGGTACATCTAAGATATAAAAGAATCCATTGAGACATTCAGAATTCTGGTCCATAAAAGAAGATAGAGAGACTAATAAAATCTCCATGATAATATGAGTAAGGCTATATAATATATATGAACATTTGCCCTTTTCCTCATAGGGTCTTAAATAACAGAGAGGTATTAATCTAGAGTCCAACCAGGCATTGTCCCAATGCAGTTTCAAATTTTGATAGGATTCAACTGACTAAATTCAATTTCTATAGGCAAAATTTGAGGAAAGCTGAGCTTTCCTTTTAGTATATTAATTCTTAGATCTTTGAAATAGGCTCTGTTACTTAGAATGTAATAAAATTTGTTGATATATAGACTTGAAAAATTAGTAGTTCTTACTACTGGTTTTTAGGAGATGAATAAATTGGTGTATTTTAGTGAATAGATGAAATTATTAACAGTACTTAAGAAATAAGTAATACATTATTTAAATAAGTTAATTCTTATATCTTCATTAGTGTTTAGACTTAAGCACCTATCAAATTTTCAAGATTTTCTTTTATATTTAAACATGATTCTGCTATTAAAATGCATTTCACATCCTTGACTCCATTCTTCAATCTTAGTCATAAATGTAGTGCTCAGGTCTTAACTGAATAAATCTTAACATGTTCCCTTACTATTTTTCTACAGTATTACTGAAGACTTATTACTGCAAGGCAGCATGCTAACTATTATAGACCAAAATGTTTTCATTTATCTCGTGAATGTCTCTATCGTTGTCTTAATACTAAAAGGGAAAAATTGAAGGACTGATCTCTTCTAGTTTTCCTTTCTAGTTATGAGATGCTAGAGTGCATCCTACTATCAAAGTTGTTAAGACACTGATTGATTTGTGTTTGTTGTATTTAAACAGGAACTACCACTGTCCTATTGGCTGAAAGAGAGCGGGACACATCTCCTAATGGCTTTAAGAATTGGGACTTCATGTCTGTTCATACATGGGGAGAGAACCCTATAGGAACGTGGACTTTGAGGATTACAGACATGGTAAGAATGAATAAAAGGTTGAGGAAACATGAGCTCACTTTTCCACACTGTAAAGCACTTTTACAGTTTGTATTATCATTAATCAGGACCCTAGAGAGTTTTACTACTCTTTAGTAGACATAATAGCATAGTGACTAGAGCCCTGCCACCTAATAGAACTGTGGCTCAAGTGGCAGCCTTGTGCAAAACAGCCAAGGGCAGCACATAGGCCCTAAGTTCAAGTCCCAGTGTCAGCACTTTAAAAAAGTTTAATATTATGAAAGGTATCTTTTATTTATTTTATTTCATTTTTGCCGGTTGTGAGGCTTGAACTCTGGACCTGGGCGCTATCCCTCAGCTCTTTATTCAAGGTGAGCACTCTACCACTTGAACAACAGCGCCACTTCCAGTGTTCTAGTGGTTTATTGGAGATAAGAGTCTCATGGACTTTCTTTGAACCGTGATTCTCAGATCTCAGCCTCCTGAGTAGCTAGGATTACAGGCATGAGCCACTGACACCCGGTGTAAGTTATCTTTTAAAATATGACTTTTTTCCAGTCTCTGTCATGAAAAAACCTAAAACCTTTTTTGAGTATTCCTGATATAGTTCTAAATTTTTGGATTAGAGATGCTCAGCTCATACAAATTTCTAAATTAGGAGCAACTTGGAATTTTGAAACCCTATCCCAGATGTTTAAGTAAAAGATCCTGTACCTGTAAATACTATTTAATATGTTTTAATAATTTTAATACTTAGACACAATAATGAAAGAACAGAGCCAGAATATCTAAAAAAGATAAATATAACTGAATTAGTTATTTTTGCATAGTTTCTCTAACACATTCTCCATAGGTAAAGAATATAAATGAACAGTGCTTCACCTGTTAATTCTTCATCAGTTGTTTTTTTTTTTTTTACCTCTGATTGCTTTGAGATGAAATTGTAATAAATATTGACAGCAGATTTCAGTGCCTAGAAAACTTTTGAAAAGGAATTGCTTTAAATTCTAAAAGATATCAGAAAATTATATAGTCATTGTTACCTGATTTTTTTTCCAACGAGAACAAGTTTTTCTTCATCTAAAGATGCCTAAAATTGTTGTTTAGAAGTAAAAGTTTCTCATGAGACCAAGAAAATGTTCCTTGTTGGTGATACTGTTCTTGAATTTATCTTCAATTCTTTCATTCAGTTTCACAGTCAGGAAACGAAGGGAATCTATTTACCAAAACAGGCCTACTTTGTATCAAATCTCTAAAGTAAGGCACTGTGCATTTAGGTTTTTCTTAGATATCTATTTCAGATTTCAGAGACAGTCAACTTTCCAAGGACACAACCAATAGAATAAAAATAACAAAAAAGAGAGCTCTTTTTTTTTATTAAATGATAGATTACGAAAAGATTGAATTTTAAGCCACTGAATTCATAAGAAAAGAATTCAATGGTTTCTTTAAAAAAAAGAGCTCTGAACACAGAATACATAATACACTTTAAATTAGATGGTAATTATAATATTCTTTTCTGATATTTTGGATGAATTTGTTAAAAACAGACTAAAATACATGTTGCTTATTCACTAGTCTGGAAGAGTGCAAAATGAAGGAAGAATTGTGAACTGGAAGCTGATTTTGCATGGGACCTCTTCCCAGCCAGAACATATGAAACAGCCCCGTGTGTACACATCCTACAACACTGTTCAGAATGACAGACGAGGAGTGGAGAAGATGGTGGACATAGGAGAGGTCTGTGTGGCTCTACAATTTGCATGCTCTCTGTTGAAATCTCCTAGTCAATGTGTGAGTGAGGGTGCATCAAACATTCTGGCAGGTAAGGATGAGATACTCATGTGGAGGAAGGATGTGGAAGTGGTAAGCTCTTTATTTCCCCCGTGGATGAAACTGTCTTCTTCATTTTTGTTCTTTAATCAAGAATTTATTCATTGTAGTTGATAAATTGAAGATTATTAATTCCCTAACATGAATTTTATCATTTGTGATGAAGCAAATTATAAAGAAAGCTCTTTACTCATAATAACATATGCCTAATATTTGTATGGCAGTTATATTTAAGCATTTTCCACATTGTCTCAGCTTGCCCTATATCTTTGTAACCTAGGAAGAATTAGACATTAGTGTGCCCATTTTACAGAAGGAATGCCAGTGCTCAGGCAACCAAACCATGTAGGCTTCTCTTTAGTGATTTTTGTTTAGCAATTAGCACTTTACTGACACAATTTGGCACCACTAAAGGGAGCTGTTCACTCACTGGTGGCTCACTCTTCCCATCATAGCTACTCAAGAGGCTGAGATTTGTTGATCATGGTTCAGAGCCAGTCAAAGTCCACTGGAATCATAGGTTCTCTTATAAAGTTTTAGAGGCTGGTGAACATAAGCCACTCATGCTCTCAAGTCTCAGGAGCTGCTACTTTCTCTTCTATCAGTAGATAAAACTTACTAGAAATCTTTCTTTATCCCCAGTAACTGGCACCATGCTTCAAATGTGCCTCAAATCTACCATTCCTCAAATGATAGGTTTTCAGAATTTCCAAAATGGCCTGCCTTGAATAGGTTGAGCTCTGTCCTGGATGTTTTAGAAGGTACGGAACCATAGTATTTACTCAAAAAAACATAGAGGCTATTTTTTACTAGAAAGAAACCAACTCTAGACTCTGGCCAAAATTTTATTCTGGCCAAATTTATGTTCTGCTAATTAGCTTCCCTCCTGAACCTGAATCCAAAGGGCCTCTGCTCCACAACACCTTTTAAAAATGGGTTAATCTTTTGAATATTTCTCTCATTTTGATTTCTTCAAAGGAATTAATAGGAACCTTACATTATTAAAATACTGAAATACAGCCAGCCCTTCAAATTCATGGGCTCTCTATTTTGAACTCAACCAAGTGCAGATAAAAAAATATTTGGAAAAATGTGTCTTTACTGAACGTGTGTAAGCTTTTTCCTTCCTATTGTTACCTAACCAATACAGTACTATTTACATTATGTCAGATATTATGGTCACTCTAAAGATGATTAAATTGTACAAGAAAATACGTGTAAAACAAATGTATAAAAGCAACCACAGATCTTGGTATCTAAAGAAAGTCATGGAGAACAACTGTTTTTCCATAATAGTTAACAAAAAGCCACTTTCCTGATCTCACCAGTTCCTTTCCATCTAGCCCAGCACATCTGTCTCTCCCCTAGGGTCTTTTTACAATTCAGTAGCTTCTCACAGAGCAACAGGCCTCTAGAAAGCTGCCACTGTACCCAGCCACTAGTTGGTGCATTATACATGAATTGGTGAATATTGAATAGCGTCTTCTTCCCAAGGATTCCACCATAGCAGTGAAGGAAACCAATATACAGTAAGCATTCACCCATGTGTTCTGATCAGCTTTCAAAAACATCACAAGTGGAGGCATTCTAACTCTTATTTTACAGGAAATTCACAAGCACATTAAAATAGTTGCCAAAGGTACAATAGAACATGGAATGATGAGAACTGAAACAAGCCTGTGTGATTCCAAGCCTTGTGTGCTTTTGGGCGCCTCTGCTCTCCAAGTTGCCCCTCAAGGGATATTCAGGGTTTGTTCTAAGGGTTACAGCTGGCTTGCCTGGCCCGGCTGTAAATGATGAGCTTTACCCCTTTGTTGACAACATTCTGTATTTTAGGAGAAACCTACAGAAAAGAACCTGGGTGAGAATGCTCTGGTTTCCAAAAGCCCCAGCAGCAGTGCGGGGGGCACAAGAGATCAGCCAGCAGAAGCAGCCCCTTCTGAGGCCATGCTGCGACTCCTACAAAATGCATTCAGCAAAACCTCACCACCGAAGCAATCACCAAAGAAGACTCCAAGTGCAAAGCTCAATATCCCTTACGAAAATTTTTATGAAGCTCTGGAAAAACTGAACAAACCTTCCCAGCTTAAAGACTCCGAGGACAGTCTGTACAACGACTACGTTGATGTTTTCTATAACAGGAAACCTTATAAGCACAGAGATGACCGACTGCTGCAAGCCTTAGTGGACATTCTAAGTGAGGAAAATTAAAATAAGTGGATGGTCCCAAGTTGGAAATATTCACACATCTTCTTTTTCTTTAGATTATTTTTTTTTTTGGCCTGGATCTGGAGTGGTTGTGTTGGTATTGTCCCATACTTAAAAACATCTTTTGTGCTGCTTTTGCTTTTTCTCTGCAAACTGTACTTTGGAAAGCAATGAACTCCAATAGGAAATCCAACTTCCAAAATTGATCCCAGCTCTTTAAAAACATGTCTTCCCTGCCTACACATGTGAAGTGTTTTGTCCTTTCCTCAGTCACCATTGACGTAGGATCTCTAGGTACCATTAGAATGACCTCCTGAATCCACATTTCATTTCTCACAAGAAATGGAAAAACCTGAAAGATCCATTAATTTGAAGATGTAATTTAAAGATGAAGGAGGAAGAAAACTCTCTATAGCTTCTTTCCTCTTTGCCATGTTTTTTTTTCCCCTTACGTTTTGATGCCAAAGAAATACTTGCAAAGTATCTAATGTGAAAGTTCACAAGGAGTCCCATTCCCTAGGTATTCCAAAGTACTACTCATTGCAGAAGTGACAATCTGGTCATTAGAGAAAAAGCCTGGACTATTTAGATCTACAAACTGATCTTGAAATCTGTGTTATCTGGCTAGAGACCTCAGAGAATATAAAGGTAGCTATGATTCACACTATTTACTCTGTCTTCCTCTATTTTTCCCTTCTTCCTTGTTTGGCTTCTTAGCTAAAAACTCAATATTGAGATAACTAATTCATAGCACTGACTCAGAAAAAAAAAACTTACACTTAGGCTCAGGAAATTCTTAGTCATAAATTTGTTTAGCTACCTTTATCTTTAGAACCAATCTAACAAGAGAAAAATATTCCTGATGGCAAGAAACAATGCCAGTTACTTTTTCTTAATTGTATTCATGAGAACAGATTGTTCTGGACTTTAGCAACTGAATATTCATCCTTGGGTACAACAGGATCTTTTCTAATCTGATAGCTGATGGCATCCTTTTCGTATCAAATTGCTTCCATGTTTCAAATTAGAAAACTGACTTTATTTGTCCCTCCAATAGATTTTATTTTATTTAAAGTATGCTTTTAAGATTGAGGGTTAGAAATTATTGAAAATGTGAGATATAACATAAAACTTGATCTCTAGAGCTATCTTCCCTCGTGGCAACACTAGATTTGAAGTCCAGGTCCCTTGGTCTGCTTCACAGTATGTATAACCACTATATTCATGACTGGTCTGTATAAATAGGCATTTGATTTTGTCCACTCCAGCACTAAATGAATATGTACATAGTGTAAATATATTAAGTAAAAGACTATCTTAAACTTCTTTCAGGCAGGCTCTGTCATTAATAATTTATGAGTTTGCTATGATTAAATAATTTATCTTTATAAGCAAAAACATATTTTAGATGCTGAAAATATCTTTGAGATCTACTTTGAATTATTCACTTGATCTCATCTCACCTGGATGTTCATTTCTGCTATTCATGAATTGCCAGCTCCTTGGCTTCTCTTTCTTAATATGGCAATGAACTCTCTAGTCGCCCACAAAGCTGACATCTACAAGTGAGTTTCAGATTTCAAATCTTCTATAAAATTTGAACATGATTGATAAGGCCACAAGGCCACGTGTTTATTTACTTTGATTTCGGGTGTAGCCCCTTGAATTTGTAGAGAACCAGGTTATCTCCAGAGAAATGCCCAGGAAGCCTAGAAGGTTTGCAGTAACACTTTGTCCTGTTTTCACATATTATTTGATATAAAGTGTTAGATAGTATTTTGACTATCTGAATATTTAAGCATACCAAAAAGTATTAAAACTGAACAGGATCTAAGAGTTATTAAATTTCAATGAAAACCTTTTACCCAGAGAAGCCAATGAGTAGTGATAAATGACAGAGTTGGAGTTAAAAACCCATCCCTTTCCTGCTCTTAATCTGCTGACTATATGGAGCTTTTTAAAATCCTTCCTGCCTTTTCATGTTTAAACCCAAACCAGATCATTGGATTATAGCCAAAGGTCCATTCTAGAGAAGCTTTAATATTTAGATAAAAATTATGTTTGAATGTTTCCAACCTGGAGTATATTGTTCAGTCATAAAATATTTTTGTCGGTCTTTCTTAGTGCCTATGTGGATTTTTTGTGAAAATGTTAAAGCAGAAGATTATATCATAGTTCCCTTGGAATTTTAAGCTCTATTTTCTTTACAGGTATTTATAATGTACCAATGCTTTTATCAAACAGAATTTTGAAAGGCATAATAAATTATATTAAAGAACTAAATGTTTTCGTGAGAGTAAGAAAGTTTCAGCCAATAAAATATTTTTTGAAAGGCATGTTCTTCTGTCAATGAAAATACTATATATACATATATGTATGTGCTATGATATTGAAAGTGATGTTTGTCTAATATTCTAATACAATTAATAACTGAGCTTACCATTTGTGGTCCTAGCATTTATAAGGGAACTCCCAATACACTTGGTGGATTAATCAGACCATGTAAAATATGCTTTTAAGTCAGAAGAATAAATGTTTTCTCACTATAGAAAAAAGAAAAAAATTCATGTCTCCAACAAAAATAGGATCCGCCTTCTTTCTGTATTCCCCAAATGGATAATAAAAAAGAAAAGTAGAAGGTTTGTATTAAAAAGCTAATTACATCTCCTTTAGGAAAATAGGCTTTCCAGGAGGCAAATTACAAAGCTACGTGAATAAGGCATGTTTCATTTGTCCTACCTAGCCAGACTTTCACTCTCTTAACAAAAAAAGGTTCTGTGACTGAGCCTTAACTGAAGTGTTATGGGGAAAAAAGAGAACCAAATTAAAGGGACTTACAACTTAAAAGAGAAATCATTTGCCACAGTTCAGGAAACATTAGGTTTGTAGGCCAAAGAAAAGCAACCAAGCATTAAATTCTTCCCAGAGGTTCTGCCTTCAGAAGCCCTGAGGCCTTGCTTTGATCTCCTGTCTTCAGGCTGCTCTTCTCTCATGCACCAAACCTCCAGCCCTGAAATTTCTACCCACAACCAGAATTTCTACCAGAGTCTTTCTTACCTTTCTACCTGTGACAAATGGGTTTTTCCCCAGAATCCATTCCTTTATCCCAAATTAGAGTCATCCAGATGAACTAGAATAATCTTTCAGAATTCCCAAAGGATGTTCTAATTGGACTTTATCATCTAAGTCTAGACACCTCCCAAGTGTTCTTGTCAGGATAGGTTAGAGACATACCTGTATGCTATCTATCCATCTATCTCTTTATCTGTCTATCTCTATATCTGTCAATCATCTACATCATATATCATCTATTTATATATGCATCATCTATATATATCATCTATTATCATTATCATTCACAGTTATGATGTTTTGTCATTTATACACACAAATTATTATTATGCTCAAGAAAATTAACTTATATGTCCCTTCACTTACTTATCTTTGTTGTTGGTGATGGGGCTTGAACTCTGGGCCTGGGCACTGTCCCTAGCTTTTCAGCTCTACCACTTGAGTCACAGTGCTAGTTCCAGTTTTCTGGTGATTAATTGGACATAAGAGTGTCAAGGACTTTCCTGCCAAGACTGGCTTTGATCCTCAGATCTCTGCCTCCTGAGTAGCTAGGAATACAAGTGTGAGCCACTGGCGCCCAGCCATTTACATATCTTTTTATACCCTTTGTCATCAGAGCAAATTTACAAAATATAATAAATGGTTTTGGGCTTTTGTTCTTGTGGTATATTTTAACACTCTCAAGTTACTCATTTTATATAACCACAGTTTTGAATCCTTGGACCAACATCTCACCATTTATTTTCCCTTTCCTTCTCTTGTAAGTACAGTTCCATTCTCTTTGACTTTTTTATATAAATGAGGTGATACAATATTTTTCTTTCTGTGTGACACTTCTTTTGCTTATAATGAATCATTATGTGTTGTAAATGGCAGAATCCCCAGTTTCTAAAACAGTAATATTTTGCTATATACAGGCATTTATACATAGATATCTAAAAATACATTATACACATGCATACTGCACTATCTCACATTCTTTGTGTGTATGAGTGTGTGTGTGCCTATGTGTGTGTGTGTGTGTTGTGTGTGTATAAGTGTGTAACAAGTACTGAGTCTTAAACTCAGGGCTTCATGCTCTCATTAGGCATTCACAGCTGGCACAGTACCACTTGAGTTATACCTTCACTCTGTCTTTTTGCTGGCTAATTAGAAATGAGTTTTTTTTCTGATGGCTCTTCATTGGCTAGCTTCAAACTTCAATCCTCAGATCTCAGTCTTCTAATTAGCTAAGATTATAGGTAAGTGACCCAGTATCTCACATTCTTTGAGCCATTCATCCATTCATGGTCTTTGTTTCCTTTTTACATTTATTTATTTATTTGCCAGTCCTGGGGGTTGAACTCAGGGTTTGGGCACTATCCCTGAGCTTTTGCCCAAGGCTAGCATTGTATCACTTGAGCCACAGAGCCACTTTTGGCTTTTGTTTGTTCGTTTATGTGGTACTGAGGAATCAAACATTGAACTCAGGACTTCATGCATGCAAAGCAAGCACTCCACCACTAAGCCACATTCCCAGCCCTTAATATGCTTTTGAAAACTATTGAATTGTGTATAGGCTGTGTATAGGCTGAGGATGAACAAAACACGCACAAATCCAAAGCAAAGATAAATTTTTACCTTTGCTACAAAATTAAACCAATAAAGAAAGAGGTGATGATTTTCCTGTTTCATAATTTGCAAGGTTATAGTGTTATTAAAAATGATAGACTGTGTTATTTATTCTGTTCCTTTTAACTTGTGGGATGAGTATATTTTCCCTGAACAACTGATGTTGGTTTTTGCCATGTGATTTACTTTAGCCCCTAAAATATTAGTCAATGTGAACCAACAGAGCCTTTAGATGTGCTGTTACAGTTAGGCTTTGCTCTTATTTGGCAGCAACTCAGTGCTGGGGCAACTAGTATGCCCCTGATAGCTACTGATCCTTCAGCCTATTTTTCAGAACAAATGTAATGAAATAGACCTAAACCAAGTCCACATTCCAGAACCAAGCTCAATCCTGCCATTTCTTTTTTTTAAATTTTTATTTATTTTTTATTGTGAAAATACTGTACAGAGGGGTTACAATTACATGGGCAAGATAATGAGTACATTTCTTATCAAGTACTGTAGCCTCCTCCTTTGTTTCCCCTTCCCATCCTCCCCCTGGTCCCCTACCCAATCCTTCCCCCCCCCCCACCAAACTTGTAAAGTTCGTTTTCGACATGACAACTTGTACTTCTCATTGTTGCAACGGGTCCACCTGTATCCTTATTTAAACGACTTGTTTTTCCCCTTCCCTTCCAAAAATTATACCGACATCAAATACAGTGAAAGCAGGGGTTATACTGTGGGGGAGGGATATACTAAGTAACAAAGAAATAATCTTATAAATGTATTAGAAACAAATGCATGAAAGAAAAAACATTTAAATACATATCTAAGGGTTCATTTTCCTAATCTGACCTTTTCTGCTTGACTCGTACATATACTAGATATTGCAAATAAGGGAAACCATGGGGCCTATGTTTCTTTGGGCTTGACTTACTTCACTTAATATAATTTTTTCCAAGTCTTTCCATTTCCTAACAAATGGGTCAATGTCATTCTTTCTGATGGAGGCATAGAATTCCATTGTGTATATATACCACAATTTCTTGACCCATTCATCTACTGAGGGGCATCTGGGTTGGTTCCATATCTTAGCTATAGTAAATAATGCTGCAATAAACATAGTTGTGCTGGTAGCTTTAGTGTGGTCTTGTTTGTAAACATTTGGGTAAATGCCCAAAAGTGGGATTGCTGGGTCATAGGGGAGCTCTATGTGGAGTCTTTTGAGGAACCTCCATACTACTTTCCAAAGTTCAATCCTGCCATTTCATAGCGTGAAAGCATGCAGCAAAGATGCCCTGTTGAATACAGGCTAAACTAAATTTTTTTTCTTTGTTGGTCAACTTGTGGGTATAGGAATAAATACCTGCTGTAAGTCTTGGGGAGTAGTTTGTGTAACAAAATCAATAAAATATATATTAATTAGTTCTATCACCAGTATAACGCTTTTCAAATTGTGTCTTCTTGATCCCAGATGTTCTGGGACAAACTAGCCCCCACAAGGTCCAAAGATAACAAGGAATGAGAGGGAGGGAGATGTAGGATTGTGCAAAAGGCAATTTTTGGGGGGGACTTGTGGTCCTGGACAGCAGTAAGTTTAGTTAAATACCCATAATTTGGGTGAAAAAGAGGAATTGATACATAAGGGGAAAAAAGTGACTTCATCTTAATTAGAATGTACCCAGTTTATTTTAGGCTAATATGAAAGAATTAGACATCCTGTACTCAGAGTCCAGTTATAAAATATCACATATAATTCTATTTCTAGTTTGCTGGAAAACCGTATAGGAAAAATTAGCTAGGGTTACTTTGGGGACAGTCATGGTAATTGCAACTCAAAATGGTGGCAGTCATGTTAAGCTGGATCTATTCACCAAAATATGAAGAAAAAAAAAGAAAAGATCCTGTATTTTACCACTCATCTCTTACTATGATCCCATAAGTGAGCAGAGACTTTGCCAAACATTGAAATTCTCATTTTCAAACACCTGCCTTTGCTAAGTTACTCTTCAGAGTACAGCTCTGGATAATGACATGTATTTTGGAGGTTATATCAAGAAGTAACTAACACATACCCCTAAAGTAACGTGGAAATACTGATTAATGTTAGTAAACACCTAGAGCATCCAGAAAGCTGAAATGGCTATTTCAGATGATAGTACTGGAAAAAGACAACTTGGAACAAACTGTGGCCATCCTTACCCTTCCTCTATCCAGTGCTATGGCATTTCTTCTACAAATGTCGGAAGTTTGGTGTAATTTTAGGATGAGAAGAAAGCATGAGTGACAAAGATCAAGTTCTTGCCATTTATTAGAAAGGCAACTTTTTTTTGGTATGTGGCTTGAACTCTGGACCTAGGTGCTGTCCCTTAGCTCTTCAGCTCAAGGCAAGTGCTCTACCACTTGAGCCACAGCTCTACTTCTGGTTTCTGGTGGCTAATTGGAGGAGTCCCACAGACTTTCCTGCTGGGCTGGCTTTGAACCACAATCCTCAGATCTCAGCCTCCTGAGTAGGTTGGATTACAGTAGCTAGAAAGGCAACTTTTAACAAAGAGAAATTCTGGTATTTAAAAAAACAAAAGGGCCAGGCACCGGTGGCTCACACTTATAATCCTAACTACTCAGGAGGCTGGGATTTGAGGATCCCTGTTCAAAGCCAGCCTGGGCAGGAAAGTCCTTGAGACTCTTATGTCTAATTAACCACCAGAAAACTGAGAGTGGTACTGTGGCTAAAGTGGTAGAATACTAGCCTTGAGCTGAAGAGCTCAGAGATAACAAGCAGGCCCAGAATTCAAGCCCCATGATGAAAAAAAAAAAAGGTACTTTTTCTCACTTGAGATTTTGGCTAGAAACTTGTACACACTGCTTGTATGTTGCTACATAAAGATACTTTGCAAGCATTATTCTCTCATCAATGTAGTGACAAGAAAAAAACAGTAGTCATTATACATCTATCATTTTCGTGCTATTTCTCCAGAGAAGGAGAGACTACTCTCCTCATTCTTCTACCATGTGTGTAACTTACAGTCAATTTGCATGGAATGCCACAGAGCACCTTGGTCTCCTCTATCTGTGTAAGCTCATTGAATCTTTACTTGAAGGTATGACTTCAGTGCAAAAGGAATTCTGATGTGCAGAAGTGGGCACATGGGTAAAATGTTCTCCCAGGTATGTCTCACTGTGTCTGTCACAATTGTCCCCATGAGTTACTTTATCCCTGCCCCTAGTAGCACAACAAAGCCTACTTTATAAACTTAGATGATGCTTGAATTTGTATAGAGTAGCCTGCAAGCTGGTTCTGCCCAATTACTTTACAGTTACTTCTTGTATCATTGCCTTTTCTTTACTATCATAAAATTCACTTTTGAGGGGGTCCAGGGTTCACAACTCTCTCATGTATAGGTTTCACTTCACCGTCACTTTTAAATAAATGAGTATCACTTAATGTCTTCCTGAAGTGGGCATGATGCCAGTCTGTTTGGATGAGAAAAGTTCTTTTTATGTAGTTGACCTTTGGAACCAAAACTTGTGAAGATCAGAGATTTATAGTTTATAAAATAAGCATTTGAGTTCTTTCAAATTCTCTTACCAGAGAGATCCAGAAAGAATATAGGTCATGCATGAGCTTCTATCCATCTATCAGGCCTTTCAAACCTATTTTGCTTATCTGCATGTTTATTCCAGACAGATGCTCAAAATCTGGATGTCTCAATATCTTCATGTCTCAACAGCTGGATGTCTCAACATCCTGAACTAGCCCTGGTGATTCTTTATGGACACTTTCTAAGCACCCATAATATAAAGGATAGCATGGACCTGTCATTGTCTTGTTATGTCACTATTTCTCCTTATAGAAATAAAAAGCAGCCTTATATTTTAAGATAGTTGCTATAAATTTTACTGTTTTAATGATAAAAGTACACACAAATTCTGAAAATAAAGCAAAAATACAGAATGATTGGATATGTACACTCGAGTCAGTCTTATATATATGAATCCTGGCTATTCCACCTTCCAGCTGTAAGTTCTCTAACAGAATACTATAATTTTCTAGGCTTTATTTCCTTATTTATAACAATGATATCTACCTCTTATAGGTTTACAGTTAGTATTTAATTTTATAAAGCAGGGAACATTTTCATATGATCCCTATACCTAACAAATAATAAATGCTAGTTTTGTCATTAGTGTAATTATTGCTCTTCTTATGACTGTGGTGTTTAAAAAATGAATTTCAGAGACAAACAGATGTGTATTTGTGGCCCTTTTCTGTATACCCCAAAATGAAAGAGCAAATATCCGCATCAATGAATATAGAAAGGTAGTTAAAATACCCCAAGCTAAGATTGTGTTAACTTTGAACTTGCCATTCCACTGTGAACCTATGGTCACACTGGAAACTGTTTAATCATAGACAATGTGCACTGGATATCAAGATAACCTAGACTGCAATGCCAAGAGAGAACTTAAAGTAACAACTTTGAGAATCAAGAAGCAGCTCCCCATCATAGTAAGAACTGACAGGGCATAGCCCTTTAGTATTAGAATGCCTAGCTACAGCAATAAGACAAGACACAAACATAAAGGGGATCCAAATAGGAAAGATGAAATAAAATTCTCCTTCTTTGCAGATGACATGATCTTGTATTTAAAGAATCCCACGGAGTCCACTCCCAAATTACTCAAGCTGATTCAAAACTTTGGCAAATTAGTAGGGTATAAAATTAATCCTCAAAACTCAATGGCTTTTCTATATGCCAACAATGAAAAGAGAGCAGCTGAAATCTGGAAAGCAACTCCTTTTGTAATAGCCCCACAAAAAAATACCTAGGAATTAACTAAAGAAGTAAAGGACCTCTACAATGAAAACTTTAAAAACCTGAAAAAGGAAATCAAAGCAGAACTTAAGAAGTGGAAAAACCTCCCATGCTCCTGGATTGGAAGGATCAGCACCGTGAAAATGGCAATACTTCCCAAGGCTATCTACAAATTCAATGTGATACTTATCAATACTCCAACTTCATTCTTCAATGAAATAGAAGAAGCAACTGAAAAATTCATATGGAACAATAAAAGACCCCAAATAACAAAAATGATCCTTAATAGAAAGAACAGTGCTGGAGGAATATCAATACCAAATTTCAAACTCTACTACAAAGCCATAGTAATCAAAACAGCTTTTTGCTGGTACAAGAACAGACCTCAGGAACAATGGAATAGAACTGAAAACCCAGAAATGAACCTACAGACCTATAGCCACCTAATTTTCAATAAGAGAGCTAAAAAAAATAGAATGGAGAAAGACAGCCTCTTCAGTAAATGGTGCTGGCAAAATTGGTTAATTACCTGTAGAAAACTAAAGCTAGATCCTTATATATCACCCTGCACCAGAATCAACTCCAAATGGATCAAAGACCTCGGAGTCAAAGCAGATGCCCTGAAAACATTACAGGACTGAATAGGAGAAACCCTAGGACTCCTTGGCACAGGCTGAAATTTTCTTAGCAGAAACTCAGAAATACAACAAATCAAAGAAAGGTTGGACAAATGGGATTGCATGAAGCTGCAGAGCTTCTACATGGCAAAGGACATAGCTAGCAAGATCAATAGAAAGCCCACAGATTGGGAGAAGATCTTCACTAGCCATACAATGGATAAGGGTCTCATATTTA
>NW_012267275.1:3693230-3697128 GCF_000151885.1 Dipodomys ordii | reverse complement strand
AAAGTGTTTGAACAAGTTTATACTCCCACCAACAATGCAGTAAGGTTCCCTTCTGTCCACATCCCCTCCAGCATCTGTTATTAGAGTTCTTGATTTTTGCCATTCTAACTGGGGTGAGGTGGTATCTTAATGTTGTTTTGATTTGCATTTCTTTTATGGCACAGTATAACCCGTGCTTTCACTGTATGTGATGTCGATATAATTGGTGGAGGGGAAGGGGAAAAACAAGTCATTTAAATAGGGATACAGGTGGACCCATTTCAACAATGAGAAGTTCAAGTCGTTATGTTGAAAACGAACTTTACAACTTTCGTGGGGGGGCGGGGAGGATTGGGGGGGGCGGAAGGGGGGGAGGATGGGAAAGGATGAGAAGGGGAAACAAAGGAGGCTACAATGCTTGATAAGAAACGTGCTCATTATTTTGCCTATGTAATTGTAACCCCTCTATACAGTATTTTCACAAAAAATTAAAATTAAAAAAAGAAAATAAAAATTTTAAAAAAATGCCAGGAACTACCAAACACCTCTCAATACTAACTCTCAATATTAATGGACTTAACTCTCCAATTAAATGACATAGATTGACTACGTGGAGCAAAAGGAAAGATCCATCTCTCTTCTGTCTCCAAGAGACACACCTTGACCATAAAAACAAACACTCTGAAAGTGAAAGGCTGGAATAAAATCTATCATGTAAACATCCCCCATAAGCAGGCTGGAGTTGCAACCCTAATATCACATAAAATAAACTTCAAATTAAAATTCATGAGAAGAGATAAAGAAGGACATTACTACCAATAAAGGGATCTTTCCTACAGGTGAATATAACAATTCTAAATATCTATACATCAAATGCTGGAGCACCCAAAATCATCAAATAAACACTATTTACCTTAAAATCATACATAAATCCAAACACATTGATAGCTGGTGACTTTAATACACCACTGTTGCCTCTGGATAGATCAACATGGCAAAAACGCAACAGAGAAACAAAGAACTAAGCAATTGCATAGACAAACTATACTTAACAGATATCAACAGAATATTTCACCCAACAGAATCAGAATATACATTCTTCTTGGCAGCATATGAAACTTTATCCAAAATAGACCACATTTTAAGTTATAAACCAAATCTATACAAATTCAGAAATATTGAAATTATTCCCTGTGTTCTCTCAGACCACAATGGAATAAAATTAGGGCTCAAGACCAAAAGCCACCATAGATAATTCTGTAACTTATGGAGACTGAACAGCTCATTGTTGAGTCACCAGTGGGTCACTGAAGTGATCAGAAAAGAAATTCAAATGTTCATGATATTTAACAAAAATGAATATACATAATAGTAGCTCCTCTGGGACACAGCAAAGGCAGTACTCAGAGGAAAAGTTATAGCTCTGAGTTCCTACATCCAAAAATTGGACAAGTCTCAAACCAACAATTTAAATGATGCTCCTTAAGCTCCTTGAAAACAAGCAACAAGCCAAATCCCAATCCAGTAGACAGAAACAAAAACATTATAATTAAATCAGCATTAAATGAATTTGAGTAAAAAAAAACTACAGCAAGGATCAACACCCCTTTATGATGAAAGCTCTGGAGAAACTAGGAATCCATAAAACATTCCTCAATATAATAAAGGCTGTGTATGATTAACTTACACTTGAAAAGTTAGAACCATTTCAATTAAAATCATGAATGAGACAAGGATATCCACTAGCTCTACTCCTTTTCAATATAGTACTGGAATTCCTAGCTAAAGTAATAAGGCAAGAGACAAACATAAAAGGGATCCAAATAAGGAAAGATAAAGTAAAACCCCCCTCTTTGCAGATGGCATGATCCTATATTTAAAGAATCGCATAGACTCCTCTCCTAAATTACTTGAGCTGATCTAAAACTTTGGCAAAGTAGCAGGGTTTAAAAATAATACAAAAAATTAGTAGTAGCTTTTCTATATGCTAAAAATGAGAAAAGCAAGGCTGAAATCAGAAAAGCAACTCCTTTTGTAATAGCCTCAAAAAAAAAAAAAACCCGAAAAACCCTAGTAATTAACTTAACCAAAGAGATGAAGGAATTCTATGATGGAAACCTTAAAAACCTGAAAAAGGAATTAAAGCAGATTTAAGAAAGTGGAAAAAACCTCCCATGCAACAAACTTTACAATTTCGGGGGGGGGAAAGGGGGGAGCGAGGAGGGAGAAGTTGGGGAGGTGGGAGGGAAGGGATGGTAGGGGAAAAACAAAGGAGGTAACAATGCTTGATAGGAAATGTACTCATTACTCTACTCATGTAACTGTAAGCCCTCTGTACAGTATTTTGCAATAAAATATATATTAAAAAAACTATTATGCTCCTGGATTGGGAGGATTAATATCATGGAAATATCAATAATGTCCAAAGCTATCTACAAATTCAATGCAATACCCATCAATATCCTGACAACATTCCTTAATGAAATAGAAGCAATCCAAAAATCCATATGGAATAATATAAGACCCTTAATAGCAAAAACAATCCTTAGCAGGAAGAATGGTGCTGGAGGAATATCAATGCCAAACTTCAAACTCTATTATAAAGCTGTAGTTATAAAAACAGCTTGAGAGTGGGACATGAACAGGCCTGCGGATCAATGGAATAGAAGTGAAGACCTACGATTGATCCCACAGACCTGTGACCACCTAATCTTTGATAAGGAAGCTAAAATTATCAGATGAAAGAAAAACAGACTCTTCAACAAATGATGATGGCAGAATTGGTTATACATGTGTAGAAAACTGAAGATAGATCCTTATATATCACCCTGCACCAGAGTCAACGCCAAATGGATCAAAGACCTTGAGCTAAGAGCAGATATCCTGAAAATATTACAGGAAGGGATAGGACATACACTAGGGCTCCTTGGTACAGGTTAAAAGTTCCTAAATAAAGATTCAGAAACAAAACAAAGCACAAAATCTGAACAAGTGGGATTGCATTAAACAGCAGAGCTTCTGCAAGTCAAAGGACATAGCTAGCATACAGCACATAGCACAACCATATTCATTGCAGAATTCTTTATGATAGCTAAGATTTGGAACCAACCTAGATGCCCCTTAGTAGACGAATGGATCAAGAAAATGTGGTATATATACACAATGGAATTCTATGCCTCCATCAGAAAGAATGACAATTGCCCCATTGGTAAGAAAATGGAAAGACTAGACAGGAAAAAATAATATTAAGTGAAATAAACCAGACACAAAGAAACAGGGGTTTCATGTTTTCCCTCATTTGTAATACTTAGTATATGTCTAGGATAATCCTAATAGAGGATCACAATAGCTCAATAGCTGTATAGTAAGACCATATAAAATGATGCTTATCAAAATAAACTCCAAGATAAAAAACAAGAGGTTTTGTTGTTGTTGTTGTCTTTAATGTATTGTATGACATTATTTCCCTTTACTTTCTTTTTTCTTTTCCTTTGGTTTATCCCCTGATGTCACCAGTGCAACAGCAATACTCACTAGGCACTAATTCTTTTTTTTTTTTTTTTGTCGGTCGTAGTGCGTGAACTCTGGGCTTGAGCGCTGTTCCTGAGCTCTTCAGCTCAAGGCGAGCCACAGCGCCACTTCCCTCACTAAGCACTATATTAGAAATGAACTTTAAAATTTGGTGGGAAAGGAGGGAAAGTGGGAAAAAAATGAGAGAGGGGGTAAAAATGTTCAACAAGAAATGTACTCAACCAAAAAAGAAAAGACAAAAAAAAAAAAGAAATGTACTCAACAATCACAAACAAGGCTATACTAAGGCCACCAGCACAACTATGTTTATTGCAGCATTATTTACCATAGCTAAGATATGGAACCAACCCAGATGCCCCTCAATAGATGAATACATCAAGAAAATGTG
>NW_012267275.1:3661365-3692390 GCF_000151885.1 Dipodomys ordii | reverse complement strand
AAATATAAAAATTTTATAAAGCATCGAGAAATGCCAATTATAACCATGAAAACCCATGAATTATTAACTGCATTCACAGCATAATGCATTAATTCAATTCTCTCAAGCAGTCTAAAGCAAGTATGCCATAAATAATATCATTGTCACTATTTTATAGATTACAAAATTGAGGTACCAAGAGGTAATTTGTTTCATTCAAGGTCACAGAGACAGTAGGTAGTAGAGATTTTAACCTGACAATAACATTGACCCCAGGGTAGGCCTTCTTATTAATGGAGTGGTTGTTTCTTTGAGGATTTGTTTTGGGGGGATTTGGTATGAGGCTCTTGTCTATTGTATAGCTAGTGAAGATCTTCTCCCAATCTGTGGGCTTTCTATTGATCTTGCTAGCTATGTCCTTTGCCATGCAGAAGCTCTGTAGGTTAATGCAGTCCCATTTAAACAGCCTTTCTTTGATTTTGTTTCTGGATCTTTATTTAGGAACTTTTGACCTGTACCAAGGAGCCCTAGTATATGCCCTATCCCTTCCTGTGATATTTTCAGGGCATCTTTTCTTACTTCGAGGTCTTTGATCCATTTGGGGTTGATTACACTATAATTTTTATCCATTCATCCATTGTTGAGCATCTAGAATAAAAACACAACCTGGCTATTTGTGAATAGATTTATGATAAACACAGATACCCAGGTATCTCTATAAAAATGAATTTTGTTCTTTTGAGTACAAAACAAGATTTCTGGATTACATAGTAGATCCATTCTTTATTTTTTTTGTGGAGGCCCCCCCCATACTGATTTCCACAGTAATCACACTAATTTATACTTCCACAACAGTATGCAATTGTTCCTTTTATTCCTACAAAATATGAAACACTTCACAGATTTGCTTATTATCCTATATATGGGCAATACTAAACTTCTCTTTATGATTCTAGTTTTAGTGTATGTGTTGCCAAAGTGAACATACGTTTTGTCCTTTAACAAGTATGATATAATGATTCCTGAGAATGTATATGCTATTTCTAATACTTGGATTAGCTTGCAAGTAAAATATTTTTTTTTACAAATATGGAACTAAAAGGTGATAAGTCATATGGGTAAGACAGGATTTCAAAACTAGTCTGTCTGAAAACATCTTTTCACTGTTTCTGTAAAAAAATCTTTTAGCTTTATTAGCAAATACTGTCTCAGTATGTATTCTCATTATTTAAAGTATATATAGATCAACTTCATTTCAATTTTTGAAAATTCTAGCAAATTTAAGAGCAAGAGAAACCTTGATTCTTAGCAGTCATTACTTGTTGACCTATCATTAAATGAAACAAAGTCTTATGAAAGTGACAGATCAGCCCAGTGGCTCACACACTCCTTAAATCAGGACAATCCTATAGAAATATGTGCAGTCCAGACTCAGAGCTGCAAACACATCTGGAAAACCATAATATTGACTCTAAGTTTATTCTATTATGTTGGCCACTTCATTTCTCATCCCATTTTTTTTGCCTTTCTGTTTTAATATTACTATGATTCTTAAATATTTTCAAAGTACATTCTTTAGCATATTCATCAGTCATCACAGGTATATATATGTCATGTCTAAGAGTTTAAAAGGATTCCCTTGTTTCACACCTTACTGGAAAAGCCTGAGGGTATTTGTTTGTCTGTTTCTATATTTCTTCATTGTAGGATTTTCTTATTTTGGTCTTAGAGCTTGGTCTGAGTGCTGTTCCCGAGTTTTTGCCCAAGGCTAACACTCTACCACTTTGAGCCACAGTGCTACTTCCAGTTTTATAGTAGATAATTGGAGATATGAGTTTAAAGTTGTTCCTGCCTTGGCTGGCTTTGAACTGTGATCCTCATATCTGAGCCTCCGGAGTAGCTAGGATTGTAGGCATGGATCAGAACCCAGCCAGCCATTATAGGATTTTTTTTGGAAGTCAATATCATTTATTGTTTTGCATGATGACTCTTTAAGATCTGGGTACATGTCTCAGGATTTCCCTAGATAGAATCTCTTGTTACTAGAGAACATGGAGGTACCAGTATTCTCTCATCTTACTGGAATAAACATCATCTTCTAGCCAGTTATCCCCAGTTAATGATATCCCAGCGTGATTCTGAGTTCTGAAGGTTGTGTAAGGCTTGCAATCACCACATGTCTGATTATTTCTGGGATCCGTGGCTCATGTCTTCTCATTGCCTCAGTAAGAAATGTGGCAATGCCAGCCAGCTGACAGAAAACAGG
This sequence comes from Dipodomys ordii, assembly GCF_000151885.1. Taxonomy (NCBI): domain Eukaryota; kingdom Metazoa; phylum Chordata; class Mammalia; order Rodentia; family Heteromyidae; genus Dipodomys; species Dipodomys ordii. The sequence goes on along the minus strand of NW_012267275.1, from coordinate 3,690,145 downwards.
AACCAACAGTGGTCAGGAAAGAGCAATGAGTCAGAGTTTACAAGAAACAAAATAAGAGGCAAAATAGAACTTTTCGTTCTGAGAGAAGATAACTCATGTGTGTAGACAAAGATAGGGAATCCAGTCTATTGTTCATATCCATACTTGAGTGAATATTACCCAGATTTTCTGACAACTGCCACCGTTTATCTTTGTTGTGCCATTGTGATAAGCATTTCATGAATATCTTGTTGGACAATAATTATGTCTTGCTAACTATGCACAAGTTTGTATTGCTTTCTTGTAATATACTACTTAAAATGTTTTAACCACACTATAATCATTAAGTTTCAGAATTGGAAAGGATTTCTGGGCAATGGTGTTAATCTTACTCAAGAGGCTATGATCTGAGGATCATGGCTTAAAGCCAAATCTGGGCAGACAAATCTATGAGAGTCTTTTATCCAATTAGCCAGCAAAAGGCTTGAACCACAGGTATAGCTCAGTGGTAGAGAGCCAGATGTGAGCAAGGCCCAGAGTTCAAGCCCCCATTCTACTTGAGAGGGGTGTTGAGAAGATTCTGGAAAAAGTGATGCTATTTCTTTATAATAAAGTAAGCATATTCTCTTTTTGCAGACCTCATTGTGTTTGTATGGAATGTCTAGGATTTTAACAGCCATGTGTCACATTTTTTAAACACACAAAACAAAATTTTACTGTCAGTTATGTATTAAGTTTTCATTAATTACATTTTAGACATATTTAACATTCATCGACACACAGCATGAAGATTTATAAATCAATTGCTTAAAAGATCATTACTAGATCAATCACTATGAAACTTTTGTTCTGGGGGGTTGCAGTCATCACAGTAAGGTTAGATCAAGTTATTGGGCAAGTGAGCCATGTGTCATATTTTTTATACAGCATCTATTTCTGAAAGAGCATCTCATTTATGTTTCCAGGTTCCATGAAACCTAGATCTTCTTCTTGCTTATCTCCTTGGTTTTGGTCATGGAGTCTGTGAGCTTTCTTTCCTAAGTATCTCTTTTTTTTTTTTTTTTGGGTCCGGTAGTGGGGCTTGAACTCTGGGCCTGGGCGCTGTCCCTCAGCTCTTCAGCTCAAGGCTAGCGCTCTACCACTCGAGCCACAGAGCCACTTCCGGCTTTTTTATTTTTGCTTATGCGGTGCTGAGGAATCGAACCCAGGGCCTCAGGCATGCAAGGCAAGCACTCTACCACTGAGCCACCTTCCCAGCCCCCTAAGTATCTCTTAAGTTTCCACTTCTCTATCTCCAGCAATAACATCTTGTGCCCCATTTCCGTTTTCTTTCACATCAACACTAAAACACACATCTTACCATATTATTCTCTTCTTGAAAATCCACCATACTAAAGATTCAACTGGTAAGCTTAGTGGAAACTTCTGGATAACTTAGCTCTAACACAGTTCTAGAGTTTCATGTCATATCACTACCCAATTTGTTCTTCATGTTTTGCCCACTGAACTTCCAGGTACTTTAAGGACCCAAGTTGTTCTTGGGGAAAATACTATCCTGCCAGATAAAGTCTTTCTCAATTCCTTTCTAGTTCCTTCTTTCCTGCTTTACTTCCTGAGCTTGTTTACTAACACTTCCTCAGGGAAGCTTTTGTGACCATTATACTAGATTAGGATAGACCCTCTGATATCTGCTGTGGTATTTATCACAATGTAAGCACATACACAATCAACTGTATTATGTTTGTCTTTCTTGGTTGGAATGTATATTTCACTACCATCTCTCATGTTAAATGTTATATTCCAAAAGGTATGCTCAATTTTATTTCACAAGCAAGGCAAGTTCTTGATAAATAGAGAATACTTAATTGATTTATCTGAAAAACAATATAATACTTGGGAAATTAGAAACTAAAAAAGTTAAATCCACTCTTCTCAAGCAGTATGAGTTCTAGGGATGGAACATAGATAGTGGATCTGGTCACATAGTCCATAGACAAATTCAGTAGGTTTCAATGACAATGCTGTGATTGATGACAATTCTGATGAATTATTTTTCTTCCATAAGTCTCAGTTTCATCATTGGTAAAATGGGAAGAGTAATTTTACTTCTTTCATAATATTAATTGCTTAGTTACTTACACACAGTTATTTAATACCTGCTATGTGTCAAGTACTCTGACAGAGGCTAGGACTAGAGTAATGTACTTCACAGATTGGTTTCCCTTCTCATTAACTTTCTGTTCATCTTTCTATCACAACATCTGGTGTATATATATATATATATATATATATATATATATATATATATATAATGTTTGTTCAGTACATATTTGCTGATGCAAAGGTATGTATGTAGATGCTTATTTTCCCACTGATGGAATGTATAAAGTAAAAGAAAGCACTAAAGTATAGAAGTAAAGAAGAATAGTAGCATATATACACAGAAGAGTCAGAAGCTGTTGGGCAGAATGCTGAACTTTATATGAGTTTTTTCACTCATCTTCAATCAGTGATTCACATCCACTTACTATAGTCTCCATTTTTCAGAGAGGGAAGCTGTAACACACTCAGCTGAAGTCACCAGCAGGTAGCAAGGCACACGTGTGTAGATAATTTCACTACACCACAGCATCATTAAATTCTATCACACTCTAGCTGAGAGTCCAGAGTTCCAAGGAGAAAGAAAATAAGGAGAGAAATTCAAAGCTAAGACAAGGGAAATACCAACATCAGAAAACCAGCAGGGAAATATCTTTCTTTCTCTTACAATTTTTATCCAGTTGCTTGGCTGTCCATGAGGACCTGTTCACTTTTTTCTTTTTTTCTGTAAGGTAATAATAGATTTAACTATGTCAGGCTGTATAGTTTTATTCAACCCTAAACTATATTCACTGGAAGCCCTGACTCATAAGAATATCTTATAATTGTATATACTTTGATGAAGACTTAAAGCTGAACTGTAATCTGATGCTTTTTCCTCAGACTCATTTCAAAGTAGTCTGATGAAGTAACATAATAAAAGGTAAACAAAGAAGCTATATGTCAGATGTATTAGACACAAAAAGCCAGACTGAGACTAGAATTTGAGATGAGGAAGCATATGAGACACAATAAAGTAAAGCTTTTCTAGGAGACCGAGAAGAGCTACGTTTGCCTTCACTGATTACCAATCTAGTCTAGGGCCAAGTGCCTAGGATCAAACCATGCAAGAGGCCACTTAAAGCTTTTTCTTTTTTTTTGGGTCCAGTCATGGGGCCTGAACTCTGGGCCAAGGCGCTGTCCCTCAGCTCTTCAGCTCAAGGCTAGCGCTCTACCACTTGAGCCACAGCACCACTTCAGGCTTTTTTCTTTTTGCTTATGTGGTGCTGAGGAATCGAACCCAGGACCTGGAGCATGCAAGGCAAGCGCTTTACCACTGAGCCACCTTCCCAGCCCAGCTTTTTCTTTTTACTTCCCTTAATCAATTATTTGTGTAACTGCTATTGTTTATGAAACCCAACTTTACATTCAAATCAGAAAGTCATTCTAATTTATTGCTGAATACATTAACTTGCTTGGTATAATCAATAAGCAAAACTTCTCCTTTCATATAATTACTCTGTAGGATAATAGTACTCAATATTTTTGGAGTCAGGTTTCTTTTACACTCAACATTGTTGTTGAAAACTTCAAAGAGCTGCTTTTCCACGTGATTTACCTTATTAAAACTCTGTTTAAAATTAAAATAGAAACTATTAAACATCTATTTTATAACTGATTACAAAGCTATAAGCCCATTTCATATCAACACAAGTAACATTTTAATGAAAATAAGTATATTTAACAAACAAAACATTAATGAAAAGAATGGTATTGTCTATGTTTCTGCAAATCTCTTCATTCTTTTTTTTTAATTGTGAAAATACCATACAGAGGGGTTACAATTACATGGGCAAGGTAATGAATACATTACTTATCAAGCATTGTTGCTTCCTTTGTTTCCCCTTCCCATCCCTTCCCATCTCCCCCCCTACCCCCATCCCCTCACCCCCCAGCCAAAGTTGTAAAGTTCGTTTTTTGACATAACGACTTGTACATCTCATTGTTGCAATGAGTCTACCTATATCCCTATTTAAACATTTTGATTTAGCTTACAAGATGCAAGATGGTTTTTGATATCTGTTTCAGCCTTCACCCTCTGTTACAACATGATATTTTGGTTGATGTATACAAATAAATGTAGTTTTGTATATTCTTTGACAATTCATTAAGACTCCAGCCAAGATGATATCTTTTATTAAAAAATCTGTCGTAAAGGTGATGTACAGAGGAATTACTGTTACATAAGTTAGCTAATGAGTACATTTCTTTTTGAACAGTGTTACTTCTTCCCTCATTCACTCCCTCCCAGCCCTCTTCACAAGTAATATAGTTCATTTTCAACTTACTGTCTAATGAGTATCACTGCTGCACTTGTTCACCCTTTGTCCCACCATTTCTGTATTCTCCCTTACCGTCCCCAAAACAGATAAACTTACATACAAGACAAAAGGTATAGGGAAAAACAAAATAACAACAACAACAAAAAAAAACAGAGACAGCCCAGTGCCAGTGGCTCATGCCTGTAATCCCAGCTACTCAGGTGGCTGATATCTGAGGATTGCAGTTCAAAGCCAGCACTGGCAGGAAAGTCCGGAAGTGGTGATGTGGCTCAAGTGGTAGAGTGCTCTACTTGAGCTGAAGAGCTCAGGGACAGTGTCCAGGCCCAGAGTTCAAGCCCCATGACGGACAAAACAACAACAACAAAAACAGAGACAAAGGAGAAAACAAAAAACAAAAAGCAAAATTTAAAAAATATCTTGCTTTTATTTTTTTGGAGTTCATTTCAATAAACATTGTTTTATGTGATCATATGCACATAGTTATTGAGCTTTTAGGATTCTCTCCTAAGATTATCCTCCTTTGATTTCACTGTGTGAATGTTTAGGATCCTGTTTAATTTATCATGTCCAAGTGTAATTTTTTGTCTTTTACCATCCAGTGTGTTTACTTGTAGATTTATAAGCACATTCTAATTACAACAAGTGATGGAAACCATGCAATTTATGCTTCTTTAAGTCTGGCTTACTTTGCTTAACATAATTTTTTCCAACTCTTCATTTCCTTATGAATGATGCAATATTATTCTTTCTAATGGAAGCATAGAATTCCATTGTGTGTGTGTGTGTGTGTGTGTGTGTGTGTGTGTGTGTGTATCACATTTTCTTGATTCATTTACCCACTGACGGGCATCTGGGTTGATTCCATATCTTGACTATAGTAAATAATGTTGCAATGAACATGTTTGTACTTGTAGCTTTAGTGGACCTTGTTTGTGGTCTATTGGATAAATGCACCAAATACCATGAAAACATTATAGGTAGGAATAGGAGAAACACTAAGGCTCCTAGGGATGGGTTGAAACTTCTTAAGATTCAGAATCACAACAAATCAAAGATTGGATAAGTGGAATTGCATAAAACTGAAGAGTTTCTGCATGGCAAAGACATAGCTAAGCAAGATAAATAGAAAGCCCACAGAATAGGCAAAGATATTTACTGGCTATGTATCAGACAAGGGCCTCATATCTAAAATATACTTAGAGCTCAAAAAATTAAACCCTCCAAAAAATCCTCAAGGAAACAACACCCCAACTAATAAATGGGCTAAAGACTAAAAGAGAATCCTCCAAAGAAGAAATAAAGATGACTAATAGATACACGAAGAAATGCTCAACATCTCTGGCTATAAAAGATATGTAAATCAAAACAACATTGATATTCCACCTCACCCCTGTTAGAATGGCCATTATCAAGAAAAATATTTAATACAGATGCTGGTGAGGATGTGGTCAAAAAGAAATGCTACTACTCTGTTGATAAACTGACTCAACCACTCTGATAAGCAGTATGGACATTCTTCAAAAGATTACACACAGAGCTTCCCTAGGACTCAAGTAGTTTCTTAAAAGGTAAAGTGTAGACTCTATATCCTATAGATACAAATTTTGTACTCCCAAATAAAATCAATTTGTCTATCTTGAAATTTGAATAGAGCACTTATCCATGAATAATTCTGCAACATCACATATTATTTTGAAAAACTGATTAAGTCATACAGATGTTCCAAATGTTTGCACACTTTTGCACCAATACTTTCAACAATAATATTGGTTTATGTCAGCACCTGTTTTCTAAAAAAAATCTTCAAGTATTAAGAAAATCTCATGATCATGATAATAGACACATTTTCAATAGTTTTTTTTTTTTACTTGGAAGCACAAATTGTATCATTGGCAATAAATAGTTTCAGTTGTTTACTTTGAAGCGACAGGCTTGTTATATTCATTTTTAAGAAAATTTCTGGCAAATACCCAGGTCAGAATAACCAGAGTTTGTTCATAACTCATTGAAAAAATAAAAATAGCATGTCATAAAGAAAAGCAACTAGCACAATTACACAAATGCTTTTCCTCAAGACAACCAGATAATTTGGCTTTATGTTAACCTCCTATTTTATCCAATTTAAAAGGCATATATTCAAGAAACACTTTTACTGTGTTACCAAGAGTGTTCTTAAGTTGCCTGGAGATGTTTTTAACTATCAGTGCATGATGGTGAAGCACACAGTGATCACTAGTTGAGGCTGGTGTCACTGCCCTGATTCATGCTAATTTGTTACTATCGCTTTTGTATGATCAATGCAAATGTGAACAAATTAAAAAAGGAAAAAATGATGTCAGGATGATAATGAAAGTATTTCTGGCCAGGTGCTGGTAGCTCACACCTGTAATCCTAGCTACTAACAAGGCTGATATCTAAGGATCATGGTTCAAAGCCAGCCCGGGCAGGAAAGTCCATGAGACTCTTTTTTTTTTTTTTGCATATATTTTTTATTGTAAAGATACTGTACAGAGGGGTTACAGTTACATGAGTAAAGTAACGAGTATATTTCCTATAGGCATTGTTACCTCCTCTTTTGTTTTGCCCCTACCATCCTTTCCCTTTCCCCCTCATCTCCTCTTTCCCTACTCCACCCCAAGTTGTAAAGTTCATTTTCAAACATAGTGTCTTGTACATCTCATTGTTACAATGGGTCAACCTGTATCCTTATTTCAGCATTTTGTTATTTCCCTTCCCCTCTCCAAATTAGAAAAATGTATAAACAAGATGCAGGGCACCAGAATCAAATACAGTGAAAACAGGGTTATACCATGGGGGAAGAACTCTTATCTTGAGCTGTAGCTCAAGTGGTAAAGCACTAACCTTGAGCAAAAGGGCTCAGGGACAGCACCCAGGCCCAGAGTTCAAGCCCCATGGCAGACCAAAAAAGAAAAAGAAAAAAGAAATTTTTTTTGTCTTTTTAGCCAATGTTAAATGGTGTTTGAAGTCCCATAGATGTGAGACTTCACACCTAGAATTGCTGTGTTAATATTAATTGGCATTGTTCCCTTGAGATAAGCCATATTTGGTGTTTTGTGGGGGGTTTTTTTGCTGTTTTTTGTTATTATTATAAAGGTGATGTACAGAGGGATTACAATTTCATAAATCAGGTGAATAGTACATTTCTTTTTGGACAACGTTACCTTTTCCCTTCCTCTCTCCCAGTCCCATGTGGGATTTCACTTAAATGTAAATCAAAAGAAGACATTGAAACAGAAACAATCCCATTCAAGTACCATGATATACATTCCTTAGACGAAGCTGTTGTTTGCCTGATCTGTTCAATCCTGACACTCAATGGGTAACTCCCTCTATCAGTAGAGCTACCTCAGCTTTAAATATTTTGACCTTTAACTAAAATGTTCAAAGAGTTGGTTGAAATCAATTGAAGTTATGTCATAAAATTTAACATGTAAATATAAAACTCATTATATGGGAGAGAAGAATAGTACTTTTTAAAAATACTTCAGTTCTGAAATCTAAACAGAGCAAATACTACCTATTTGTGGCTCTTTTATTAATTCTAAAGCCTTTCACATGTGGGAGATGGTAGTTAAGGAAGGATCTAGGGTAGCAGGTCTTTTTTCCCTAAAAGAATTTTCCAGTTTGATAGTTAATATTTATATAATTTGTCGGCTCTATTTTTTCTGCTCTTGATATTTCTGTTATGCTGCCATGTATGTTATTATAAATAAAAGAATTTAGGAGATATCATCTCCAAAGCAAGTGAATTCATTAACTATTTATCCTAAACATCTCACTCTACTCTTTTTAAGAAAAAGAAAGAAAAGAAATCTATGTAGCAAAGAAATGCAGATGGTGGGAAATTAAACACTACAAAGATATTTTTGTGCATTAAAACTTATTTTTTATTTTTTATCATCTTTATGTAGCTGTACAAAGGAGTTGCCATTCAAGAAAGAAGTTTATGAATACAATGAATCTTGATTGATGTCATCCTTTAATCATTCTCCTCCATCGCTCCCAACCTACCCTTTCTTCAATTAAAAAAAAAATTGTAGGATACACATTGAATTTTAGGACTGCATTTTCTTCTCTTCATTCACCTCCCAGCCTCCCTGTGTCCTCACCTCCTTTTTAGATACTCATTTCATGGTATTTACTTGGTTGGTCTGTAAGCTAGTTACCACCACAAACTCTTTACTATTACATGTTTATAAATTAATTCTAGGTTCTACATATGAGAGCACCCTTTATCTCTCTAGGTTGGACTTACTTTTATATTTGTAAGGAAATACCTGTGTGGTGGTCTTAATCCATCACATTGTAAATGCCTGTGTGGCAAATGTAATCTATCACTATTATATTTGTAAGGAGTTGTTGCAATTGTAATCTATCACATTTTTTTCTAATTTTTAAAGTAAATAGTCAAGATAGATCAGTGTATACCAACATGGACTATTCAATATTATTGAAAACATTTACTGGTATCAGGAGCTCAGAAAAATTCCTATTTTGGGCCCTGCAATTCCCTCCTAAGAAAATATCCTAACAAAATAAAAAACCTATGAAACTGAAAAAAATCTAATCAAAGCAAATTATAGTGGATTTTTAAAATAAAATGTTACTAAGTCAATAAAACTGAAGTAGAATATTTCATAAGATAAGCATTTGGTTTTTCTCCATTTATCAATACATGGACACTTGGGTTCATTCCATATTTTACTTGGTATTATACAGAAATGAAAGAAGAATTCTATTTTCAGAGTTTATTCAATAATATGGATACAGGTAATATGTATATATTTGTATATACAGAGACAGAATGAAACAGAGACAGACAGACACAGATAGACAGATAGAGATTGCAACAAAGAGCCAGGAATTTTAAGGAATAATCTCACAAGGTTATGGGAACTAACAATACCAAATTCCATAGAAGAGGACTATAGGCTGGAAACTTGCTAGACATTGTTACTTACATTGTGCAGCAGAATTTTTCTTTTGTGAGAAATCTCAGTTGTGATCTCTAAGAAATCTTTAAGTATTTAGGTGAAGCCTCCCCACATTATCTGAGATAATTTCCTTATTAGTCGGATAATTGTGGATGTTAACAATATTATTATATTCACACCAACATCTGGATTATATTGATTAAACAAGTGAGTCTTGTAAGCTAGACAAGTTAATACAAAAAGCATCAACTTTTGTTTTTGTTGTTTCAATTTTTTTCTTCAATGAACCTATATTATGTAATTATGCCCAGAGAGAAGTGGTTGGTTCACACCTATAATACTAACCATTTGTGAGGCTGATGTTGAGAGGACTATGTTTCTAGGCCACCCAAGCCAGAATACTCTGTAAAACTATATCCTCAACAGAAAAAAAAAAGCTGGACATGGAAGCACATTCCTGTATTCCAGCTACAGTGGGAAGTGCAAAACAGAAGGATTGTGCCTGGGAAGAAGTGAGATGCTATCTCAAAAACCAACCAATACCAAAAACAAAACAAAGGTTAAAGGCATGGCTCAGAGGAAAAGTGCCTGCCTAGCAATCCTGAAACTCTGAGTTCAAATCTCAATATTGTTAAAAAATCAGATTTGAGGAAGAATTTTACTACATCTTCTCTATGTAATGGAAAAAGAGAGTAAATATTCATAGGTATATCAAGGTTTAGTTATGTTTTCATTTCTGAAATGCCCTTTTCTAAATAAATCACTTGTTTAATGGAAATGGTTTTGCATTATATGGTCTGAAATATGTTCTGCTGTTTTTTTCACTTAACATATCAGCAAGAATGAGATAAAATAAAATGTGTAGAGGGGAGAGGGTAGGATTGAATAAAAAAAAAATCCCTGCATTTGGATTTGAAACATATGGTTCAAGCAGACATTGTTTTGGTGCTATGGAAACTCATATTTTCTCTACCAAATATGTTTGTGTGGCTGGCAATTATCCAATTTGGACTGAAATGGAACAGGTTTTCAATATAGTATGCCCAATCCTAATGTTTTTAATGCATGTTTTCTACCAATGCCACATGCTAAATGAAACAGTAAATCCCACTGCCCACACTCAGAGGAGAAGAACCGTCAACTCCGCAAAAACAACCAGTTCAGGAAGACAGCAGAGGAGGCCAAAGTTTTCTAGAATCATGGTAAAAAGAGATATCTAAAGCAACCTTCTTCTTACCAATCAGGCACTTTGTAAACTAACCTGTTGAGAATCCTTCCAGTGCTCTAAAAAACAAGATTTCTCATTTTGAATCTAATCATTGAGATTCTACCAATATGAAATTCCATGCCCCATGCTCAGCTCAGTCAGCTCTACAGATTACCCAACTGCCTATGTGATATTTTCACACATTACAATCCTTTTCTTAGCTGTAAAAATATGTATACATCTGTCTTCGAGTAGAGTAGCTGCTTTTATTTATTCCCCCCATGGACTTCCAATGTTTCCAAGACATGAAGCAATTTTCCAAATATACTGTACCTTAGTGACAAGATAAAGTGGATGTTCCTGATAAAAGACAAATGACTACATTCTCTGTGGAACATGTTTGGCAAACACAGAGATTAAGTTGATCTACCAGAGTTAAGAGAGTTCTGTTGCATGTGTCTATTTTGGCAGAGAAAAAAAAATACATTGTTACAGAACCTAAGATGTTTTATGTCCCACATTGCTTCCCACAAAGAGTCCGTTATCCTTTCTAAATAGTCTGTCTGCCATCTCCTTCCCAACTCCTGAGTTGAAATGATCCTGAAGCCTTAATTGCTTTTCATAGGTCACATCACTGTAATCTAGTGCTCTTTGAAGAGCAAAACACAACATTGCGTATAGCATAATCAGCTGTCAGGGTGCTCAGGTTTTCCTTGTAAGACAATCCTGCCTGTCAAATAGAGAAAATGTATTATGGCAGAATGATATGCCAGCCTGAATTCAAGCAGATTCTAGAGATTCTTCTCTGAGAAACAAAACAAAGAAAATGAAGGAGTAGGTCAAGAGAGAGAGTGATGGATGTACTAATTAACAATTTCCTTTCTTAGCTGTGCCTGGACCTGATGCTAAAGAAACTCAAAACGAAATGCCAGAGTCACTGAGGAAAGATGTATTGCCATTCAGCTTGTGAACCTGTCCATGAGGAACAAAGAGAAGAATGTAATCCTTGGTTAGAGTGGGTGGATTTTCTGCTATCAGCTGGCAGGGAGAATCTGCATTCTTGTTCCCCAAAGCTGGCCAAACACTCAGATTGTAAGGACATCTGTGAGGCTTTGTTTCACTGAGTTAAGTGTAAATTAATATGAGACATCTATGAGACGATCTTCTAAGAAGATACAGAAGGTATTCTCTTCAGTCTGCACTGACAGTGGTTTAGAATCCTGCCTGTCAAGCAAGTAAAGCGGGTCTCAGCAGGTAGAGGACATAAGAGAGTGGTTGCCAAGATGAAGCCTCAGAAACAGCAGAGATCTGGCAGGCCTCAGTCGGGAGGGTGTGAGAAGAATATCAGCAAGGTGTATTTGTTTTGTAGAGACGGGGACCAAGTTTAAATATGGAATAGACAGGTATTCTTAGGGATTCTTCATTCTAACATTAGACTTGTGTGAGAAAAGTATATTTTCTATCTAAATAGTTTGTTTCTTTTCTCTTAATCTTGAGAGAATTTTCGGAAGGGTCCCTGCTCAGCCCTTTTTACTTACATTTTAGTTACATACATCCTTTTCCTGAGCAATAATTAAGACAACCTGTTAGAAGTTCCTTAAATCTTAATCACATACTGTTAATTAAGTCACATCCTTTGGCAGATTGAGAATCTGGCTCAGCCAATGTGAGCAGAAGGGCAGGGCCTGCTGGGTTAGGAATACAAAGGGAGCAGCCTGCCTGCTGTGTGCATGATTGCCAGATTTGGGGATGACAGTGCACCCTTCTGCAGAAGTAAACTTTGGCTTGCTGAGTTCCTTTCCAGTTGATGTCCTTATTCCTATGCAACACCTTAACGTCCCAACCTATTTCTAACACTTGCTTATCTTCTGCCCAGTTCCCATAGTTTCCACATTTACTGACACTCCCTAATGGATTCTAGTCTCTTTAAAAGTATCCAGAAGTTTCTTTGGTTCGATGAAGTTAATTTTCTCCAAATCCTCGTCTACATGGCTTCAAAGACCAGTTACCACAATGGCTATTGGCTGCAAGAGCCAAATCTGATCAAGGCCTGCACAAATTCTGAAGCTCATAGAATAACTAACATTTCATTAAATCCCCAAGCAAAATAATGATGATAATATTAATAGTGAATTGAGGAATCAGACTCTCAGGAAGAGATATCCCAAATGGAATTCAGTTTAATAAGGTAAATCCAAGGAAGAAACCATCTAATGAATAGCAAATGGTCTATTGTAACAGTCAAATAAACCTGGGTTCCACTTCTATCCCACTGAAGTCTTGAGAGTAAAATTGAATCTTGTGTTTAAACTTTCAAAACCTTGATTTCTCTGGTCTCAAAATAGGGATGATATCTGATTCAGAGAATTTATAGGAGAAAATCAATGCAAATCATCTCTGTATAATAATGCTACTTAATAGAAGTTAATTTTGAAAAGAAACTTAATTCTGAACTGTTTATTGGAAAGAAAAATCAGAAAGATAGAGTTGTTTTTATCATTGATTATTGATTTTTAAAGGCATCCAAATACATTTAGTAATAGGATATAAGTGGCTTTAATATTCTTTATATTGCTTTATAATAATTACAAATCCTATAATTTCTATTTTTCTTTTTGTTTGCCTTATTTTTAGTACAATTTTAAGCTATAGATCTGACATGTTCCTTAGGATCATATAAACTGGCCATTTAGGCTCAATATCATCCCCCCACCCCCGCCGCCAGTGCATTATGTTATTTATTCAGACTTTTAATCAACAGGTATTTATTGAAACATACATGTGTTAGATTATGTAATAGGCAATGAGAACCCAACACCAGAATGTTCCTTCCATATTGAAGAAGAGAAAGAGATAGAAAAATTCCTGCTAGAATGCAATGGAAGAGTACTATTTAAAACCTTGAGTCTAGCCACCTTATAAAATACTTCATCCCCATAGATCACTGGCTATAAATGTGTCTGGAAGAAGGAAGGGAAGAAGAAAAAGGTGTGGATAAAGTGTGCTATCATAAAGTAAAATAAATGTGAAGAATATGCTGTTTTCTCTTCTATCTTATTGACCTTTGACAATAATCTAGGCAGATCTACCCTCCCCCTCATGTGCAGGCTACAGGAGGTGGGTTGCTTGTTGACCAACCTTGTCAATGATGGCCTTTCCTGGAATCTTTGCCAGAACCTGGGAGGCGTCTCCCTGATAAGATCAATCAAACTTTATCAGCTTTTCTACATAACAACCTATGGAAATGAGCCAACTAGGAATAAATGACCCCATTTACCCAGCTCTGAGCTACAGATGGCTTAGTGAGCATTGTGAGCTAATGGAAAACTAACTCATGCTCACCTTCAAGTCAACAGCTGTTTCCACTGTAACTTTGGCCTACAAGATGCAGGTATATTTCAAAGGTCTGGATACAGACTGCCATCTGCTCAGGGGATGTTCTTTATTTCCTGTAAATGTGAAGACAGCCAGGAACTCAAAATGTGAGTGTGTTATAAACATGAAAATAGCTTCTTTTAGGTGGGCAGGGTTTAAAGCACTGTGTAGTTCTGTGTAACAGCAAGACAAGTTTTATGGCCTGGGTACCACTAGTCCATGTCTGTAACTCTACCTACTTAGGAGATTGGGAGGATTACAGTTCAATGCCAGCCCAGGCAAAAATTTTGCCAGATACCTTCTAAATGGAGAACTGTGTACTGTGGCATATACCTGTTATCCTAGCTATAATGGGCAGCCTAGCATAAGCAGATTGTGCCCAGATACACATGTGGGGAGGAAGGAAGACTTTATCTCAAAAAAAAAATCACCAAAGAAATACCAAGCATTAAGGTCCTGAATTTAAACTCTAGTACTGTCAAAACATAAAAAAAGAGAAAACGAAATAAGGTCTCTGTGCCCCTTGGAAACAGCTGTATGATACACTGCTAGTCAATAGCATTTTATCTAGTTTCTTGGAGACACACACACACACACCAATCACCACTACCAAAGTAATTAAAGATAAACTAATTTGGTGGTTCAGATGAAACAACTTTCCTCTTTTTTCAGAAAAAAATAATTATATTTTAATATAAAAATGGCTGAGTTTGGTAGAAGAAGCAGCCATCATGTGAGAGGTCCTGGATTCCCCAGCACTATAGCAGTAAGTTAATCAATAATCAGTATTTGGAAGGCAACAAATGGCATCATGTGCTGCAACATGTGTTTTGGAGAAACATTTCTGATTTTAGAAAATGTCTGTCAGATACTAGTTATTGCAAATAAGGGCAACCATGGGACCTGTGTTTCTTTGGGCCTGGCTTACTTCACTTAATATAAATTTTTCCAAGTCTTTTCATTTCCTAGCAAATGGGTGGTGTCATTCTGTCTGATGGAGGCATAGAATTCCATTGCATATACCATATTTTCTTGATCCATTCATCTACTGAGGGGCATTTGGGTTGGTTCCATATCTTAGCTATGGTAAATAATGCTGCAGTAAACATAGTTGTTCTGGTAACTTTAGTATAGCCTTGTTTGTGATCATTTGGGTAAATGCCCAAAAATGGGATTACTGGGTCATAGGGGAGCTCTATGTGGAATCTTTTGAGGAACCTCCATACTGCTTTCCAAAGTGGTTGAACAAACAGAAAGGCCAAAAGCTATGTATATATGACCATATAAGATGATGTTAAGGGAAATGAACCCCAAATTAGGGACACAGTGTTTTTTTTTTCTTTCTTGATATTGTTTTGAAAGTATTTATAATGTACTATGTGATTTTTTTTTGTTTCTTCGGTATGTTCTTCCCCCATGGTTTAAGCCCTGTTTTTACTGTATTTGATTCCAGTGCCCTGCATCTTATATATACACTTTTCTAATTTGGGGAGGGGAAGGGAAATAACAAAATGCTGAAATAAAGATACAGGTTGACCCATTGTAGCAATGAGATGTACAAGACACTATGTTGAAAATGAACTTTACAACTTTTGCGGGGGGAGGGAGGAGTTGGGGAGGTGAGGAGGGAAGGGATGGTAGGGGAAAAACAAAGGAGGAGGTAACAATGCTCTATAGGAAATGTACTCATCACCTTACTCATGTAACTGTAACCCTCTGTACAGTATTTTTACAATAAAATCATACTTTAAAAAAGAAAAAGTCTAAATTAGAAAGCAACAACTCTAAAGCATTTCAACTGATATCTTTAACATGAGATTAAAAACATTTACAGTGGGACTGGGAAGGTGGCTCAGTGGTAGAGTGCTTGCCTTGCATGCATGAGGCCCTGGGTTAAATTCCTCAGTACCACATAAGCAGAAAAAGCCAGGAGTGGTGCTATGGGTCAAGTGGTAGAACGCCAGCCTTGAGCTGAAGAGCTGAGAGACAGCACCCAGGCCCAGAGTTCAGGCCACACAACTGACAAAACATTTATAGCATCTCAGAATATTCCTTTTTGTGTGTAATGGGGAAGGGAAAGGGAACAACAATATGGTGAGACAGTGGACAAAGGGTGAACCACTGCAACAGTGATACCCACAGGACAGTATGTTGGAAATGAATTTTACAACTTTGCCAGGGGTGGGAGGGGGGAACAGAGGTTTAGGAAAGTGGGAGAAAAATGAGGGAGGGGTAACAATGTTCAAGAAGAAATGTACTCATTACTTTACTATGTAACTGTAACCCTTTTGTACATCACCTTGACAATATTTTTTTTAAATCACACAAACAAATTGTAACTTTCCTTTATTTTGTTCAATGCAAGGCCCTGATTGGATCCTCCTATCAGACTTTTCAATGCACAATGGACACTACTCATTTCTTTATGAAGGACACTCCAACAATAACAAAGAAAATCTTTTTTAACCAAGAAAACATACTAGTATGAAAAAGTCTTCAGGATTTTGGAGAATAATTCTTTAGGAATTTCTTTCTTGAGTTGCTGTCAACCTTTGGCCATCACATTTTGCCTGTTTGTAGCTGGTACGTGGATCTGATAGACCCTTCCAGTAATCCAAGTGGAACCTATCATCATCAGGCTAATTCCAGAGGAAGAATCATGAAAATAGCTGTCCTCCAGTTCATTTGCTCTTCACTGAAACTTACAGAAAATCTGGAGAACTTCTTTATACATGCACTATTTTTTACTTCCAATTTTTTCACCTCCTTTTCTATTCTCAGTACATACAACAAAATATTTGGTCATTTTTATAGCAGCTTTAATTAAATATAAATGAGCAAATGGGTTATTTTTTTATCCTAGTGACAATTTAAAAACTATTTTCTACCCAATTTTTTTCCTGTTAAACCCACATTACCTTCCTTCCAATATTTTTCTTATATAAATAACTACAAATATAATATTGGTGTGCAGTAGAGGCAACCTTTATCAATGAGTAGGGCTTGATTGTTCATATTGTTCTAACAGCCTCAGGTCTCAGTGACTTAAAGAAAGATTTATTTCCAGTTCAAAATACATTTCCCTTTTTTTATTTTTATTCTTGCCAGTCATGGGGCTTGAATTCTGGGCTTAGGCACTGTCCCTCAGCTCTTCAGCTTAAGGCTAGCACTTGAGCCACAGTGCCACTTCTGGCTCTTTTCTGCTTATGTGGTACTGAGGAATCAAACCCAGGGCCTCATACATGCAAGGCAATCATTCTACCACTGAGCCACCTTCCCAACCCCTACATTTCCCTTTACCATGGTCTACATTGCCAGTTGTAAGGGCACAAGTTGGGGACAGCCCAGAAATAAAAAGAAAATTTAAAAAAACAATGGTTCTTAAACCTCCACTGAAAAATATATACATTCATATTTCCTTATATTTTTTCTGGTCATTTAAAATCTTATGACAAATAAAGCAAAAATATATTTAGCAGATAAATACATTTTTACAAGTTGCATATATAATATTAGTAAATAATTATACATCCTTTTACACATAATCAAATACAGCTCTATTTGTTTTATTCTCAACATCCATATAGTAAGCAAAGAACTTTCTCTGCTTTATACCAACATTTTGTTTTAAAAAAAAAAATCGAAATTCTGAGATTCAAAGTCCCAGGCCACTGTCTCAGCCTCACTCTGTGTGTTTGGTTAACTGCTAATGGTGTCACATTTTGTAGATAAATAAAGGTCATCATCTTATTAAGTGAATATGTTTCAGACCACAGGAAAATGTGTGACATGGTTACTAAGGTTCTAGGCTTATTATGAGGATCTGAAAATGTCACCCAGGGAAACGAAGAGCCAATTTCAGGCTGGAAGAATCCATTCCAATTATGATTGCACAACAGTAATTGCACGTGTTTATCATCCCTCTTCCCTAGCCAGATAGGTGTCAGGAAATGTATGCTATAGCTTTTCACAAATTCTACATTGCTCACAAAAGCTCTGAGGGCATGTAAAAAAGAACCAATTGGAGTAAAAATAGTAAAAAATCATGAAGACAGGAATTACAAACTTTCTAGTCTAATTTTACAAATGAAGCAGCCTAATCAGCTGTCAATCAAGTGTGGGCTGTATATTCAGTTTTCTCTTGCACCAGTTCCTGTTCCTGTTCCTTTGTGTGGATGAGGCTCATCTCCTTTCTCACCTAGATTAGTACATTGCTTCCTCCTTTTCTTCTTATTTCCAGTATCTACTTCCCCTCACAACTTACCTAGCAGTCAAAGCTATCATACTTTTTGGCATAAGTAAAAACTTTCATGTATACCAAGTATATAACTTGTAGTAGCAGAAAGGACTCTCCTGCCTTCTTATCTTTTATCTTAAAGTATAAAATCTAGTTCCTAAGCATAACCTTCCCTCAACATCCTGAAGCCAAACTGCGCTTTAGCTTGTATTATCCCATGTATTTCTTCAGGTTTAATGAAATGTGCATTTGACACTAGTGGATGTTTCTCAGCTCCAACATGTTCTTACTTTTGAAGAGACTGATGCACCTACTCTTCCTCTGTACATTTATATATGTCTTTCTGACCCCAAATGGCCTTTGATAGATTCAAGATAACAGTTAAGCCTCCTGACAGAAACAATAAACAAAAATATCTGTAGTCAGGGCTTGAAAGGCAAGAAGTAGAACTTTCAAAACTTAAAACATTCAGTTAAGTCACAATGAGGTCTAAGAAAGAGGAGATGATCAAGTGATTATAATTACAGTAAAATTACAGCAAAAAGACATGAATTAACCTTACTTTAGACCAGAAAAAGCAACCAACTTCAATTACTCTTGACTTAATTTAACTCCACTTTAGAAATCATCCCACCTGACTGACATTGTACAGAATGGTTTATACTAATAATTGGGTAAAAAATGGTGCCTTCGCTAGTGTTAAAAAAAAAAAAAGAAAAGAAAAAGGGAGAGTATTCAGAATGTTTTGTTTGTATAATACTCCATGTTTTCTCCTGCCTGACCTAATCCTTGCTCCAGTTTTTGCACCCAAACTCTTTATTTTACTCTACAAGATTCCCAGCTTTGTCATTATTCTACTTCCTCAAACTTACCTTGTACACTTTTTAATCCAAGCCCTTCTAATCTAAGTTGTAATTTTCCAAATGTCTAAGTACTTCATTGTTGTAAATAGATCCATGCTTTACAAAATGATTTTTCCTCCCTCTGTAAGTCTTGGATTTGCTTGGTTTTGCCTTACTCTTCTTAATCTTAATTGTCACCTTCCCATCTTCAGTCCACCTTCTTTTTTTCAAATACTATCCATAAACTCTTCACAAAGGCCCTTACTTTCTATTCAGGCAAAACAAATCATGTAATTCAACCTCAATTCTTACAATTAACGTCTTAAACTATTTGTTGGGAGCCAAAAGTTAAGTCTCTCAAACTTGATAGGCTTGACTATCTCACTGGAACATCTTGAGGCTGAGTTTACAGAATCTGACCTTTTCACCCTGCCCTAAGCAAACACCCTGCAGCTACTAACGACCACCTTTTCACCTTGCCCTAAGCAAGCACCCTGCAGCTGCTTCAGCCAATAAAAAAGCTTCCTTAACAGCCAATGAAAAAGCTTCCTTATTCCAAGCATATAAATACCCCTGTGTGAAAAATAAAAATTGGCGGCTTGATCAGAATCCTTGTCTTGCTGTCATTCTTCGTGTCTCTTGTTCCTTCATTCCTTCTCGCTTAGGTTCATTGCCGTCGTTGAAGTCCTGCGGGTCGGGACACTATTCTTTTGTACTTCTTTCCATTTCACAGGAAAAATGGTGCCTCTTCATGAAAAGCAGTCTCAGTCTGAGTGTTATCGTCTCAATAGAGACTAACATTTTTTGAAAACACAACTGACATGCCAGTTAAGAGATGCTGCCGTATGAGGGTGGGTGCTCTGTTTAGATGACCACTATGTGGTTCTGTGTAGAACCATGGTTCCAGTGGTAGACTATCCAACCGACAGAATAGGAAAAGACTGCATCCACTTCATTGTCAGAGACCCACTTGTCATTTTGAAAATTTGTGCTTCTGGGAAATGAGACCTAAGGCATGATTGAATTATCAACTACTATGCTGACAGATTCCAAATCTTTCATTGGAACCACAGCTTTCTTTTAAATTCCAAATCTTAATATCTACTCACCTTGATGATATTAAAATAAGGCATCCCATAGGCATCTGAAACCGAATATACCCCAAATTACGCGTAGAATCTCTCGGTTACTGTAGTATATATTGTAAGGGAACAGGACTTCCATTTTCTCAGAAGCACAGCCTGAAATTTAGTCTTCTTTAAGAATTTCTCATTCCTTTGTCTACCATATAAAATCTAAGATCATGTTATACAAATTCTCTTCTAAACAGCCTATTTTTTTCAACAGGAGGAATATTTTGAGTGTTTCTTCTATTCCTCCTGCCACCATCAAGTTCAAACTCCATCATTTCTCTCTTAGGTTACTACAACAGCCTCCAGGGTAACCACCTCTCAAATGGTGTCCAGTGAGCCTTATCTCATATATCTTCTTTTCCTTCTAGTAATTCGAATTAAGATGTTGTTGCCCAAGATAGGTTATAAAAAGTCCACAATTTTCATGTGATACTTCATCTCTCACTTTTTAATTCATTTGTTCTGTGGGAAACCAAGTGCCATGTTGAGTTATTCTACACAGTAACCAAGTGAAGCCTCTGGCAGGTGCCAGTAAGAGCTGGTTTTTAGCCCCACAGTCCATGAGGGACTGAGTCCTGCCCACTGCCATGGGATTGCGTGTGAGACTAAGACCATCCATGGACTGACTCTTCAGATGAGATAACTGATTTGGAGAGCTCCTCAGTTGCAGCCTTGTGAGTTAAAGCTGTGCGTGGACTCCTAATTCTCAGACAATGTGAAGTGTTCATTGTAAGCCATGAAGTTTGGAAGTACTGAGTCATACAGTAATAGATTTTGAATACAGCACCCTAACTAGTCTTGTCTGTACATTCGTTACTCTCTCTGACCAATCTCACAGAGGCTGAAGTCTTACTTCAAGAGTAAAAGCATGCTTTTGTCATTTCCTATCTAAAGCACTTGATTGTCTACAAATTCTTCTGGGAATTAACTCTAAAATCCCTACCCTGGTTTCCGACGTTCCTATCATCTGGCCTCATTTCCCACCAACCATCCTCTCACTTATTCTGCTCTAACCACATGAGCCTTCTTCCAAATTGGTGTTCGTTTTTTAATACACCATGTTCCTAGCTTATACACACATCCCTCTGCCTGGAGTGTGCCTCCTTCATCTCCATCTGGCTCATTGCTAACCTTCAACTTTCATGCCAGTAAAACTCTTCCAGAGAAGAAACACTCTCAGAGATTAGTGGATGGAATCCACTAAAATCCACCAGGTTTCAATGTTTAATGAATAGAATTCCCTACAGAATTTTTTTACTGGCATGTGTTAGTTGAAGTTTTACTAGTTGTTTGCTATTTTCATTGCCCCATATACTTGCCCAGGAGGTTATTATTATTTCATTCTTCAAATGAGGACACTTAAAAGGTCAACTAGCTCGTATCCAGTGCAAAAACTCGTCTCCTCGCAAGTCCATTCTGATTCCTTCTCATGTGGCAAATGTACATTCTACTAAACCTATCCCAGAATCCCAGTGAACCCACCTGATACACGACACTAACCATTAACTGAAATTGAAAAGGTTAGCAAGGGGCAAGTTTATGGCATATGTACAAGTACTTGGACTAAATAAAATAGATTTGTGTTGGAGTTTTTAAACCCCCATTTCCTGTGTGGAAAGCTGTATTTTTTCATTTTCTAGTTCTCCATACTTTATCCTTGTTGTAAAAAAATAAACGCTTGCTGAAAGTGAAAATATCATCCTTGATTTCCCCATCACTGAGCCAATATAATTATCGAAGTAGGAAAATTAAGTTAAATTGAAATAATGTCATGTGAAAAGACCAGTCATCTAGTTGTAGCTGGTTCACTAAACAGCCTTGAGCAAGCTCTTTTCTTTTTCTTTACCTCTTGTTGGTAACTGGTAAGATAAGGTTCAAATGTCATACTAGATAGAGCTCTTCTGGTTTAAAATTTCTATTTGTTTCAATATTCACAGAGAGCAAGAATCTAGATTCTCTACATGGATTCAATTTTCATGAGCATTTGAAGGATTTTGCAAAAACAGAGTACCTGTGATGTTGCAATTGAACCCTTATTATTTGCCCAAAAGAAATGAAAACTACTGTTCAAAGGAAACCTGCGAGGAAATATTTCTATCAGCTTTATTAATATTCATCAAAAACTTGAAACAACCCAAGTATCCTTCTTCTACTGATAGGGCAGACAGCCTATGATATATCCACAGGTAGAACACTAACCAGCAACTAAAATAATAGCAATAACAACAAGAACAAGGAGAAATTACTGATATATGAAATAACATGGATAAATCTCAAATATGTTATCCTATGTGAAGGAATCAAACTCAAAAGTTACTTGCTATATAATTTCACTTCTATAATATTTCAGAAAAAAGAACATGAGAACAATCAGTAGCTGAGTGGCTGCAAGTGGCTGGGCTGTAGGAAGTGGTTTTCTACAAAGATGTAACACAAGGAATTTTTTGGAATGATGGAGGTTTTTTTTTCTGTTTGTGGTGGTTTTGTACAAATCTATTCATCTCATAGACCCAATCATTAAAACAGTAATTTTAACTGTATGTACATTTAATGATGGAAAAATTATAGTGTCATCTAAGAGATATATACTTGCTTTCATTTGTTAATAGCAGATGAAAGGGCTGATTAAAGATAGAAGAGTTATAATGAGCTCAATGCAAAAGTCCCCTCATATACCAGAATCAACACATAAACTTATTGACCACATTACCCCTTTCTCTGGTAGATTTGCACCAATAAAATAGAGCTGTGGAACTCATTGATACATTTATTAATGAAGCATAGAGTAAGTACTCTGTGAGTTAAGGAAACTCTTGTGGGAAACTAATGCAAATCTGGAGGACAATGAATCTGGTGGAGATGATTAGAGCCAGTGAGACAGGACTTGAGGTGAGATAGTACCTCCCACAGAAATAGCATGTTGATGAAACCTAAAAAAGAGATGTAAATATTGTAAATTAGAAAAGAAAGATTACAAAATATACATTGTATCTCATTTTCCTATTCCCTTCACACCCATAAACCCATTCAGCCAAAGAGAGTTGCACAACTGAGAGGTTGTTTCAATTGAATTATTTCTGTTGAAATGCTGACCCCTTGTGTCTGTGAGACATAAAATCCTGGGAATCAACTTCGCTTAATCTGATTTTTCAGCTCTGTTTGTAGAAGTGATGATGAAAGAACCAATGCAAACAGATTTCTAATATAAATATAAAGCCTGGAAAAATGTTATGGGCACAGAAGACTGGCACCATTTCCATTACCTTCGCCTACCTGCCACCCACTTCTAAATTTTAGCCTCCTGTTCTTTTCTCTCAAGGAAGAAAAACAATCATCAGAAGCAAATTGAGCCAGCATATCCTTCTACATCCAAGCAAAAATGAATGTGGACTTAAAGGAATAATCAAGTATCTTTTGCTTTGCATTAGGCCATAGCTCAAATGTTAGAATATTTACTCGGCCTCTTGCTACCAGATTGCCATTTACTTTTATCTGAATTCTTTTCAGGGCATATGAGCTGCTGATTGCTTTGCTGTTAAGTTAATACATGAATATGCTTTTCATACCACTTGATTTGATATCTTGTTTAGGTTTGAAGAAAGAATAAGATTATCATTTTTAAAAAGACAACTAGTAGCACATGAAGAAAAAAATTCCTATTGGGAGTGTTATGATAAACCTTGCCTGCTAACTTGATTGCCCTGGAATGCAACTCAGAGATTGGCAATGTACTCCTCTGGGTATGCCTGGGAGAGAGTTTCCACAGAGGATGACCAGTCGTAAATATGGGCAGCACTCTCCCATAGGCTGGAGCCCAGATAAAAAAGGGAAAAAAACTCAAGACTACAGGGTAGTATGAAATCTCTGAAAGGTCAAGAGAAGACATCCTTCCCAACTTGTTTATGACAAATATTCCATCAAAGTGACACCAAAGTCTGATAAATGCAGAGCAGATTTTCAAATGTTGTCTTTACTCATCCATTAATTTGTCATATATAACTATTGACTATATGTCATGTTGTAATATTTTGGATTCTGTTTTCATTTCAACACTCTCTTCCCACCTACAAATACTAACTGACCGTAAGAAACTGTGACTCTTCTTTATTGATTTAGGATTTGTTGTACTGGATTTTTGTGTGTGCTAGCAACAGGATTTGAACTCAGTGCTTTGTGCTTGCTTGGCAGGCGTTTTACCACTTGAGACACTACTCTAACCCTGGATTGGTCTTTAAAATATTCTTTAGCCAGCATTCCAGTGCACCTAAAATATCAATTTGCCTTAAAGCTACCGTTCTGAAAAAGACAGAGTTATTGATTCTGTTGTGGTTACAATGGTAAAATGTAAAATGAAATCTAAGTGTGAGTTTTAATCTAGAATCCTTCCATCATTGATTCGTTCATCAAATGTGTATTGTCTGGCTCAGCTGAATAAATGAAGATACTTCCTTTCAGAGAGTTCACGTTCTATTTGGGGGAACTGGGAGTACACTTTGAGCAAACTAGTAAATTATACAGCCTAACAGAATAGAACAAGGCAGATCAGCAGGAAGAGCTGCAATTTTAAGTATAGGGTTTAGTTAAATCTAAGGCATCAGCATTTGTAAATCACAGCATTATTTTCTGGACCATGAAGAAAAATAATGCCAATTATAGCTATGCTGAAGGCTTAAAGTGATAGGCTTTGAAACACATTCCATATGTTCTCAGAGATTAGGCAGTTTCTTCTACTTAAAGTTGTAATGCTTAGCAAGTGGCAGACCATATTCTATGTGTTTCTTAATAGCACAATTAAACTCAGCTATATATGTTCAGTAGCTTTCTTTTCTCTTTTTACTTTACAATTCTTCCAGCATACCTGAAGTATATGTCTGACTTAAGGGAAGGTAGGCAGTATAAGCCAGGTTGCAAAGGGGTGTCCTAAGCACAGTATCTTTAAAAGCATGGTATACAGCTCTGTAGCATCATGCTTTCTTGCATGCTTGTTGCTGATGTCGATTCTTGATCCCCCTGCTTCAATTAGATCATACTGAAGATTTAGGGGAAGGCCTAGAACTCAGTATTTAAAAAGTCTTCCAGATGATTCAATATGTGCTGACATTTGAGAACCATTACCTCAAAAGAGCCTTTAACCAAAGCTGGAAAAGCAGATAAGTGAGGTTATTTTGTCCATTGCCTTTTGTTATCTTATTGGTTTATAAAATCACACTTAAGGTCCAGAATCCCTTCTCGGGTATCCTCTGAAGAACTGGATAAGGAAGCTTGTGTTTATGCTTGAGATAAAATGTCTATAGTTTCACTATACCACAACCCATAAATAAGATGTCCCATTGGAAGGGAGTAGCTCTGGTTAAATCCCAAAAAGAATATGAATCTTGAAAAGTGAAAGCCACAAGTTCAACTTGGTCACAAAGAGGGTACTCTATTACTCTCAATTGTTAAACTTAAGGGATTTCAGTTCGTTTTATTAAGGTGTATTTTTAGGGATGAAGGTAAGTTGGAATTAGAAGAAAGTGTTTATGTAACTAAAATATATTATAAAATCATTCTTCCTTTTTAATCTTCCTATACAACTTAGTGTCTTTAATACACCTTTAACATGTGACAGAGAAAGAAGAGAGAAGAAAACAAAGATTTTTTAAGATAGCATTTTATTTTATCATGTAAAATACTATGGCAAAACTTCTCTGAACAATTAATATACATTAATTGAAATATTTAAAATAATATTTTAATATAAAAATTAAGTTTGTGGTAATTCTTTCCAATAGCAAGGAGACAAATAAAAAGTCATAAATCTCCATTATCAGTAGCAATAGTAAAATACAAATAATTCACATAGACAATCATAATAACTTGTGTTGTACACAAATTTCCTTATGTATAAAAAAGGTATAACCAAGCTAGCATTGCACTTACACCAGTGGGGAAAAAGAGAATATTAGACCAGTCTTTTTGATGAACATAGATGCAAAACTTCTAAATAAAATACTAGCCAAGTGGAGGGGTGGGTGAGAAGGAGTGGGGGATGTGGGGGAGGTAAGGGATTGTGGGACAACAAGGGAAGGGATAACAATGATCAACAAGTAATGTACTCATTGCCTTACTCATGTAACTGTAACCCCTTTGTACAGCATCTTTACAATAAAATAAAATTAAAAAATACTAGCCAAGTGAATTCAACAACTAATCAAAAATTATACACTATGATCAAATGGGATTCATTCCCCAGATGCAAGGCTGATTTGATATATGTAATCAGTAAGCATAATGCAACCCATCAACAGAGGTAAAGACAAGAATCACATGATCATCTCACTAGGTGCAGAAAAGGCCTCTGACAAGATCCAACATCCTTTCATGACAAAAGCTCTGGAGAAGCTAGAAATACATGGAAAATTCTGCAACATAAGGCTATTTATGACAACCTGTAGCCAACATTACCATGTCCTCTAAAGTAAAGAATAAGACAAAGATGCCACTTTCTCTACTGCTCTTTAATGTAATACTGTTTAATATAATTCCTAGCAAAAGCAATAAGCAAGAGAATGACATTAAAGGGACCCAAACATAGGAGGAAGAAATAAAACTATCCCTATTTACAGATGACATGATCCTACATTTAAAGACCCTAGAGTGCTAGCCTTGAGCTGAAGAGCTGAAGGAGAGTGCCCAGGCCCAGAGTTCAACCTCCATGACCAACCAAAAAATAAATAAATAAAAGAGCAAGTATATTTAAAAAAAATAAAACCCTAGAGATTTTACTCCCAAACTCATAGAGCTGATTTAAAACTTTGGCAAAGTAGCCAGGCATTAGTGGCTCAGCCTGTAATCTTAGGAACTCAAGAGGCTGAGATCTGAGGATTGTGGTTGAAATCCAGCCTAGACAGGAAAGTATGTGAGACATTAATCTCCAATTAACCAACAAAAATAGCCAGAAATGAAGATGTGGCTCTAGTAGTAGAGCTCTAGCCTTCAGCAAAAAATGCTCAGGGCCCTGAGTTCAAGCCCCAGGAGGGACACCAAAAAATATAAATGAATAAACAAGAAATCCTTAGCAAATTAATAGGGTATAAAATCAATTCATAATAACCAGTATCTTTTCTGCCGACAATAAGAAAATTGAGACTGAAATCAGGAAAGCAATTCCATTTTCATTAATCTCAATAAATAAAATAGCTATCAACCTAACCAAGGCAATAAAGGACTTCTACAACAGAAACTATAAAATTTTGAAGGAAATTGAAAAAGACATAAGGATTCCTGGATTGGCAGAATTAATATGATAAAAATGGCAATATGTTGTGTTCAAAACAATTCAGAGCAATAACTATAAAAATCCCTAAGTCTTTCTTTACTGAGATAGAGAAAACAATCTAAAATACATTTGGAGCCACAAAAGGCCCCAAATCACAAAAGCAATCCTGGGGAGAGAAAGTAGTGCTGGAAGTATAACAATTCTAAATTTCATATCTATTGTAGAGACATAGTAATGAAAACAGCTTGGCACTGGCACAAAAACAGGTTTGAGGACAAATGGAGCAGAATAGAAGATCCAGAAATAAACCCATAAACCTACAGCCATCTAATATTTGATAAAGGAGACCAAAACATAGGCTGGAAGACAGCCTCTTCAACAAATGGTGCTGGGAAAACTGAATACCCACATGCAGAAAACTGAAAATAGACCCCTGTCTATCACCTTGCACCAGTATTAATTCAAGTAGATCAAAAACTCAATGTAAGACCTAAAACCATGAAACTATTACAGGAAGAAGTAGAGGAAACATTAGACTCCTTGGTATAGGCAACAGCTTTCTGAATAATTATCCAGAAGCACAGAAAATAAAAATTAAATGAAAAATAGGATTAAAATAGAATTGCATCAAACTAAAAAGTTTCTGCATGACAAAGGGCATAGTTAATAAGCTAAATAACAGTATCCAGAAAAAGAAAAGATTGGGGCTGGGAAGGTGGCTCAGTGGTAGAGCGCTTGGCTTGCATGCCTGAGGCCCTGGGTTTGATTCCTCAGCACCACATAAGCAAAAAGAAAAAAGCTGGAAGTGGAGCTGTGGCTCAAGTGGTAGAGTGCTAGCCTTGAGCTGAAGAGCTGAAGGACAGGGCCCAGGCCTAGAGTTCAGGCCCCACGACCGGACCCAAAAAAAAAAAAAAAAAAAAAACAGAAAAAGAAAAGATTATTTTGCCAACTATACATCAGACAAATGGCTGAATGTCCAGAATATACAGAAGGCTTAAGAAACTAAACCTTCATAGAATTAATAACCTAATTAATAAATGCACTAATGAGTTAAAGAGAGACTTCTCAGAAGAAGTGAAAATGGCCAAAAAACACAGGAAGAATTGCCCAACATATCTGGCCATAAAAAAATGCAAATCAACACTAGGATTCCATTTCACCTCAGTCAGAATGGTAATTATCAAGAAAACCAACAGATACTAGTTCAGATGTGGGATGTTGATGAGCATATGAACTTGTTCAATCATCTAGAAAGTGGTGTAGAGGTTTCTTTTAAAAAACTAAACATAAAACTACCCAATGGGAGCTGAGAAGGTGACTCAGTGGTAGAGAGCTTGCCATGCATGCATGAGGCCCTGTGTTCAATTCCTCAG
>NW_012267275.1:3633740-3659290 GCF_000151885.1 Dipodomys ordii | reverse complement strand
AAAAAAAAAGCCAGAAGTGGCGCTGTGGCTCAAGGGGTAGAACACTAGCCTTGAGCTGAAGAGCTGAGGGACAGCGGCCAGGCCCAGAGTTCAGGCCCCACGACCGGACCCCCCCCCCAAAAAAAGAAAAGTTCACAGAAAAAAATATCAAACAGACCACTTCATCCCAGGGTCCAGATGGAAACCATATGAACCCGCCAGGTGGGTGGTCCTGAGGGAGGAAGGGGTCCTTTGTGTTTTCAGCATCAGCTCCTTCTATACAAAGACCTGACTAGAAATGGAACTGTTCGCCAGAGGCACCTAGAGATAATGATAGACTCCTGCAGAAAATGTTCCAGATCCAGGGAAGACAACAGTACAAATTAGAAAATATTATATCCTCATTTAATTGTTGCCATACATGTTGCAAAATATAACCTAGAGGCAAATAGAAAAGACAAAGATTGGCTGTATTTCCTTTTTTCTCTTTACAATAACTACTAACAACACTGTGATGACATTTTTTCCTCCTTTGTAACTCATCACAACGTCCTTCTGTGATGCTACCATGTTAAGAGGCTGTGAGTGCAGGCAGGCAGGTCTTTGCTTAGAGGTTGAAGGATCCTACCACCACAGCTTGGATAAAGCCATTTGTCCCTTTCTATCTGCCTGTCCACCAGTCTCCATCAGGAACCTGAGAAAACTGCCCTGAAAATTATGTTTGGCCATCAGCCACACTTGGTGTACTGAGTTTACAGTGTTTTCTGCAGTGCTGGGCTTGGAGGGTCACCTGCTACTTCCATCTCTAAACCAGACACAGAAAAATCTCTTTCCTGGCCAAGACTCACATGGCTCCTCTTCCAAGAAGGAGGACTGGTATGCACCTGCGTGTGATAAACAAGTGTATCATTTGTCTACATTCCTGCAATTTCAAATTGTGGATAGTTGTATCATTTAAACTCGGGGGTTTTGCCAAGGTATGGCTGTAATTTCTCTGATAAAAAGAATCTGAATTTTCCCACACTTGAGGTTTCCCAAGTTCTCTTTGTGACTTTATTCACTTACCTGCTTTCATTTACTATTTCACTATTTTTGGTCAATATCAGGACCAATAACCAGTGAATAGCAACACCTTGAATTGGTAAAAGACTCTCTTGGGAAACCTAAAACACTAGGTGGTAATTGACACAAAATTCTAGGGAGGTTTTTTTTTTTTAATGATTCATACTATTTTTACCTTTGGGCTGTGTCTTATGATATAGCTATCAAAGCACAACAATAAATAATTTTCTTAGGGGCATAGATTATCATTTTCTTGGCAGTGTATTATCAAAAGCTTCTAGTTGTTTTCTGGCATAAGTTTTCAAGTTGAGTTGCATGGCTCGAGTGCTAAGCTTCAACCTGGAGCAACTGTCAACAACTTAAATATGCACCAGTGAAACCAAAGGCCTGGCCTCTCATTAAATCAGCAAGTAGTAAGAAAGATGTGCAGTTACTTTTTTCCCTCAAAGAATAGTTTGTATTTCCAAGTCAAGTGCCAGTCTGTTGCTACCACAACACACAAATCCAAACTACTGAAGAAAGCATAATGGCACAAAGACCAAGACAGAAACGTGAGATACAGCACTGCCACAGTGCAAAGGTCTGAGCAAGGACTTCCAGCCAAGTCTCTGGAATGTAAACAGCAGGCAGAAGGTCTTGCAGGAACAGTGCATTCTATCTCATTTCCAGTAACCGCAGCCTGGCTTGGGGCAGGGCATCTATTGCTCACAAAACACTTCTCCCCAGGTGCTCACATCTAGGAAGAGCAACAATATCACTCCCAAATCACATTGCCACAGATAGCCCACAGATACATGATCAACTTTTTCTTCCCCAGATTTAAAGCCCAATATGTTTTATTATGTAATCATACCCATTAGGCCTTGTGAGTTACCAACATTGTGACTATGTCCTATGAAACGTCCAAGTTCTACTAATGTAGCAAGCACGGATCATAAAGGAACAAGGAAGAAAAGGAAGGAAAGGATGACAAGGAACGCAAAGCATATAGAAAGCATAAGTCCATTCATCTACTGAGGGGCATTTGGGTTGGTTCCATATTTTAGCTATGTGGACTATTAGGTCATAAAAGAAGGAATTAGGTAAAAATAAGTACAATCTTACCCTAACAATACTTGAAACTCAAATCTGAAATATATAAATGTATTTGGAATAGGAGAGCAAATTTTAAAAGTAGGTCCTTTTTTCTTTTTCTCTCAATAGTGGTTCAGCCTAATATTTAGGTGATACTAAGATTTTATTAATAATGACTAGTCCAACACCTTTTGTGTTACAAGTTTCAGGAATAAAAATAGGCACACTGTCATTAATGTGTACTCATTCCCTGCATTTCTCATTTCAAACATATTCAAAAGCCATGCTTCCAGCACACAATTCTGAGGCTGAGCTAACAAAGAAAAGAGAAGAAAAGGGAGGGAGAAACTAACTTTAAAGTCTCCTTGTAAAATGAGGAAGAAACACTCAACTCATCAAAAATAAAAATTTTGAGTAATAATTTCTTACACATTCTAAAATGTTGGGAGTAATAGCTCAAGGATATCTCTTCAATGATTTCCCAAGGAGTTTATAAGCTGACAGAGAGTAAACCAACACAGAGAAGTGAAATAATTGACCTGATATCAGGTATAAGTTCCAAAGATACTTGAAATTGTAGTTCAATGTATTTCAGGATGCTTTTCTGTCAACACCACAAGTCAGCTTTGAATTTCATCTAAGAAAACAAATGCCAAAGAGGACATTAATACCACACATCATAGGAGCGACAATTATGAGCCTGTTATACAGATGTGAATGTCTGCATGACAGAAGATCCTCCTGGCTCCCCACAGAAATGCAGGTATCACGTATCTTAGCAGCTTCTTCCAGTATCACTGTGAGTATAAGTGGTATCCTAATACATGTTCTATTTATCTAGCAAACTAGAAAATTCTCAGGAGTTAACAGAGTATATAGCATTCAGTTTTACATTCACTATTATGAGAAAACAAGAAACAAGCAGATTTTTTTTCATTCAATAAAGACTTTCTGCTTCCATTGTTTGACAAGTGAGAGAAAAGTGGAGTAAATGGGATTTGTGCTGGAGTTTGATGGCAAAGCAGTGTGGAGGGGGGTGGTATTTTTTTTCTACTAGAATAAACTTTCAGAAACCCGAATAAGTGTTACATTTTGCTTTAAGTCAATTTAACTTTCATATTTCTATGACATCAATTAGCTTGCCCGTTTAAAGTTCAGCTACAGATGTTTTCCTAGTGTTTTTCTCATGTGTTTAATATTTTAGATATTCATTACCTTCTGCAAAACACCAGACCAGTGACATGAATCTACTTAGTAGAGTGCATAATGTCTGCTGTGTCAATGAAACATTTCTCTCTTTTACTGCCCAACTGATTAATCGCACTTTGGAGGTAGACCTTTCACTCCCTGCTTATCCTACCAGAACATGAATAGGACTGCAGCTAACTAGAAGTTGTTGCCCTATTCCCACTGAAGTGCTTTGGGAGACCCATCATTTGCTGTCTCCTCAAATGCTATTCTTGAAGTAAGTGATGTTTGAATCAGTATTAGACATAGTTCAAAACATTAAAAACAGTAATAGGAAAGATAGAAATTCACGTGATAAACTACACAACACTGGGGAGGGGGGGAACAGTGGCTTGGATGTGTCTTCCCAGTGGAGGTCACTAGAGGGCAGTATAGTCCTTAAAACAGGTGCTCCAGTGGTGTTAAGGAACTTGAAGGACTCTAACAGCTAGAGAGGAAACAGGATACACATATAGCCCAGACTTAGAACAAGATACTTTTTGGCTACATTTAGGGAGAAATAAACTAAAATTAATATTTATCCACAAGCCTTTTCTTCCTTCCCTCCCCAAACATGAAGACCTTAAGACTGTATAAAAAAGGAACCTGAAACTCACCTTTTAAAGCCAATCTGATGCCCTAAAGCAAAACATGTTTCATAGTGAATGCAGAAGCAGAGAACAATGTTAGCAGAAACCCACTGCTGCCCAGTGTTGCTGTGATCAAAATGAGGTTTGAGGCTTAACGGGTGGGCAAGGGAGAAAGATACGCTTACCAAGAAATTAGGTTAAACTTCCTCATGGAAATTCAAAATGGCAACATCAGAGAGGAATATGTAAATACGGCGAGAGGAGAATGGAGAAGAGTAAGATCAGAGGCCAGTTAGGAAAGGAGGCTGCCACCCTAGTCCAGGCAAAAGAAGGTGTATTTGAGACAGAGTATTTCCCTGCTGCCGCTAAGAGTGTAGTAGAGAAGATCCTTTGAGAAATGAATACAAGGGAAAATGATCAGGAGCTAAAGATCATCTGGATAAATGAGATGAGGAAGGGCAAGCCCGTAGGCCAGGGGTTACTAGGGAAAAAGAAGGCAACATACATAAAATTAGACTGAGACTGGAGGGAAATGATACATTTCATTTTGGGGGAACTGAATCTGAAATATCTGCAAAGATTCCTAGCAGGTGGTGGAATGGTTGAGACTGCAGAGGATTGAATCAGAGTCATTAGCATACAGGTGGTAGTTGAAATGCTGAACATGTGAATTCACCCAAGAAGGATGTCCGTACTGAGCAGTGGTTTGAAAACCTAGTATGTAAGTGCCAGGTGGAGGGAGAGGAGATGGTAGAGGAGAAGGAACAGAAACAGATAAGACAACTACAAATGGGGGAGGAGGCGCAATGGAGCATGTAATCAGCACCGCCTAGAGCCCCAGAAACAGGCATCAAGACAAAGATCAGAAAATCTCTATTGGATTTTAAAGTTGGAAGACTTAACAAAATGAGGAGCCAGATGGCAAGGGTGCAGAGTGAATGAATAACACATGAAATGGCTGCCTTGAGCAAAGATTGTTCTTAAAATGTTTGCATGAGAGAGAAGAGATGGGGTATTTCTCATAGGGGAGAGTAGGGGCCAAAGGTAGAGTTTTTTTTTCATGAATGGGAGGGAGTCCATAAGCTTATACTCTGAAGTAAGTATATCCATTGTGCAAAAAGGAGAATCGATGTGTCAACAGGGAGAGTGTGGCTATGGAGCTTCATCTTGACTCATTATCTTGCCCGTGTAATTGTAACCCCTCTGTACAGTATTTTCACAATAAAGAAAATCAAGGAAGATGAAGAGGTATTTGGGTGCATCTTAATTGGTGGAGGTTGGGGAGGCAAGGAATTGGAAGAGCTCATGTTCATTTTCCTCTAATGCAGGATAACTTATGGAGATATCAGTTTTTAAAGATACTGTTATTACTCTAGTAGCCTCTCAATGAATGGGCAAGTCAATGTCTGTGTTGTGAACTCCTGGCTTTATAGCTAAGAGGAAAGAGGACTTGTGCTTCTGGATGGAAAACAAGTTTCTGGGATAAGAGGCTAGCATTTCCCTTTCTGGCACTTGTTTAAAGTGTTATTTGATGAGGATTCTACAGTCTCTACTATGTCTACAATGTGACCACATTCATACCACCTGAGGAGACTCAGCTGTCATTGAAGTTGAAAATCAGTGGCAGGACCCTGGGGGTGACTTTTCTGGAAAAGTGAAAGCAGCCAGCATTAGCATTCTGTGTGTGACTAACAGCCAGGCCCTATCAAGGTAGTTCTTTGATGATGGCAGTTGTGAGAACCAAGCCACCGTATCCAAATTTCACTGGGGATAGGGAAGGGGTAGGCTGGGCATGGAAATGGAGACTCTAGCCTCC
Organism: Dipodomys ordii; assembly: GCF_000151885.1. NCBI lineage: Eukaryota > Metazoa > Chordata > Mammalia > Rodentia > Heteromyidae > Dipodomys > Dipodomys ordii. Next base: position 3,653,542 of record NW_012267275.1, on the reverse strand, counting down.
ATTCTGGCCTGGACAATAATCATGAAGCAGTGACTCTGATAGGCTGAAAAAGAGAAGTGTCTTCTCCAATTTTCTGGACCAAGCTATCCTCCATGGATGCCTGCCAGCCTCCACAGAGCAAGGTGTTCAATAATGATTGATATTGAGCAATGCCACTCTAGATAGACAAATTTCAACTTCCATTAAACAAATAACATTTCTTGCACCTAAGAATGGTAGATGTGTCATGCCCAGAACCCTTCAATGTTCATGACCAAGTAGATACCAAGTGTGGTAATAGCAGAGGGTATGGAATGAGTATTGAATTGCAGATCTGAGACCCATAAATCACTTACAAAATAGGGAACTTTGGTGTCATTGACTCAGAGACTGTTGGTGTTGCAAGGAACCTGCCCATTATTCCTCTAACTGAAGCTCAGTTGCATCTTTTTTCACACAAATTTTACAGACAAGAAGTTCAGAAAGGCAGAAAGGCTGGGTGCTACACTAAGGTCACATAGCTTAGCAGATCTCTAGCTCTCTCTTCTTTTTTCTTCAGTCAACACAGATAACCTTTCCAGCAGAGCCCACCTGAGTGATCACAGCACTGTGTATGTTCACTGCTCTCCCTCTCTCTCTCTCTCTCTCTCTCTCTCTCTCTCTCACACACACACACACACACTTTCTCCATACACATATTTTTTCTGTCTCACAAGTTCTGTCTCACAATCTCTATCACACAATCTTTCCCCCCCTCCCTCTTTCTGTCTGTCTCTGTCTCTCTGTCTCTGTCTCTCTCTCTCTCTTTCTCTCCTCCTTCTCCTCCTCCCCCCTCTCTCTGCTGTTTCTTTACACAGAGGCTGACTCGGCTTCAAGTCTCACTGCAAAAACCTTAGGCAGTCCACTGGCCTCTGGCTGCAGAAGAAAAGTATCTCAGCTTTGACCCTGCTCCACCTCTCACCAAGAGGCTGACCAGCAAAACAAAATGGATGCTGGGCTCAACTGTGCACTGTGCAGGGAAGTAGACAGCAGAATCAAAGAGGTAGGAAAGCTCCTAGGATTCCATTGCTTTCCAGCCACTCCACAGAGGAAAGCTTCATGCTCCCAGCAGGTCAGGGGCTTGCCCAGCAACCTAGGGCATCTAAATCAATAGAAAAATGTTGCCAGTTCTCATGTTTTGGTTTTCTTTCTTTCTTTTTTTAATTCAAGCTATTTTTTTTCAAACACACAGCTCATTATCTGACTGTGTAGGAAACAGAAAAAGTTTCCCTATTAATCCCTTCCCTCCCTCAGGAACACTGTAAAGATTTTTAACTGATTTTTAACCATACCCTCAGAGCCCCAGAAATGCAGTCCTGAGCTCCTGCCTTCCTGGTAACTGGGTCACTGCTTCGTGCTGAGGAAGGAGGACGGGACAAGCAAAACTTGTGCTTAGCTGATGGGATATTAATGGAATCAGAGAATGTCAAGGAGAGATGTTATAAAAAGACCAGGGCTTCCCCTATAAAATTGGCAGCCCAAGCCCCAGGGACCTTCAGGAGAGAAAGGCAAATGACAACATCAGCACAAATGAACATGCAGAGAGATGCAGTAGCCAAAAAGAAACCACACAGCTGGAGCTGAAGCTACAGATGGTGGCCAAGCCAGGAGACCAAGCTGTGTGGGGAAGGAAAAAGCAGAGCCTGGACTCTTTAGACATCCTCATGGCGAATTTAAGCCTTAGTGAGGGAGGCCACAGAACTGCTCCGGGGCTTACACAAAGTCACCAGTTTATAGAGGGTGAGATGGACAGTTTTCTCAAATAAAAGCAATTCATTGCGTCACATTTCCCATGTTGTTTCTTCATCCCTACGTGTGGACTCACATCTTAGTTCCTAGGTAGTCGAAGAATTCACACACACTATGTACAATGATTTTCTCCTCATGCATTATTGATAGGAAGCAATTCTCTGTTTTTATGATCAAGCAGTTTCTTCATTTTTGGGAAGTGGAGAAGATCTGAATTGATTTAAAGCAAACTCTCTGGGATAATTAAAACCAAGATTATGTGTAGTTGTCATCCACCTGGGGGATTTTGCTCAGGACATCCCCACCAAGTCAGATACAGAAGCTGCTATGCCATAGTGTGAGTGTGAAGGGTGGAAAACAAAAACAAAAAGCAAAAAACAACCAACAAAGTTGAAGCATTGCATTATTATAAATGAATTTGACCATAGGCACCCTGAAGCTTTGTTGTTTTATTTAAAGGAGAATTGATCTTTTGTTTAAACTTTCCACACATATGAATTTGGTGATGATGATTATGATGATGGTAGTCATGGTGGTGGTGGTGGTGGTGTGTGTGTGTTTTGGGATTTGAACATAGGATCTGGGTGTTATTCCTGAGCTACTTTTGCGCAAAGCTCGTGCTCTACTACTTTGAACTCTACTTCTGGCATTTTGGTGGTTAATTGAAGAGTATCACAGACTTTCCTGCTTAGGCCCTCTTTGAATTGCAATTCTCAGATCTCATCCTCCTAAGTAGCTAGGATTACAGGTGTAAGTCACCAGGGTCCAGTTTATTTTTCTTCCTTCATATTTGGGAAACCCCTAAGGCCTTCTTTATTTAGCTCATTTACTGCTAGGACAAATGATGGAAATGAGCCAGGAGGGACTTCTGGCTCCTACAGAAGTAGGAAGGCACACCTTTGGAGTAACTGCTCCACTTTCTGCCAATGATATGATGACTATGTAATATAAAACATATCTTGGTCCATGAATGATTATAATCCCATCTTTCTTTCTTTAGCACTGAAGGCTGAAGAGGCAAAACCTGTTAGACAAGGATTTAATCCATAGTAATCTCTGCATTGAAAATCCTTCCAAACCTGTGACATTTCTGTCTACAAACCCACCAGGCAGGGCAAGTAACTTGGGTTACTGCCCAGACGAAGTTAAGATTCAGTAAATATTTAATGTTGTTAGTGAAATAATGTCCTTAAACTCTGACCTTTGATTCAGCTAGTTTTTTGCAAAGGGTAAATAGAAGCAAGAAGAAGTAAGTCTATTTTTGGTGCTTCTGGGCATATAGAAACTAGGAGAATAAGCTGCAATAAAGCCTAAGCAGACTGATAAAACTGCAAAACGGGAATGATTTGGCATTATTAGTTTTTTAGAAACTTAAGCTTTGTTTTCAATTGGCCAGGCTCATTCATATTATTAGTGTATCCTCTGCCTGTGTCTCTTGGTTGCTTTATTGAAAAGTGGACAGAATCCCAAATGATTGCCCTTCTGTGAATTCCCACTCTCTCCTTCAGTGTGCTTCTAGGGGGCTTTGCATGTAAGGAAGGCAAAGGGAAGGAAGCAGACCTTTCAATGAAACAGAGAACGACACGCCAAGCCATTGGCTTCTGTATCCAATATACAAACTGAAAGTTTTATGATCAGAGGCAAATCTCTTCATCTCCTGGTCCATGGTTGGCTAGGCTGAACAAAAATCTATAGCATCTATAATGGTTTTACACAAAACTTTAAAGATATGGAATGTGGAGACTATATAATTTCACATTTTGGGGGAAGAGAATAAATTTTTTTAATCTCATTTGTAATGTCAATGGCCATTCTTCTTGATGACTTATAAGGTCACTTCCTGACCTATCACAGATTAAAAAAGTTATAATGATAGGCAGAGAAGCTCAGGAGGTAGAAAAGAGGCTGGCTGATGGAAGATAGTTACTACTTTCTGCATTTCTCTGCAAGTGCAGAGTTCCCTGGGGCTCTTTCTGGAGTCACACCAGGGTCTCTGCACTATTGAAGGGTTATGTGCACAAAAGAGTTCAACCTCCTGTAGAATGGAAGACAAGCCACTTTTGTGTCATGAAACCATAAAACAATTCCTGAGCATTCACAAATTTTGCCCGACTGCCACCGCATCTTATCTCCATTAGCTTTTACTGAAAGGGAAATCTGACATGACACCATCAAAGGGAGCTTGAGAATGACTGAAGCTAGTTGCTGATTGTGCGAGGTGACTTAAAAGCATGATATTTATTACTTTCTGGACATACAGAGGCCGATAATCTCAGCCTTAACTAAAGAAGAAAAGAGCAAGAAGACATAATAATGAAAGCAAAAGTTATTTACAAGATCTGACAGTTAAAAAATTCAAAACTGGAATATTTTTCCATAAAGTGAAGCCACTTGGAAACATCACCATGATCATTTTGCATTTACTGAGTGACAAATATATTCAACATTGACCTTCCCAGCTTCTTTGTTGGCACAGCTTTGGGGTAAGGGAAGGTCAAGGAAAGAGCCTGTGTTTAGTCCTTTTCTCCAAACTCAACCAACTCTTAACAGTTTGGGCATAAAAGTTTGTGAGATTCCATCTCTATGATAGTGCAACAAAGTGGTGCACACCCTTCATCTCAGGCTATGAGGAAAGTACAGTGGCTAGATGCAGTGGCACATGACTGTCATCCTAGGAAAAAGGAAACAAAAATAGAAGAATCTCAGTCTAGGCTGGTCTAGGCATAAAATGTGACTCTATCTGAAAAATGACCAACACACAAAGTGGCTGGCAGAATGGTAATTATGAGGACCTGAATTCAATTTAGTACTAATATAAATACATCTATACCCACATATACACATAGCACACATATAGATCAACAACTTCATATGACTCAATCTAATATAAATAATATCACAGACTAGATGTCCTAATGATTTTTTTGCATTGACAAAGAATTCCTGACTCATTGCTCTTTGGCAGAAATAACTAAGACTTTGGAGATAAAGACAAAGGACAGTTAATTCACTGTGAAATCAAGTTGGCTCATTCTTAATGATTACAGTAATGTCTTTCAAAGATAGAAATGCTCAAATTCAGAGACAATTTTTAAGCCAACTTAAGAAAATAGAGTTGTTCTTCTTACCAAATTTAATTTAACAAATATCTATCCAGAGCCTAATTTGCCCAAAGTGTACATTACTGAGTATAAGGACGCTTGTAGGATATATATATATATATATATATATATATATTCAATACATGGGATATCAGAGAAATTATTGGCTAACAAAGAAGGGCATATGGGTAATCAGTACCATCTCTGAAAATTATTGCACCTTGATGGTGACCATTGCAAATACCTTAGGAATAGAAAAGCATTGGGGGTATGAAAATCAGACTCACTTATTGTGCTGCTGTTACTAGCTTTGGTCCTCCTATACAAAGCAGTAATAAAGATTAGCTCTGACATGGTTGTTTCTAGATGCAGCTCACCAGTGCAGCTAAGCAGGGGAGCTGACTTCCAGAGGGGTCAACAGAAAAACCCACAGCCTCTGTTGACAGGAACAAGTCTCTTGTGGGTTGACATTCCAAGCAAGGCCCATCTGTTTGTTCAGACTTTTCCTCTTGGAGCTAGAAAGAGCTTCAGTTTTATGAAGAGTTGAAATCCCTCGTTAAAAAAAAAAGCTTTGTGATTTAGTCAAAATATTAAGACAAGTAACATGCTGATACTTAAAACTTATGATTTTTATAGTTTATAAAACATGTTGGGGCTGGAAATGTGGCTTAGTGGTGGAGTGCTTGCTTGCCTAACCTGCATGAAACACTGGGTTCAATTCCTCAGTACTACATAAACAGAAAAAGCTGGAAGTGGCACTGTGGCTCAAGTGATAGAGTGCTAGCCTTGAACCAAAATAGAAGCTCAGGGACAGTACCCAGGCCCGAGTTCAAGCCCCAGGACTGGCAAAAAAAAATAATAACTCCCAAACAAAAAGGTATGATGGCTCATACCTCTAATCATAGCTACTCAGGAGGCTGGGATATGAAGATTATAGTTCAAAGCTAACCCAGGTTTCCAATTTATCACTAAAAAGCTGGAAGTGGAGCTGTGGCTCAAGGACAGTGCCCAGTTCCTGAGGTCAAGCCCCAGGACTGGTAAATAAAACCAAAAACGTACTGTAATTGTTTTCTGAGTCTATCTCCTTGTGTAGTAATGAAGTTAGTCGCATACCCACACATAACACAGGGTTCAGGGAGGCCTCATACTCTTCACTGAATCTTTAGGTATTATCAATGAATATACAAATATTGATAATAATAATAATAATAATAATAATAATGGTGTTTAGCAGATAGTAGTCATTATAATTTTAGTTATAGTAATTATAAATGCAGCTAAAATTGTTTACCAGAAAGGAAAATGCAAGATATATTTTTGCCACATAGATTAGAAAAAAAAGAATTCATAAAATTATTTTTAAACTACCAAACAAAATACAGATAGGATTTTTATTCCTAATTGCCAAAGTTCAATGACTGATTACTAATAAACATACTACTGTGCTCAATAAATGATGTAAGGGTAGAGAGAAAGAAGATCACATATGAAAGGTGGGATCTAGGAAGGACCAAGGAAATAGAGTTCCGTTCAACTTCATTGATGCCTTTTTCTTTTGCTTCACTTTTTTGTGGTGAGAGAAAGTAGGATATACTAAAGTGGTGAGCTGAGGTAGAAAAGCAGCAAATGGTATGCCTGGGGATTGGTGAGTGTGGAAGAGCTTAAGTGGAAATAAGAGCCAGATCTTTTTTGGTAGAAGTTAAGTCTTAACTGGAGTCTAAGTCAGAGGTTCTGAAATACTGTTGGAGGTGATGCAACTTTATCTTTTTCAGCAGTGAGTTTGTAAGAAAGACTTATAGGGCTGGGAAGGTGACTCAGTGGTAGAGCACTTACCTTGCATGTATGAGGCCCTGGGTTCAATTCCTCAACACCATATAAGCAGGGGAAAAAAAGCCAGAAGTGGCGCTATGGCTCAAGTGGTAGAGTACTAGCCTTGAGCTGAAGAGCTCAGTGACAGCGCCCAGGCCCAGAGTTCAGGCCCCACAGACCCCCCCCAAAAAAAAAAAACAGAAAGACTCATAATGTGTTAACCTCTCTAAGAAGATAACTGGCCTAGAATCTGCCTTAATTCCTGCTGCTTTGAAAGACAGGGTACAAACATATGCAGAAGAGACATAAATTTAAGTAGCAAAGACTATGTTTGTAGGTAAGTAACATCCAAGTAGCATGTAGTTAAGGGATGTCGAAGGGAGGGAGGGAGAAAGAGAGAGAGAGAGAGAGAGAGAGAGAGAGAGAGACAGAGACAGAGAGAGACAGAGACAGAGAGAGAGAAAGGAAGGAGGAGGAGGAAGGAGGAAACAGTAGAGGAAGAGAGGAGGAGGAAGAAGAGAAGGAGAATGAGAGGAGGAAGCAGGTGGGGAGGAAGGAAAAATGCATTCTTCAGGGGTTCAGTCTAAAAAGATATCATCATTTTATATGGTCATATGCACCTAGATATTGAGATAGTGTGCTCCTCCTCTGTTAAGAATATCCTAGATATATTCTAGTTATTACAAATGAGGGAAACCATGCCGCCTATGGTTCTTTGGATCTGGCTTGCTTTGCTTAATATAATTTTTTCAAGTCATTTCCTTACAAATGGGGGAATGTAATTATTTCTGATGGAAGCACAGAATTCCATTGTGTACATATCCCACGTTTTTGTGTTCTATTCATCTACTGAGGGGCATCTGGGTTGATTAGCTATGGTAAATAATCCTGCAATGAACATGGTTGTGCTGGTAGCTTTACTGTGGCCTTGTTTGTGGTCTTTTGTTTAAATTCCCAGGAGTGGGATTGCTGGCTCATAGGGGAGCTCTATGTGGAGTCTTTTGAGGAACCTCCATACTACTTTCCAGAGTGGTTGAACAAGTTTAATTCCCACCAACAGTGTAGTAGCATTCCCTTTTGGCCATATCCTTGCCAACATCTGCTTTTTGTGTTTTTTTTTTTGTGTTTTTTTGTCAGTCATGGGACTTGAACTCTGGGACTAGGTGCTGTCCGTCAGCTCTCCAGCTCAAGGCGAGTGCCACTGCCAGGTTTCTGAGTCTCACACTTTCCTGCCCAGGCTGGCTTTGAACCATGATCCTCATATCTCAGCCTCCTGAGTAACTAGGATTACAGGCATGAACCACTGGCACCCGATTTTTCTTTTTCTTTGTGTGTGTGTGTGTGTGTGTGTGTGTGTGTGTGTGTACTCTTTGCAGTTATTTCATCTTTTTCCTTCCTTGCTTCCTTGCTTGCTTCCTTCCTTGCTTGCTTCCTTGCTTCCTTCCTTCCTCCCTTCTTTCCTTCCTCTCTTCCTCCCTCCTTCCTTCCTTCCTTCCTTTTTCCTTTCTTTCTTTCTTTCTTCCTTCCTTTCTTGCTGTTCTTTTGTTCTGTTCCTGTTGTTACTGTTTTTGTTTTCTGTACCCTTTGTCTTGTATATACATTTATCTGACTTGGGGAAGGGAAGGGGAATCACAGAAATGGTGGAACAAAGAGTGAACCAATGCAACAATGATACTCACCAGACACTATGCTGGAAATGAACTTTACTAGTTGGGGATAGAGGGAAGTTGAGGGAGGGTGGAAGGGAGGGAAATGGGAGAAAATGAGGGAGGGGATAGCATTGTTGAAAAAATGTACTAATGACCTTAGCCTTATAAATGTAACCACTCTGTACATCACCTTTATAATAAAAAATTATGTGCCCACTATTGGAAAAACAAACAAACAAAACCTCCTCTGAGCTTCTGGTTAAATCTCTAGAGTTAGGAGCTCATAAGTGATCTAATGAAGCTGATAGATGATTTGGGTTTGTAATATTTTTCAAATAAATGGTTAGAAATAGTCATTGTGCCCACAGACAATGGAAATGTGAAAGGAAGTCCTGAAAAATGAGAATGAAAGACAGAGAAAGAATACACCAAAGTTGGTCATTTTACTAAAAACGATTTGTTTCCTGACAGCAGAGTTGCTGTGAGAGATCCAGAGTCCATTAGGGTCATCTGGGAGAGAAAACAAGATAATAGTAAAGCAGGAAAAATCACTCTCCTGATAGCTGAGATATGCATAACACTGTATAAATTGTGATTTAGAGCTCTCAAGAAGAGGTAAGGTCAATAGGAAGGATATTATCCTCATCAAAAGAAATGTGGAAGTTCTCAATTCATAAGAATGCCCTAAGTCACCCCAAGAGCAAGTCATGAAATCACTATTCTGACCTCTAGTCTTTCTATTACAAGATTTTTTTCCTTTAACTTAGAAGCACAGTTAAAAGATCCTTAGAAAGAAACTTTTTCTTCTATGTTGTAACAATCCAAGCTGTTTCTGAGTGTTTCATAAACTGTCTGATTCTTTTTTTGTGGGGGGGTAATTTTTGAGCTCTAAGTATATTTTGGATGTGAGGCCCTGGTCTGATGTATATAGCTAGTGAAGATTTTGTCCCAGTACCAGATTCATGTAACTGTAACTCCTCTGTATATCAACTACATACACACACACAAAAATAAATTAATTAATTAAAAAACTTTCTGATTCTAAAATTACATTTCTATCTTATTATCCTTCTGAGGTCATGCCAGGAATGGGAGTCATGCTGCCATTCTCAAAGGCAAAGGATCAATGTCCTAAGGTATCCTTTATAGATAACGAATTACTATCTATCCTCGGAAAAGAGTGGCATGAGACAGCTATCTTCTTAGGAAACTGAGAGAGTAGTTACTCAAATAATCTTCTGTGTAGAATAGATTGGACAAAGATCCCGGAAACAAGCCAGGCACTGGTGGCTCACACCTGTAATCCTAGCTACTCTAGAGGCTGAGATCTGAGGATCCTGGTTCAAAGCCAGCCCAGGAAGGAAAGTCTGTGGGACTCTTACCTCCAATAAACCACTAGAAAACCAGAAGTGGCCCTGTGGCTCAAGTGGTAGAACACTTGCCTTGAGCTGAAGAGCTCAAGGACAGTGTCCAGGCCCAGAGTTCAGGCCCCACGATTAACGAAAACAAACAAACAAAAAAGATCCTGGAAACATACTTACATTTGAAGGAGGAGTCCTCTGGCCACCAGAATGCCATATACATTTCTTCTTTCCAACGCTCTCCTTAGGATAATGAAATTAAAATAATGTTTATGATAGTAACTATCATTTGTGGAGACATTTTTATATACCTTGGACTATAGCGTTTCCATACAAAGTTTACCTGATTTAATCCTTACAACAAATTTGGTAATCAAGTGCTATTATTAGAGAAGTCAATTAAATTTTTCAAAAATCACACATGGGGAAGGAATAAAATGAAATTTTAACTGAGGTTAGTTTACTTCCAAACCATCTTAATCCTTACCCATTCAACTACCCCATTTTCACAGCTGTGTGAGGTTGTTGTTGCTTCTCCATTTTACTATTGCCTGTTCCAGAGAAACAGAAGAGGCCACTAATAATCAGAGTGATAGTAATAATGATCAGGCAAGCAGATTGGCCTGTGACATTACTTAGTTTTTTTGAAACCTCATACAAATGTAAATATAAACCATAAGTCATAAGCATGGAATTTAAAAGAATTTCAAAAGATTTAGGGGTATGTTCATTCATTCTATATTCACTGAAGATCAACCATGTGCTGGATAATGCAATAGAGGCTAAAGATTAAAAAATAAAATGTTGGGCCAGGCACTAGTGCCTCTCACTTATAATCACTTAAGAAGCTGAGATCTAAGGATTGTGGTTTGAAGCCAGCCCAGGCAAGGAAGTCCATGAGGCTTTTATCCCCAATTAACCACAAAAAGGCTAGAAGTGTAGCTCTAGCCCAAGTGGTAAAATACCAGCCTTGAGTGTAAAAGCTAAGGGACAGTTCACAGGATTGAGTTCAAGTACTAGTTTCCCCCCTCCTTCCCTCCCTCCCTTCCTCTCTCATACATATACACACAATAAAAGATCATAATCTATCTTCTGAAGAATATGTATTCTTAAAAGAAATAGGGTCATATTAACAAAGCATAACAATACAATTAATAATTGTAACAGTAAGGTATGTCCAAACTAATGAGAATGATCAACTTCATTACTGGACTAACAATCATTTTCCAGAAAAAGATACTTGACCTGTATCTTGAAGCATCTATAGAAGTTTGATAGATAAAATGAAAGAGGAATGATATTTTGAACAAGAAAAAGAGAATATTTAAAGAAAAGACATGATATTGAAAAAAATCACAGTTTGGGGGAATCTGTGAACATTTCAATATGGCTAGAATATAGATGGGAGAAAGGGCAGTAGATGCATGAGGCTAGCTCATGGAGGATCTCATAGATGGGAAATGAATGGCATTGCAGTCAATAAAGAGATTTCTGCATTAAACTGGGAAACATAGAATGAGGAAATGAACTGAGCAGCAACAGTATACAAAATGATTTAAAGAGAATAGGTAATAAAGGAGAAGAACCTAATGGAATTGGACTTGGTGGCATTTGATGAAACTGTTGAGCAGGCAATTGCAGAAGGGAAATATCACCAGGATATCCAACTTATAAGATAGGTTGAATGAGAATGAGAAAGCCAGATGAAAAGGAACTCAAATGAATTAGCATGAGCTAGCAGCTCTATAGAACACTTGTGGTGAATATTCTGCAAAACCTAGATACATAGACTGTCAAACTAGGTCCTTGTATCAGCAGCTAAAATGGAAATCTGTCCATGGAGGCATCCAATTCACTATTTTTCCCCATGAAAGATACTGGCATTTTGAATTTATACTTCTCCTTTCTTTCTAAGAAATAAGAACGGATTTTTCCCCTAATCGCTAATAAGCACATGTAGGAATCATGTATCCCCTTTTTTTCCTGTTATACTTCTCCTTTATTTCTGATTTCTTACCACTCACCCATTTCTAACACAAAAACCCAAATGACTGAATGAAGCATTCAACTGACATAGGAGACACTGTTTTTTACTCGTTACATGTGGGAGAATTCCTTCTATATTAACGATAAAAAGAGTGACAACAGGATGGAAATTAACTGATACATGTCATATGTATCTGAGTAAGCAAGAAAGCCTAAAACAGAATTGTTAGAAGACATTCTAATTATGATTAGGATAAAGGCCAGTTCAGCTAAACAATTGCATCTGGCTCATAGTGATATCAGTCTGCATAGTGGAAATAGAAGTTAGGGTAGTAAGATGGTTGGAGCCTTATTTCCTCAGTAAGTCAGAATGTCAGAGAGATCAATTTATGTGATTGCAATTAATAATGTAATTTAGAAATAGAGACAGCTCAGGAGGATATTGCCTGATAATTAATAACCAGTTAGATAGAACAAAGGTCCTAGGAAACAGCGAATTAAAGTTCAGCTTGGAGAAGTTCTATCAATTAAAATAGGAGCTAGTCTTTAAGGAAGTCAGGTTTAGCACATGATGGCCATTGACTTCAAAACAAAACTCAAGTTAAACAGAATTTTATTTCCCCTCTTATAATAATTTAGAGAGTCTATAGGAATATGACCAAAACAGGAAAAATATAAATGGAAAAGCATTGTCCATAGAAAAGACCCTTGGTCTTTCCAATCGACTATCTCTAATACTCAAAGGATTGAATGGAACATTGACCAACTGACATATAAGAAATTTATTTTACTCTTGTTACATCATAAAGGTCAAATGGGACATGGAGGAAAAGTGGGTATCATAGAGAGTGTTTGTTGTGAATGAGAAAAAAAAGAGTTCCAAATAAGACTCTAGGCTTTTTACTACATGTTGATGGAATCTTCATCTGGCCTTTACCTAGCTTCAGACATCTGACTCAGCTAAAGGACACTTGCACTGAACATTTGACATTGACTTTTTCAAATCAATAAACTCTGATGCAATGGTTCAGTTTTATATCACCTAAAATCCAGAGGGTCTTAGAGTTCAGAGGTGTTCGGTGTTTATTAGTAACTTTGCATGGAAAGTCACAATGCATTATAATTTCTCCAACATTTTAATCTCTCCTTGTATTCTTTCCATAAGTATTGGTACTGTGACATGTGATACCTCTCAGGGATCCATAGGTCTAGTCTTAGAACTGTATGAGTTGCTAGCTTATAAGACTTATAGAATGGATGCATTTCATAAAGAGTGTAGAAAACCTACATTGCAACTTATTGGGAAAAGAATCTGGAGCCAGTTTTCCTGGGCTCAAAGCCTACCTTTTCTGTACAAGCTTATATACATTATTTCTTTATGTTTTAGTTTTATCACCTGAAAACTGAGTACAAGAGTATCTACCAAATAGAGTGTTGTCAGAATTAAATGAGTTAACATAAATATAAAACATTAAGGAAATGTCCTGGAACAAACAAACACTATAATGTTAGTTATTAGCATCTTTCTTCAAATGAAGAAACCAAAGCAGAGTAACCCAAGCAATCTGACTGTAAAGTTCAGGTTCTTAATCCTTTTACTATCTTTCAATGAAGAAACCAAGAAACAAAATGCTGAGTGATGTATTCGGTGACTATGATAAAAAAAAAGGCCAGTTGGACACTGGAACATAGGTCTCATGACTCCAGATTCCATCTTTCTGTTTCATCCTGTAGCCTTGAATGTTGTAGTATGTCAAAGAGAGCAAATGATGAAGGTGAAACAATTCGTGCACAAAAGCAATTGGCCATACTTTGAGCAGAATTAAGAATTTCTTCATCAGGTTCTGAGTTATATATGAAAATGATGGCTCTTTGGAAGTAGAGTAGCAGGAAGAATGGAGTGAGCAGGTCCAGAAATAGTTCCTGAAAATTCATGCATTTATTACCATTAACTTATCTCTGATCTGTTGCTCCAGCATAGCAGCAATGAAGCTCTCATTCCTCAGGGCAAGATGAGCTCAGACACATACACCAAGTGGAGCTTGAAGTCAAAGTGATTGCCAAGAGTTTCAAATACACAGCAACTTGCTAGGTGTCCAGAAATTGATTACTTTATCATCCAGCCAGGGGAGCAATGGCTCCAGCAAAAAGGTTAGCAGGTAAAAAAAAGGAATCAGCATCATAATTATGGTTACAAATATGTTTTCACGGCTCTGCCTAAAATGTGCTGTGATTTTTTTTTAAGTTCAGATGCCTTAGGTATTTTACTGCTGAAATGTCAGGCCACTGAGCTATTGTTATAATAACTGACCACACTATGATAGCATTCCATGACTGGTTTGTTGTTATGTGCCCAGCATTATGGATTCTGAATAAAATGAGCTATTGCTGATCTGCTTTCCAGCATGCAGCATTATTGGCTCTGAAGAAAGCATTAGCTATGTAGGCTCTGAATATATATTAAAAATAACACTAGGGTACAATTACTGCCAAATCTTTATATGTGCTCTTTGTTTCCTAATAAAATACTTGGAAAGGCCTCCAAGGCAAGCTATCTCTGTTAACCTAGGAAATCACTCAGCCTATTAAGTTAATATAGTAACCTACCAAGTTGGGGCTTCTTTGGGATTGCACTCAATAGGATGTGATGGTTTTTAGAAGTAGCACATTAAAAAGCTGTGCACTTCCTTGAAAGAAGGGTTCACCTAATATGACTGCATAATTAACTGCAATCATGATACATATTCATTAGATAAAATGTTTTCCATTGAATACAGAACAAAATATGCTAGGTTTTGATTCTAAAATAGGATGGTACCTGTTTCTTCTAGGTGGGTGCCTCAGTTCCAACAAAGCACTAGTTCTGAAAGTAGGCTGTGTGTAAAAGGGGTCTTTGGCAATGTCCAAGCTGGACAAATCTCTCCTTGGGGTGCATCTTATCTAATTAGTTTCTATTATACTGTGGCTTTGCTGATTCATGCCAAATCTCTTCTTCAGCACCAAGAACATGAGGAAATCATCTGTTGAGATCGCCCAGGTTCACATACTTCTAATTCAACAATATCTATTCATACATCTTTCGTGTAATATTTCAGAAAACAAAAGACCTTATTTGAGAAGAACCAAAAAAACCTTGAAACAGATTTTCTCAACAATTAAGTGAGATAAGTATCAGTAAATTACTGCATGTATAACCCAGGTGTGGTCTTATTTAATCTTTCTTCACAAGGAGTTAGTAAAGTCTTTTGGCTCTGGGTGGCTTGAGTAAGAATCTCAGTCTTCTTGCATCATTCTCGGGACTCCTGATTACACTCCCTAGTTGGGTTATCAGACTACCATTTTGCTCTCTTACCCTTCCTCTCTACCTGCGTTAACATGTCTCTGTTACAGCAGGGGTAGCTGTTGATATTTCCAGTCCTGGTTTTCTGTTCCTCCTAGCACGTTCGTGGTGGACTTTGCCCAGGGCTGACAGCTCTGGCGTGTTTTCCTCACATCTTTCCTCTGCACCTAGTCCAGTTTTTACATTGTTTTGTGGTTAAGTTACCTCTTATATTAGATCTCAGATGTATCTTGCAATCCATTTCAACAGGACAATGGAATGTCTCCTGGCTTCTGGAGAATTAGGGAGTATGGGGACAAAGATGTGACTCAGGATTCCTACATAAGCTTCAGCTAAGGCAGCTCAGGTCTAAACTCAATTATGAAAAGGATTCTAGGTAAGATTTCATTCCAAGCAAGATTTTCTTGGCAAAGAAACAAGCAAAAAGAGAAGTTTGAATACTCAAATTATTGAAAGTATATCTTTCTTAAGTCATCATAGATTCAGGAGACTTAGTGTTACTATTCGCTGTTCTATCTATTGGTGTGTTATAAAATCCCCTAAAACTTGGTAGCTTAAAAAGAATCATAGGTTATGGTTAAGAAACAAAAGTGACTGTTGACTAGGTGGTTATTTTGATCCATGGTGTTGAAGGAATTCATATGGTGGCTCACTCAGGGATAGCTCTAGCACAACAATTTCACTTTCATGTCACTTAATGAGAATAACAGAAAGCTGGGCTCAATTGATTCTGTCATCAGAAGTCCTACACCTAGCTCTCACAGCAGAGCCTCTCAGGGAAGTTTGGCTTCTGAGATAGAGGTTCAAAACTCCTGGAAAGACTTTTCTGAGACAGAAAATACCTCAGAACATCCCAGAGTCACTTCTGCTACTCTGATACTGATCAAAGCACTCACATTCCGAGGAAAAATAATAGATCTCCTCTCAATAAGATCAGTAGCAAGGAAGTTGTGGTCATTTTTAATCTACCATAGTTACAGACCTGTGAATGTCATTGTCCTGACTTAAATGGTCAAATGGCAGAGACTTTACTGCTCCTTCTTTTCTTTCCAATTTCAGTTCCTTTTTCTGGTCGAGTTGACCTCTACTGACCAGTCTGGGGAAAAACGATGGCCTCACATTGCTCTTATATTTCTGAACTGAATTTAAAAGCACTGCCTGTATTCCCCATTAGTTCTTCCTTATGTGAAGTGAAGACATTGTACTTTGCCTTGGCTGCCAGATAAAATGGAGGATATCCAACTAACTGTGAATTTTAGATACATATGACATTTTTTATACATGTCTCAAACATTTTATGGGATATAGTCACACTAAACAATTATAATTTAGTCCTCAAGCCCTAATATTTCACTGATACAGATGAAAACATTACATGTTTAATCTCCAACAATGGAGACAATTATCTGAGAATTCTTTTAATTCTTTGACCTTTCTTTGCTGTGAGATTCATAGCCACACTGATTGGATTAAGGATGAAAGGAATCCACAGATCATCAAGTCATATAACTACCACTTTGCCAAGGCATACATGAGTAGATTTTATTAAAGAAGTATTTCTCTTTAGAAATGTTTAGCAAATGCTTCTATCATTCCTTCTCTAAGTTAAATAAAAATGTGTTTAAATATAGCTATGTAAAGGACCAGTGAAAAATATTTATTGTATTTGCACTACATGTTAAATCAACAATGATTGATACATAGGTTTCCCTGGGAGAAGATCAGAGTCTAGGAAGAATAGTATATGTGAGTGATGGGCACAAGGGAAGGTGATAGATCTTAAAACAGAACAATTCAATGGGTTGACTAAGGGGCTAAAGGACTTTGGCATTTAGGCAGATGGTATTTGATCTGATCTCAAAGAACAAATAAGAATGTCCCACGGGCTGGGAAGGTGGCTCAGTGGTAGAGTGCTTGCCTTGTATGCATGAGGCCCTGGGTTCGATTCCTCAGCACCACATAAGCAGAAAAAAGCCAGAAGTGGCGCTATGGCTCAAGTGCTAGGGTGCTAGCTTTGAGCTTAAAAGCTGAGGAACAGCGCCCAGGCCCAGAGTTCAGCCCCACGACCACCCAAAAAAAAAAAAAAAAAGAATTTCCCAGTTAAGGAATAATAGAGGCATTTTTCCCCAGCAGAACAAAGCCAAAACAAACGAACATGTGCAAAGGAAGAGAGTCATGAATGAATGACCTTACCACATCTGTGCATCAGAGAAGATTGTCTTCTTGTCAAAGCTAGCAATGAGGGACTGGAGCCACAGTTGTTACTTATGCCATAACTATAGATGAGGGAGTTCCTCAATCTAAGCCAAAACGTTAGTAAAAAACGTTAGTAAAAAAGCAAGAGGAAGGGTAACAGAAGCAAGGTTCATAAGGCCCAGCCACTAATCAAAACAAAGGCAAACAAAATGATGCCCAACTTCTTCAAGGGTGAAAAAAATGAAGTGAACGGATGCTGTACTATAGTAAATTTTATGCTCTCGCTGTGATAAAAGCCAGTTTTCTATGTGAGACTGACTTTGAGAACTGCAGAGAGTACTTGGCTACTTTTCAGTTTTAGAGATGATAAGCAGAAATATTTCCCTAGTAGTCAGTTCCCTGATACAGTGTGGGAAAAAGAGGGCAAAAGCTTCAGCTGATTCTTTTATAAATGCTATGACAGCAGGATGCCAGTCCGGCTAGGTAGAGGCATCCTGCACCTGATAAAGTCATGTGTGCTAGATAGTGCAGACTTACAGTTTATGATTCATGATATTCCAGTGGTCCAGCATAAACAGGTGAATATGATAAGTAGCACATGATAAATGAATATGGTAAATAGCAAATGACAAATGACAGATCTGTTAAGACAAAAACAAAATCAGAACCTACTTTTCTGATGTCTGACACACTTCCAGTTGTTTGGTGTGTCTTTCATAACTGACTTTTATAAACTTAGCTATAAAACGGTAAGTATGGCTCAAATACAAAATAAATCTGACAATCCCAACTGCTGAAGATTATGCAAGAATTGATACTGCAGTTAGAATTCCACTTTGGAACAAGTTTGACAGTTTCTTATAAAATTAGCTTACATGTATTTATTTACCCCCAGAGAAATAAAATCCTAATTTACACAAAACTTGTATATGAATATCCACAGTAAATTTATTAAAATACAAATCTGAAAAAGGGTTATTCTTATCTCCCAATAGTTATATCTATATGGTAATTAAAATGAAAGAATTACAGTACTGGTGCTAATAATAGATGATAAACAAATTAAAAACATTATTATACCAAGCAAAAAAAGCCAAACTCAAAAGAATCTATACTGAGTGATTCCATTGTATGGTGTTTGAGAAATAAAAAAACTAAGGGGCAGAAGTAAGATTAGAGTTTCCATTGGCTAGAAATAGGGTACAAGACTGTTGAGCACTGTGAGTAAATACAATAAGCCTTTTTAGTGATTGGTCCATCAGACAGTATAAATCTGTTACAGTTAATCAGAAATCCATACATAAAAAGATATATAAACTATATCTAAATAAACAATAACAACAACTTGTATATATAAAAATAAAAACTTAAGCGGGGCATTTTGTTGAATTTTCACTTGAATATTGGTTAGATCTTTCCACCACCAAGGATTTGACCCTGAGCTATTTCTTGATGATGATGCACATGCTGTAAGTCATATCCAGTGAAAGTCTTAAATGCCAATCCACCATTTGCAGCCACTTTTAAAAATCACATACAATGAAATAATTTCTCTCCTCTGAAGCTAGGAAGGGCTTAGTTATATCATATATTTCAGGAACTTAAGATGGTCACTAAAATCATTTTCTGTGTGCTACAATTCAGATGTTTAAACTTTACCTGATCAGTGGCATATCAGCAGGATTCAACCATGTAAGCTAAAAGCACTATTGCTGAGAACTACTGCATTTTATAGGATGCTTTCCAGTACTGTGAGTTTGCTCTCCAGCCATTGTAATTAACTGCTGGAATATGCAAATATTCACTTTACAGTAACATGATTAGACTATTTGTCTTTTCCCAATATCTTTTCTTTTCTTTTTTTAAGTGATGGTCATGAGACTTAAACTCAGGGTTTGGGTACTGTTCCTGAGCTTCTTTTGCCCACCCTACCACTTGAGATAGAGCACCATTTCCTGCTTTAAAAATATATATGGGAGAGGGGGGACCAAGATGGCGACGGGGCAGTAGGGAAACGCCACAGCTCTCTCCAACCAAAAAGAGAGTTCGAGTTCCAACGCTTAATCTCCCCAAGAGACCAACAACAACAAAAAGACGAACACTCAGAGAAAAACCAGAGGTGGAAAATAACAAAAAAAGAAAGAGAGGAAAAGAAGAATTTCAGAACAGAGAAGAGCGAAGACCCCTCCCCCAACCTTTACTGGCCACGCGGCAGTGCGCCAAGCCGTGGGACAGCCGGCCCTGCGGGGGCTGCCGGAGCCCCAGAGACACAGGGGGCCGCTTGCAGATCACCAGGTACCGGTTCGCAGAACAGCGGATTGCCAGGAACAGAGAAACCTACAAGCCGGGATTCTCCACGAGGATCCCACCCCCACCCCTCACTCTCCACCGGAGCGGAGAGGCTCCATCCCGCCAAAGCCTCCCGGCACCAGCAGCGCAACAAAGGGACCTGTGGCAGACCACCCGCCCAATCGCGATCGCAACGACCCGGCAGGGGCCGCCCAACCCAGCCCGCAACCACCCCAACTGAACTCGGATTGCAACAACAACTGACGACCTACACCACACAGAAACAACCAGCTCCAGGAATCAG
>NW_012267275.1:3614641-3628624 GCF_000151885.1 Dipodomys ordii | reverse complement strand
GGGGATGGTAGGGGGAAAACAATGGAGGGGCTAACAATGTTCAAGAGGAAGTGTACTCATTACCTCACTCATGTAACTGTAACTCTCTGTATAGTATCTTTACAATAAAATATTAAAAAAAATATATATGGTTTATTGGAGATAAAGGGTCTCATGGACTGTCCTGTCTTGTCTGGCTTCAAACCACAGTCCTCACATCTCAGACTAGCTAGGATTATAGGCGAGAGCGACTGCTGTCTAGCCCTGCTGTCCATTTCACTTAGATCCCAGATAATGATTTCATTAACAAACTTAAATCTTTTGTAAGAAATAATGAATTCCTCCACCCTTTTATTTTTCCACACATACACATACACACACATCTAATATAAGGTGCCAAAAGCTTTGTATTTTTCTCAGACAGATCTTCTCTTTACCTGACATTGTTTTAAGTACTTAATATTTGGACTTCTTACTCAACTTTTTGTCATTATGACCATTATTTGTTTCAATTCTAATTCAGAGTCTTTTTATTATTATATTTTTACTGTAAAGATACATACAGAAGGCAGTTACATGAGTAAGGTAATGAATACATTTCCTCTTGCGAGCATTGTTACCCTCTCCTTTGTTTTTCCCCAAATATCCCTTCCCTTCCCACCTCCCCAACTCCTCCCTTCCCTCCATCACTAAGTTGTAAATTTTTTAACCTATTTTATTTTATTTTTATTGTGAAAATACCATACAGAGAGGTTATAATTACATGATCAAGGTAATGAGTACATTTCTTTTTTTATTGTGGAAATACTGTACAGAGGGGTTACAAGATAATGAGTACATTTCTTATCAACCATTGTAGCCTCCTCCTTTGTTTCCTCTTCCCATCCCATCCTCTCCCCACCCCCCCAACCCCCCTCCCCCCCACCAAAGTTGTAAAGTTTGTTTTCGACCTAATGACTTGTACATCTCATTGTTGCAATGGGTCCACCTGTATCCCTATTTAAATGATTTGTTTTTTCCCTTCCTCTCCACAAATTATAACAACATCAACTACAGTGAAAGCAGGGGTTATACCGTGAGGGAGGGACATACAAAGCAACAAAGAAATAATCTTATAAATGTGTTAGAAACAATCGCATGAAAGAAAAAAAATATTTGAATACATATCTTAGGGTTCACTTCCTTAACATCAACTTAACTGACCTTTTCTGCTTGCCTCAGACATATACTAGTTATTTCAAATAAGGGAAACCATGGGACCTATGTTTCTTTGGGCCTGGCTTACTTCACTTAATATAATTTTTTCCAAGTCTTTCCATTTCCTAACAAATGGGGCAATGTCATTCTTTCTGATGAAGTCATAGAATTCCATTGTGTGTGTGTATATATATATATATACCACATTTTCTTGATCCATTCATCTACTGAGGGGCATCTGGGTTGGTTCCATATCTTAGCTATGGTAAATAATGCTGCAATAAACATAGTCGTGCTGGTACCTTTACTGTGGTCTTGTTTGTGAACATTTGGGTAAATGCCCAAAAGTAGTATTGCTGGGTCATAGGGGAGCTCTATGTGGAGTCTTTTGAGGAACTTCCATATTACTTTCCAAAGTGGTTGAACAAATTTACACTCCCACCAACAATGCAGTAAGATTCCCTTCTGGCCACATCTCCTCTGGCATCTGTTGCTATTAGAGTTCTTGATTTTAGCCATTCTAACTGGGGTGAGGGGGTATCTCTATGTTGTTTTGATTTGCATTTCTTTTATGGCTAGAGAGGTTGAGCATTTCTTCATGTGTCTATTGGCCATCCTTCTTTCCTCTTCAGAGAAGTTTCTCTTTAAGTCTTTTGCCCACTTATTTATTGGGCAGTTATTTCATTGAAGGTTTGTTGTAGGGGGATTTAATTTTTTGAGTTCCAGGTATATTTTAGATATGAGACCCTTGTCTGTTGTATGGCTAGTGAAGATCTTCTCCCAATCCGTGGGCTTTCTATTGATCTTACTAGCTATGTCCTTTGCCAAGCAGAAGCTCTGCAATTTCATGTAATCCCATTTGTCCAACCTTTCTTTGTTTTGTTCTGTTTCTGGGTCTCTATTAAGATGTAAAGTTTGTTTTTAACATAGTGTCTTGTACATTTCATTGTTGCAATGGGTCAGCCTGTAGGCTTATTTCAGCATTTTGTTATTTCCCCTCTCCTCCCCAAATTAGAAAACTGTATATACAAGATACAGGGTACTGGCATCAAATACAGTGAAAGCAGGGGTTATACCGTGAGGGAGGGACATACAAAGCAACAAGAAATAATCTTATAAATGTGTTAGAAACAATCGCATGAAAGAAAAAAAATATTTGAATACATATCTTAGGGTTCACTTCCTTAACATCAACTTAACTGACCTTTTCTGCTTGACTCAGACATATACTAGTTATTTCAAATAAGGGAAACCATGGGACCTATGTTTCTTTGGGCCTGGCTTACTTCACTTAATATAATTTTTTCCAAGTCTTTCCATTTCCTAACAAATGGGGCAATGTCATTCTTTCTGATGAAGTCATAGAATTCCATTGTGTGTATGTATATATATATATATATATATATATATATATACATATCACATTTTCTTGATCCATTCATCTACTGAGGGGTATCTGGGTTGGTTCCATATATGTATGTATATATGTATATATAATATGTATATACATATAATGGAATTCTATGCTTCCATCACAAAGAATGGCACTGTCTCATTTGTTAGGAAATGGAAGGACTTGGAAAAAAATCATATTAAGTGAAGTAAGCCAGACACAAAGAAATATAAGCCCCGTGGTCCCCCTCATTTGCAATAATTAGTATACATCTATGATAATCTTATCAGATGAGCAGAAAAATTCAAAACCTATGTGCATAGGTTTTGAATGTGCATATAATATGATGTTAAGTGAAATGAACCCCAAGATATGGACACAAGAGGTCTTTCTTTGTTGTTGTTTTTAATGTACTATGCGATTTTTTGTTTGTTTCCTTTGTATGTTCTTCCCACTATTGTATATCAGTGGGTGCCAGGAGGACCAGGTGGAGCTTGGGATGGCGGGCTGCAGTGGGCAGTGGCTGTGCTGGGCTGCAGCAGTGGTGGTGTGTGGCGGTGGGCAGCCTTGGGGGCAGCGGCAGGCTTTGTCAGCGGTGGCATGGCGGGGCCACCTAGTTCTTTGGGTGGTGCCGTCCACAGCAGCTGTGGACTATGCTGGCAGCGGTGGTGAAGGCATGGGCAGGGCTTGTGCAGGGTAGGTGGAGCTAGGGTGGTGCTGCAGAGCCTGGTGTCAGCAGGGAGGGAGTGGGTCCCGGCAGAGCCCCCAGTGGGCAGTGTGGTTGGCCCTTAGGGGAGGGATTGGCTGAGTCCACTCCTCCTCTGTGCTCCTCTGTAGCGGCCCAGCCGGTGGGTTGGAGCCCGGACTGCTTGCCTACTTGGGGTCTTCATCTAAGTTTGGGGGGGTTTGGGTGGAGTCTGGTGTTGAAAGTTTTCTTCAGTTTTTGGATGTTTCTCGACTTAAGAATCTGCAGAAAGTCTCAGTGCTGCCACTCAACAGGGGTCCTGCTCACTGGTTCTCTTTTCACCTTCCTTGTTTGCAGGTTGGAATATTCTTAAAAGTCTTTAGATATTTAGAGTTTTATTGGAGTGGGTCTCTTGCGGTAAAGTGTGTGGTGAGACCCTAGATCTTCGTTTGGTCAGAGACACGTAGTGGAACTACCTGTGAGAGTGTCACCATCTTGAATCCCCTCGAGTCTCTTTATTTTTATTTTTATTGTACAGAGGGGCTACAGTTACATGATTAAGGGAATGAGTGCATTTCTTGCCGAGAATTTTTACTCCCTCTGTTGTTGTTCTCCCACTATCCCTTCCTTCCTTCCCCTACTTCCCTCACTGCTCCCCCCGAAGTTGTAAAGTTCATTTCCAATATACTGTCTTGTTGCAATGTCAATGAAATATACTGTCAATATTGCAATGGGTCATCCTGTGTCCTTGTTTGAGAATTTTGTTATTCCCCTTTCCCTCCACAAATTGGAGAAATGTATATATAAGATGCAGGGTACCAATATCAACAGGAGTACCAGTTGACAACAGGAGATACACCATAGGGGGAAAAACATACAAAGGAAACAAAACAATCTCATAGTACATTAAAAACAACAACAACAAAGAAGAACTGCTTGTGTCCATATCTTGGGGTTTGTTTCACTTAGCATCATCTTATATGGTCATATGTACATAGCTTTTGAGCTTTTCTGCTCATCTGATAAAATTATCCTGGAAGTATACTAATTATTGCAAATGAGGGAAACCATGTGGGAAAATTCAATAGAGAAAAAGAACGAATTGTAGAGAGGGTCTAAGCTCCAACACCCCTTCATGATGATAGCTTGAGAGAAACTAGGAATCCATGGAGTATTCCTCAATATAATCATGGCTGTATATGACATGCATACTGCCAGTATAATACCCAATTGTGAAAAGTTAAAACCATTTTCTGTAAAATCAGGAATAAGACAAGGCTGTCCACTCTCTTCACTCCTCTTCAATATAGTATAGAATTCCTAGCTAGAGCAATAATGCAAGAGGCAAACATAAAGGGGATCCAAATAGGATAAGAAGAAGTAAAACTGTCCCTCTTTGCAGATGATATGATCCTATACCTAGAGAACTCCATAGACTCCACTCTCAAGTTACATGAGCTGATCCAGAGTCTTAAAGATTTACTTACAGACTGTAGTTCATAGTCAAGGTTCATCCTTCAACCCATAGTTAGTAATTTGTCAGGTGCAGCTTGAAGTTATCCTCAGCCATTGGAAAGTCCCATTATTCTTCCCAAATTACAGAGTTAACAATAACAACTAAAGGTCAACGTGGGCCAGACACTGTCCTAAGCACTTAACTCAGCCATTTATTGGTGCATCATCAAAGTCACATTATCTGCATTTGCAATCCCAACTCTGTCATCTAGCTCACCAGTTAGATTCAATCCATGTGAAACAGTGACTGCCTAAGAGGAACTTGAAACAAACATTTCTTGGGTTGCCTAGAGAGGGAAATGTGCATTACCCAGGTATGAACAGATCTGACCCAATGGCAACTGAAAGGACTGGATTCTAAGCCAAAGGTTGCGAAAGGTGATGCATTGAGTCTGCGTCTCCCGACTGTCTACCTCTCTTCTTTGCAATTGATGATTTTTGGCTTTTGTGTGACTTACACAGAGAAGCCAAGTTTCCAAACAAATCTAGGATGAGCTGTGCAAGATTCTGTGGGCTGAAGGGTCATCACTAAATGTGATGTGCACACACGGTTAACATTTCACACTACTTCCATTTATGCTCACATGGATAGAATAAGGCTGCAGGTGTGTATATTGTGGGTGCATTGTAGTTTGTCTGGAGTGAAATGGATATAAATCTCACACTTTGATATTTTTCTCTTTTTTGAAATCACTATCACACTTGACATAGAAAGGCCTATAAGGGATGAGTTTTACTTTGCACACAATGCTTCCTAGGAGATTTCATGGAAAGAAAATTTTTCCTTATTGTACTAAGATTTTGAAGGCTTGGAAGCCAGCAGTGGCTCTATCACTACTCAAGAGAAAGTGAAAACAGAATAAAAGGAAACAAAAAGAGTTATTTCAGAGTACCTAACCCTGGTCTATGTTTGACTCTTCCTTCACTGATAGATTTTCTTTTCCCACTTACTCAAATGTTTCCCTGTTAACAGAACTAACTGGCCAGCATTGAAAATAATCCAGAATAATATGATTCAATTTACCAGAAACTGTCTAATACAAAGGAGCAACAGAAATGTTCTAAGAGGTTGTCAGCAAGCCATTATGAGATTCAAAATTGGTACCATTTTCTAGGGTTCCTGTCTCCAAAACCTGTTCTGTGATGTGAAATAAGGAACAGAAGCCAATATGCATTTTCCTCCAAACAGTAATTGGATGTGACCAAAACAATGAATAGACACCTAATTAAACTCACAACTGAGGGTCAACATTTATCTAGGATTGCTTGCTCACCTTATGCTACCCAGTTATGGCTAAATGATTAGTGTGGATTCACCCTTTTCATTGCTTAGAAAAGAACAAATACATGTCATCTAAGAATTTATCCTCTAAATGTGGTTAGATGCAGGAGTATGTGTCAATAGAAGATCGTTTGATAAAATTATAAAATAAAACAACATCTTTAAAGTAATCCTACAAATTTAATATGTAAATGAAAATCTACATTAAAAACAATGAACTTAATTAGCAATTGTTTCCTGAGAGCAATTATTTTAATAGAACATGTTGAAGGAGCATTAGTTTTCAGTGAAAAAAGGAAAATAGCCATAAAGGTGAAGCAATTGCACTACATCTAGGAGAGTAATATGAAGAAATAAAACAGCAGCTAAGAAGACCTGAAGAAGCATCAAACTTCACTGACGGAATGTAGAAGAGAATATGGACTATACAATCTAATTAGTTGGTTAGTCTCATACTTAAAATAATGTAGTTACTCTTAAATAGAACATAATATAGAAAATGCTTGTGTAAAACCTAGTGCATATTTATTTTTTCTCTAATTTAAAAAGCATAAAATGTTAATGATAGAAAAATTAAACATATAGTGAAGAACAGAAGAAATTTGAAATTTTCCATATTTAGAGATCATCTCTGTTTACACAATCTTTAAAAAATTACCTGGAGATTTTTAATTGTTAAAAATAATACCATTCACAAGTACCTGTACATATAATTTCTCTGGCCTCAGTGACTGGATTTTCTCAAGTGTGGATAGCTGAAAATTTGACTATTCCTCTGGTTTTTGTTTGTTTACTTTTTATGCCAGTTCTGAGGCTTGAACTCATGGATTAGGCACTGTCCCTCAGCTAGACCTCTACCACTTGAGTGGTAGAGTTAAGGCTAGAACTCTGCCACTTGAGTCACAGCTCCATTCCAAAATTTTTGGTGGCTACCCAGAGATGAGAGTTTCATGGACTTTCCTGTCTGGGCTGGCTTCGAAGCATGTTCCTTAGATCTCAACCTTCTGAGTAGCTAGGCTTACAGGCATAAGCTACAGGTATAAGATAATCAATTAGTATTCTTCTGTTTTATTAATAAAGGCATGTTTTCCCCCCAAAAGTTTGTTTACTAATTATACCATTCATATACCTCTGGAATATAACAGTTTTAAATCATTTTATTGTATATGTGTATGCATCCTTTACATGTTTTATTATATAAGCATTGGACCTACTACTACTATGTTTCCATACATTTAATATTTTAAAATACGCATTCTTGTTTGTGTGACATATATAGGATTCTTTCTATTATTCTTGCTTTATTGATGATTTTCAAATTTTCATTATATTAAAAATGCAAGTTCCAGTTACACTGAATGAAGTGGTCTTTAACTGAATGAATCTATTAGGTTGATATTAGCATATTATTTCCTAGAGTGAAATATTCAGAGATGATAAGATTAGTAGAAGTCTTTATATTTTGAGCCTTTGGAGTATAAAGCAACAGAGCTCTTATTCCATGTACCAAGAAGTGTTCCAAGAGTGGTGAACTTTTAGAGTATGCTCCTCATTTAATTTGTGAATGCATTATGTTAGTTTCAAATTAGCCCTTATTTTTACCCTCATCAATGTCATGATCAAGTATCTATGAAAGCAGTGGGTCACACCCAGGGCATTGAGCCCTCTGTGAGTCCATTGGTTCAAAGTGTTGCATTGTGTTATCTTTCCCTCGCCTCTTAAGTAGTGTGACATCGGCCAAAGTCAAGCATGCCCCTTCCAAATACAACTTATCCTATTCAGGCAGTCATTACCCTAAGCAGTCATTCAATTTTACTACATATCTGGGGGGGGGTCACTCAATTCAAAAGAGAGATTTAAAAAGCACTACTGTGGTAAATATAGCTATTTGAAAAGATAATTCTTTTTCTTCTTGAAAAAATTGTATCCATTATGTGTTTGTTCTTTCATTGAAATTTCTATCTAGTTTTCTTGCTTCAGTCTTCTCCATAGTAACAAACCCAGGGAGGCATCTTATCTCTGCAGTGAATACTCCACCAATGGAGGAACACAGAATTGGAGGACGTTTCCCTATCTACTGATGAAGATTTTCTCTGTAGATGTTTGTGTGTCCAGAAACCTTGGCAAGGTGACTTGAGCAGACAAATAGGATGTACCTTAGTCTCACTCTATTTCTAAAAAAGAAACTAAAAATAGAGCATTTCCACACATGATGAAGACAACCTCAGGTCAGGGTATCTATGCTCACAGCTACACCGAAGTGTTTACTTTTCCCTACCTGTCTCCAACAGTATAGGCAGCAGCCTTCCAAGTGCTGGTGGTTAGAAATGTCCAGTGCAATATTGACAATCTTGGACAATGTGTAATTTATTTTTAATAAGAGAGTGGTATAAACAGATTGCTTAGATTTGTCATTTGCAAAAATACTACAAGATGAGATGTTGTGTGGATCTATGTAAATGTTTACAGATTACTATATCAAGACTCCCGAAAAGGGAAAATTTCAGAGACCCCCCCCCAAGTTCTTTTTTTCTACATGGCAATAATGTTCTTCTCCTATGCAGATAGCAGAAAACCAATCAGCCTTCCAGCTATTACTATGAGAACTGGCTTGGTTGGACCTATGCTAAGCAACCTAAGCCATCAATTAAAAATCCCGGGCCATCAGATTTACAGAATTCTAACAGAAAATGTCTAAAATCATTCCCAAAGTAAGTTATCATGGAAAAAAGATTACACAATTAAAAAATATGAATAAGAACTCAGTTTCATTCTCCAGTTTTCTCCCTTGCGTCTCTTCAAACCACTATGGCATTAAATAAGTGAGTGTGCGAAAGTTCTATGTAGAGGGATGAAATAAAACAAAGGCAAAGGCAAGGGAAAAGATAACCCAAGTCAATGCATTAAAATAGATCAACAGTTCCCCAAATCTGTTTCTAAGTTGTAGCTTGTTGAATACTTTATAGACAAACACACACAAGTTGACACAGTGAAATGAGTAACAATTAACTTACAAGGAAAATAACATTGGCTTAAATGACAAAACTACACATCAGTATGTGCTGGTGAGGCTGAGCTTAAGCAATAGACATATTCTAAATCTTATTTTAATATAGCCAAATCATCTTTACAATAATATATATATATATATATATATATATATATATATATATATGAAAAGAATTTCTGGAATCCTCTAGAAGGAAGAAACAAACAGAATCTCTGAACATTAACAGACCCATGATAGAAATAAATCTTAAGAGTGGAGCCTATGAATGTCTGAAAATGGTAGTTTATAGTCTAAATGTTTATTTATAGTTTAAATATTGGAACTAGAGATCATTCTCCCCATCATCACTACTGCAAAGGGATAGTGCAATTTATAGAACAATGAATGCAAGCCTTTGGAATGGTGCAAATTGATATAGATGGCTTGTGGGCAAATGAAAATAGTAGAAGGCATGAGCATTATATGTAGTCACCGTCCTGATTCATACTTTCATTTGAATGTTTATTCAATAATTGTTTGTGGAGGGCTGGGAAGGTGGCTCAGTGGTAGAGCGCTTGCCTTGCATGCATGAGGCCCTGGGTTCAATTCCTCAGCACTACATAAGCAAAAAAGAAAAAATCTGGAAGTGGCGCTGTGGCTCAAGTGGTAAAGTGCTAGCCTTGAGCTGAAGAGCTGAGGGACAGCGCCCAGGCCCAGAGTTCAGGCCCCATGACCAGACCCCCCCCAAAAAAAAATTGTTTGTGGAGAACTATGTCAGAAAACTCACCTTAAACTGACTTAATTTTTTTAAAAAAGGAATTTATTGTTTCATGTAGTAGTTCATAAGTAGTAGGCTCAAAGGAAATAGCTGGTCTCATTTGAATACTATGTGGCTCTCCATATTCTCTCCCTTAGCTTCACTTCTTCAATGATGACTGGATTCTCTGATAGCACTTGGTAAATTGTTTAGTCTTTAAAAACTACTGACAGAAAATTATCACCTTCTTCCTTTATCTTTAGTATTAATTTCACATTCACTATACTTGTCTTTTGAAAACATTTATCTGTTCAATAGGTGAATAAATATATGGAGTAGTACAAAGTGCGTCATCCTTATATTCAATCTAAATCAAAATCCTGGTCTCCATCCATTTCCACAAAGATTGGCAGAGAAGGAAATGAAGGAAATGAAATACAAACGGGAGATTGGTGGACACAAGTAGCTTTAGAAAATTAGAACCTTCGATCACTTGATATGTGATACTCTTTGCTGTGGAAAAAATAAGCTCCAAGTGTCATTTGGAATATGCAGTGTAGAATATGAAGTGTCATTTGGAGAATGTATGATCAAAAAACTTGAAGCCAGGTGCCAGTATCTTCTCAGGATGCTGAGATCTGAGGCCTATAGTTCAAAGCCAGCCTGGGCAGGAAAGTCCATGAGACTCTTATCTCCAATTAGCCACCAAAAATAATATAAAACAACAGCCAGAAGTGGAACAGTGACTCAACTGGTAGAGTAACTTGCCTTGAGCAAAAAAGCTCAAGGATAGAACTCAGGCCCTGATTTTAAACCCAGGACTAGCAAAAACAAACAAACAAACAAACAAAAAGATCCATTCTAATCCCAAAAGATAATCCGTATATACTGCAATGAGGAGGGGAAATCTGGAGATAACTGACAAAACATTTGCATCAATTCATAAAAATCTTTATGAATATTACTTGGTTATTGTCTCAAAAAATTATTATAAGAATTTGTAGCTTAAAATTACAATAATTATTTGTTACCTCACACAGTTTCTGAGGGTCAAGAACTTGAAAATGGCTGAGTTGTGTCCTTTTGCTTATGCTTTCTCATAAGTCAAGATGTAGCTGAGGATACAGTCCTATAAAGTCTGAGTCTAGAAGGAGTATTTCCAAGATGACTCAATCACAGACTGAAAAGTTCACCTTGGCTATTGGAACCAGTCCTCAGTTCCTTTTCATAGAGCTATTTGAAGATCAACAACATGGTTTATCTTAGAGATTCAAGAGAAGCCAAGAATCATGGTCTGTCATGACCAAGTTTCAGAAGTTGCCCATGTGTCATTTCTCTCAAGATGCTATTGGTTACATGGGTCTAACTCCTGACTATAGGAATGTCTTGTTTATACAAGAGGAAGACATGAAGAAGTAAGAGTAACCACCTTGGAGACTAGCCACCATAGCTTGTTAATTTCTAATATTTCCACTAGAGAATAAAGGATACATACCCCAAAGTGAAAGAAAACATTCTAATTAAGTGTCTTCCCTGCCTGTCTCATATATAAAAGGGCATTCAGCTCACCTCTCCCTCAAAAGAGAACAATGAATAGGTTGTATTCTATAAACTTGACTCCGAATGAACTTTTTTTGACAGTTTTTTTTTTGGTAGACAGGTATCAAGTCCACAAGGAAAGGTTCACTACTCACACAAAAGAGAGAAACAAATGAAATCTCATTAGAAATCATGTAAAATAACAACAATGTAAAAACAAAGTGTGGATAATGTCTGACTTTAATTTTATTTTGAATGGAACATAAAATGGACAATGCTATGAACACTCTTGTCTATTTAGTTAAATCCTAAAGTCTTTACTCATTATCTTATGAAAATACTTATCTAACAAAAAACTTGGTAAGAACTTTTTTTTCCTCCAGCAGTATTCCAATATGCTAATGACTACAGGAGACTTTTTCTGTTCTCATCCCTGAGCCCTCATACTCTGTAAATCCACCAAATTTTAATAGGATCATAGAAAACCATGAAACTGAAGAAGGAAAAGGAGAATTTAAGCGAAAATTAAGCTGCAGAAAAATATGGAAGTTTTGTTTCTTTCACACAGGATTTTAGGGCTCATATCCCAAATTTCTAATGTTCTACTTCCAGGTTATTTTTCTAGTGGTAGATTGGAGTTAAGTCTCACAGACTTTCTTGCCTGGTCTGGTTTTGAACGATGGTCTTCAGATCTCAGCCTGCTGAGTAGCTAGGATAACAGGTGTGAGCCACCAGCAGCCTGCTTAAACACTTTTTTAAACAAGAAATTAAATGCATTTATCGACAACATCTACAATAATGATTTATATGCTAAGTATAACATTGGTACATTGTTTAAATCTAATTTATTACTTCCCCCAAAAGTAGAAAATAATTTAAATAATTTTATCAAAAAAGAGTAAGGTCAGAGTAGAATTCCTAAATCCACACTTTTTATTCATTCCTCTAATCCCTGTTTCTAATAAGGTAACCACCTTTTATGAACACACAGCAAATTCGTGTAGTTTTGAGGATAAAATTTACAATGTTTATATAAAACAGACATTTTTTCTATGTAGATAGATAAAGACAGGTATATCTCTATCTATAGAAATCTATATAGCTCTCCCTCTCTATATATGTATATTACAGAATAAAAATAATTATTCTTTCAGAAAGTTCTCTCAAGTTAATACCAAAAGATCAAAAGTGGTCTATAATTTTAGCAACTTGGGAGGCTGAGATTGTTGGAAATCACTGCTTATGAGACCTCAATTCAAAAGCTAGCAGAGTAATGTATTATCCTAACTATTAGGAAACCTAATATAAGTGCACAGGTGGATGGATCACACTCACACACACGTGGACAGGACACAAAAAATTGAACTAGCTCAGAGGTCAAAGTGCCTGCTTAGCAAGTGTAAATTCCTGAGACCAAATTTCAGTACCTTGAAATAACAACAACAACAACAACAATAATAGTTCCCAAATAGAGCAATGTGGTACAACAATAACAGAATGGAACATGATGACATCTAAATGAAAAATTCCTTCTCATACAGGAACCTGAGCTATTTGATGAAAACCTTCTCAGGTCATATATAAGGAAAAAGCCTTTTTCATCAAGGAACTTCTCACCTAGAAAAAAATCTCAGAATCATTTATTCTTCACTGATCATTGTATTGTGTACCATTTGGTCACTGAAACAGAATACCTGGCCTGACCAAAACAACTTAAGGGGAGCAAGGGTTGACTTAAACTCACAGTAGTAGAGGGTTATGTGGTCTCTGCCTCCAATTACTGTGGACCTTGAGATGAGGTAGAGCATAGTGGTGGTGTGGAGGAAGAGACTATTCATCTCATGGTGGCCGGAAAATAAAGAGGGAAAGAGAGATCAGGAATATATTTCAAAACCATGCTCACTATAAGTCACTTCCTTTAGTGAAAGCCCTTACCTTCTAAAGCACCTCCTAAAACTGAGTGACCAGCTGGGGACCAAGTGTTCAACATACAATGAACCATATTCCTTCATTACCTTCTAGTTGCAAATTCAAAGGGAAAAAATTTGAAACTTTTGAATATTTTTGTTGGTTGGCTAAAAGTATCTATGATTTTAATAGAGAAACTAAGGCACAAATATTCACCCCCTTTAAGGCCACAAAAATATAATCAGTCAAAATATTTCTGGAAATTCAAATATAGTACTTTACTTGTTGGTATAACAGTCACATGCTCAAAGATTTTTTCAGTCTTCTGAAAAAACAACAGCCCAGGTAAAACATGTATTTTAAAGTTATACAATTATGCAGAATTGATTGCTATTTAGTACATAGGTTTTGGAGTTCATTATTAATCTATCTCAGATTGTGGAATTATTGTTTTATCACTTTATTCATTGCTGCTATGTCACCACTCTGAACTTTTCTGAAATGACATTGCAAAGCTGAGAAAAAAGATTTACTGCAAGATTTTGTTTTTAAGCAGTGGCTAAAATTTAGTAATTTTTTTTTATTTTTTGTGTACACTTGCTAATAGAGTTGGCACTGGTGAGAGCACAGAAATAATTATGCAATTATTATGAAAACTTTGTGCTCAACAGTACTTTTTACTTTCCAAATGTTGGGTGTAGTTCCCTCCAGAATTTTTGTATAGAAAAAAATATAAGGA
>NW_012267275.1:3600903-3614291 GCF_000151885.1 Dipodomys ordii | reverse complement strand
AGAAAAAAATATAAGGAAATTAACAGCACTAGTTGTGAAGTATGTGCATGATTTCCTTGTTCTTAATAGGGAGGAATGTTTTAATTGCTATACAATTTAAAAGCCAAAAATCTTTCTTGCCAAATCGGAGAAAAGACTGAAATTTCATATGAGACTCTCAAACTAGTTCCATAAAAAGTGAAATGTTTCACAGCATAACACAAAGATCTTTCATTTCACTTTCATAGTATTTTGAAAACTGCCAATTGCAGAACTACTGGAAATCCCACCATAGGAAAAAAAAATCTCATTTTCTGTTTTCAAGGTTATAGAAAATACTAAAATTCTCTTTGTAGAAATCTTCCATCCTTTTTACAGAGATAGATAATTGTAGCTTAAATATATCACAAAAGGTCCTTGGTTATTTG
The DNA here is from genome assembly GCF_000151885.1 of Dipodomys ordii. NCBI lineage: Eukaryota > Metazoa > Chordata > Mammalia > Rodentia > Heteromyidae > Dipodomys > Dipodomys ordii. The sequence goes on along the minus strand of NW_012267275.1, from coordinate 3,613,884 downwards.
AACTTTTGATCACTTTAAAATATGATGCTCCTTACATGATTTTTTATTAGATATGTCTGAAGTTCCCGTAGAATCTAGAATTGAAGTTTCAATTTCCTTATTGAAACTGCTTTATATAGTTCTTATACTCAACAGAGGACTAGTGTAAATATAGCTGAGGGTTACATAGGAGCCACTAATACCCAAAGGAAGAATTGCCAAAGTGTGCTTATTGGTTTTTCCCAACCATTTTCTTTTAAGGTTTCATTTCACACGAAGTCTCACGCCTTGGAAAAACACAGATCTAAAGGGTCACTTGAATGTGAAATTTTCCTCTTTATAACATGGAACAGAAATTGAGGGCTATTGATATTATCATGGAAATGACTTTGTAAATACTGTTCAAATGCCTACTTCAAGTCAGAATGAGCTGGAGCAATGCTTTCTTTTTCTTTTCAATTATGAGGTTGGAGTAGGAGTTGACAGAGGCTCTGGTCAAGACAGTGGGAGGACATAGGTTGGAAGGAAGGGGGAAAGTGTGCCTGACAGAACCCTTCTCATTTAAACCAGCAAGTGATGCAGCATGTCTTCATTTTTCAGGTCAGAAAAGTCACATAGGTATATAAATACACAGGATGTTGAGAACTGGAGGGAAAAGAAGTAGGTAGAGTAAGAAAGGGGAAATAGGAAGGACTATTTGATTACAATCCTAAATTGAGCTCAGTTGAATTTTATATAAAAAAAACTTGGCTCTCATATAAACAGAAAACAAATCTGCTTTTCAATACAAATAGGTGACTTTTTAAAAAAACTAGACCTAAGAGCCTGGTGCTAGTGGCTCACATCTGTAATCCTAACTACTCAGGAGGCTGAGATCTGAGGATTGTGGTTCAAAGCAAGTTTGAGAGACTCTTATTTACAATTAACCACCAAAACTGGAAATGGCACTGTGGTTCAAGTGGTAGAGCACTAGCCTTGAGCTGAAGAGCTCGGGGACAGCACCCAGACCCAGAGTTCAAGCCCCACAACCAAAACCAAAACCAAAACCAAAACAATAAGAAATAAACTAGGCTTGAGAAAGAAATAGATATTGTTTCAGCAAAAGTTTAGACAACTAATTAAATCATTATTTACTTGGTATCACGCACAATTTTCTTTTCTTTTAACAAACTGTCAAGAAATTATAATCACTATTTTTTTCAAAAAATAGGATAGATTGATAGGGAAAAGATAAAACTACTATTTTAAAAGTAGTAGTTTTCCTCCTATTGAGGAGGAAATTGGATTTCAAGTTTTATGATTTTCACTTTTTCTTAATCTCTAGCCTTCACAGTTATTTTTTTAAAAACAAAAATGCAGAGATTTTGAAAAAAGTAAAAATTTCAGGAGAAAAGTTTAGGTAAGCGTCTTTGGGATTATTAAGCTTTAAGGACAATTTAGAATGATCAATATTGGTGACTGGTACAAAGCACAGCAATTTCACATGAAAAGATAGTCACTATTTGGTCTCTCTTCAAATGCTCATCACTTTTTGTCGTATATATCTTACTAGCATCAATTTGTTGACAGGGTATTTTTGTTTCGGCACATCCATATATGCACACAATTTATATTGATCAGATTCATCCCTGCATAATAATAATTCATCCCTTCAATCCCCTCAATCTCAAAAAGCATTTTCTTATGAATATCTAAAGTATTTTGGCCATATGCACTTTCCCTGTTGGCCTTTGTCATTCCCAACAACACACTCCTCAAACAACAACAAACAAACAAAACAAGCACAAAACCTGACTTTTTGCATTCCTGCCATTCATTTTTTGGAGATATGCTAATTGTTCCCAGGTGTTTCGCCCTGGTATTTTACACATTCATACACAGTATTCTTTTTACTATTTAGTAGTGGTACAATTACTATTCTATAAGTCAGGTTATGAATGCAATGTTTCTTGGTCAGTGTCACCCTTTCTATCATTCTCCCCATTTTAACTTTCCCATCCCTAACCTCAAGTTATACAATTTAGTTTTTAAATAATGTACATTGGCTGTAGCTGCATTTGTTCATCCTTCCTTCTGCCATTTGTGTGCACCACCCCTCATTCTCTCTCTGAATATGTTTCTTCTGCTCTCTGCTTTTGTTAAAAGGAGTTATACCACCGGCCTTCTTTCCTACGTGTACTGTACTTTAGTCAATTTATTTTTGTATATATTACTAAATCCTGTATATATTATCACATATGTTTGTATTTTAGATCTAGCTTCGACATGTGCTGTTGGTCTCTGGGCCTAACTTATTTCACTTTACATAACTTTTTCTAGGTCCATCCTAAAAAATTTCCTGCAAATGACATAATATTATTCTTTCTGGTAAATGAGTAAAATTCCATTATGTATATAGTATTTTGATTAGATCGACTTCTATTACTCTCACTTTCCCTTTTCTCATTACCCTCTATTATTCAAGAACTCTCAGTGAGTTTCATTGTCATTAATTACAGATTCAATATATTTAATATTATCTACTCTCTGACATTCACTTTTCATCCCCACATCTTCTCAATTTCCCAATAAAAATATGTTCTTTCTATATATGAATTCTGTATATGAATTCTATATATGAATTCTGTGTGAGTTTACATATATAATTATCTTTTAGGCCTAACATCCATATATGAGAGAAAACATGTGACCTTTGTTCTTACTTCACTTTCTGCTCTCCAGTTCAATTTTCCATATACATATGTGTGTGTATGTATATACACATCAAGAAAATGTGATATATTTGAAAATGTGATAAATATCCTGTTTCTAATATATAAAATAAAATGTGATATAAACAGATAAAGAAAATGTGAAATATATTTGCTTACATATTTCACATATATATATATTTATATATAAGCATAGTTATAAATGTATTTCACTTTTTTATCTGTTCAGCAGTTGTAGGTCATCTGGGCTATTTCTATAGCTTGAGTTTTATGAACCATGTTGCAATGAGCATGAGTATGCAAGTGGGTGACTTACATCCTGACTCATTCTTTCAGATATATGCCAAGAGTGGTATCATTGAATAGTATGGTTCTGTTATTAGTTTTCTGAGGAAACTCCATACCAAATCACTTAGTGGTTGCACTAGCTTACATTCTCACTGGCAGACATAAGTGTTTATTTCCCACATCCTCACCAGCATTTTGTAATTGTTTACATTTTGATAAGTGGCTGTTCTGACTAGTGTGAAATATCATATCACAATATGTTCCAGTGTTTTTCCTTATTTTTTCCTGTGGTGTTTTCAAAATTTCAGTTCTTTCTGACATTAAGCTCCTTGACCCACTTTGATGCTGAGGGATAGAGAAGGTATCTGATTCTGTCTTCTGTTTGTGGTTATCCATTTTCCCCACTGTAGATCCTTCTTCCAACATACAAAGGCACATCCTTCAGTAAATTGTTTTACCCCAGGTTCTTTGAGTCCATGGAGCAGGTAAAAGATGCCTTATGTCAAGGTATTGCTACTACCCATCTATGGGCCCTCTTTTTTTATGGGTCTGTCTTTGTCCTTCTATAGATATGTGCTCTGTGCTAGAGAAGTTTGGGGAGTATTTTTCTATTTCCTGTGGCAACTATGGACTGTCTAGGGAGTATTTAACACAGTTTATAATGAAAATCATGAACTGTTAGTACTAAATGTTAACCGAGGGAACGTCGTTTTTAAACGGTCCAACTTAATAGAATCAGTATTTAAATTAATTTGAAATCCATTACCTTGACTTTGTGGAACTGGAACCTTAATGCCCCAGGGTAACTCCTACATTTTAGCCATCTTTCCAGGTGAAATTTATACCACTCAGCTTCCTAGGTGAGAATGTTGTATTTCCATGTAATGATAAAAATCTGCATTTGTCTGCTCAGCCTCACTTGTAATTTTGTTGTGCTCACTGAGTTGGAGTGTGGAATGATTTGCTATCCTCTCTGTTCAATATTTAGAGATACATTCATAAATGTTTGAGAAGTGTGCTTTTAACATTAATCAAGAAATTACATAAAATGAACTGAGTATAACCACTATTAAATATTAATATTTAATACCTAGCACATATAAAGTTAGCATAATTCCATCCTCATCAGGCTTAAGAGCAAAACAAAGCACTGAGTAATCCACATGAAAAAAACAGATTGCTTTCATGCTTTAGAGTGGAAAGAAATAAAGGAAGAAAGAAGGAAAGAGAAGGATAAAGAAGAAAGAAAGCTTTCCAAACCCATAAAAAAAAATGAAAACTGGAATCAGGATACAGAAAACATTCTAATCTTAAGTATTTCTCAAGCTCATTTGAATTCTTCTTTTTTATGTGCCTATCTTAGTAGCTTTACCCCAATATGAGGACTTGGGACCAAATGAGATGAGACTTTTTAAAGAAGCATTTTTTAATGATGAGTAATGGGAAAAGATAAAATATACTCTCCAGAGCCAAATATATTAAATTTAATTCTATTAATTAAACCTGAGCAACAAATCTGTATAGTTATTCGTACTTCAGAAAGCTTTTCCAGGAGTATTATCCTTATTTATTTTTCCTAGCATTTATCAATATTTGACATGTTACATACTTGTAGGTTTATTTCTTTATATCTTCTTTCTGTTAAAATTTCAGCTGTTTGAAAGTAGAATATTTAGTCTGCTTTGTTCATTGTTCTATTCCTAGCACTTAGAACAGGAATTGGTACACATAAGCAATATGTATTTGCTGAATGAGTCTTTCCTTTCAGACTTATAACCCCTTGTGAAAAAGAAAAACAGGTATTTTTCTCACCTCACTTTACATTTGAGTAACTAGGACCTCCAAACACCAAATTATATGTCAAAGTTTAAACATTTAGTTAAGGTGGAAGCTGTTAGGAAAGTCAGAGTTTTAGAGGGCCTATTTTTTAAGTATGATTTGTTGAATCTCATGAAGGGCCTAGACGAAAGATTTACTGTCATCAAAATCAGTCTACTTTCATTTTGTATGAAGGGTCATATAAGACAGAAAAAGGAGCATATACATACCATACTCAAAAACTACACCTGCCAGCTTTACTCAACTTTTCTTCTTTAATTGCCTTTATATGTTAAACTGCCTTAAGAAAGTTTGTTTGAGGTGCCACTGCTCATTCTGTGTTTACAATTTCTTTCCTGGTATTTCCTCTTTATGTAATTAGTACGTCATTCAGATGCCCATTTTACATAAGGCTAGGCATTTTCTGTTTTCAAAAAATTATTTTTTTAGCTCATAATAAAGAAGATGCAGATTTAAGAAGCTTCAAAGCCCTGGGCCCACCCCCGTCTCCATGCTGACCCATGCAAGTATAGGCTTCTTAGGTGCAACCCTGAGTCCCCTGTCTCCCTCCACAAAAGCTAGCCTCATGCTGGTTAGCTAAAGGGGTGTTGTGGCCCCTTTCTGTTCTGTATGGGTAGATTCATTATGAGCACTCATGAAATATTTGATGTAGTAATGGAATGAGAAAGTAACAATTTAGTCAGTAAGTATTCTAGGAGGCCTCAATCCAGTGAAATCAGCAAATCAGATTTGTAATTTCTCTCTTCCATTAGCTAAACTATTCATTTTTGAAAGGACACTGTTTTCTTTTATTTCCATCCCTTCTCCTTTGTCTTTTTTTCCTCTCTCCTCTTCATCTTAATGAAACATGAGGTTTCATGTAGTCAGCATGTGTGGAAGTTGATACCTCATGACTCTCATATCCCTTCTAGGCATCAGTGCCGATGCAGCCTCTAACCTTCTACACAGGAGCATGTCATCTTACGTAAAGGGACAGAGAATAGAGGTTGCCTCTAATCCATCCATGGATGGTAAGTAGGACCTACAGGACTCAGGTTTCTTCCATTGAGAATGGTGGCAATCAAAATAAATCCATTCGGAACTTGACCTTTGGTTTGCTAAGAGTTTGGGAAGCCACTTGAAAAAGGGAACATGTTCCACAATTACAATTTTAATGGTAGAGTTATGACATGATATGCTTTCTTGGTATTGGGCCAAGTCATGGATTTTGCAAGGCCTCTACCATGTATTGAAACAAATGTGAGCTCACTATAGAATGGTCTCTATTTAACAGTGTTGAGCTTTAAGCTGAGCAAGATGAAAATAAGGCTGAGAATTTCCACCAGTAAAGTTGTTAAAATATCATTCTAACATTTTTTTCTTGCTTGCTATTTGTTTCTAACATATTTATAAGATATTTCTTTGTTGCTTTGTATGTCCCTCCCCCACGGTATAACCCCTGTTTTCACTGTATTTGATGTTGGTATAATTTGTTGAGGGAAAGGAAAAAGCAAATTGTTTAAATAGAGATACAGGTGGACCCATTGCAACAATGAGATGTACAAGATGTTATGTTGAAAATTAACTTTGGTATGGGGTTGGGGGGAAAGGGAGGTGAGGGGGAGATGGGAAGGGATGGTATGGGGAAACAAAGGAGGAGGCAACAATGCTTGATAAGAAATGTACTCATTACCTTGCCCATGTAATTGTAACCCCTCTCTACAGTATTTTCAATAAAAAAAAACAAAAACAAAAAGATGTTAAAATATCAGAATAAACCTTCCTGACAAAGTGTTAAGGAGATGGAAAAATAAGGAGTCCATGGCCAGACTTTCTGCTTTGAGTTTCTGCATCTCCTGATGACTGAGATATCAGAGAAAATACAATCCCATATGAGCCTATCAGATGTGCTTAGCTTTAAGGCAAAAGAACACGTTAAATATGAGTCCTTATAAAATCTATCATACTCTATTTTGGATAAATATTGTGGAAAAAAACTAATTATTCTCCATAGACCTCATCATTAATTTTAGTTGCTGTGGAGGTCAACCTAATTTGATCAATATTAAAGAAAAATGATTATATAACCCAATCACTAGATATCACTAGAATTTAATTTATTGATAACCAGGCTTTGGAATAAACTATTTTCTTATAGATCCTCAGGCAATACTAAGGTCCAGCAAGGATGAGGAGCACTAACTTGTTAAGACTAACAATTTTCAGGATAATATATTTAGTAATTTTTCCTGAGGTTAATTAACTCAGTAATAATAAATGTTGTAGGTTTATGCTAGTCATTAATGATGACTATTACAAGTATTTTAAATTCAATAAGTAGTTAGGTTGTGGTGATTACAAGTATTTATCTTTTAAAGTACTGGAACCTAAAACACTTCCTACTATTATTCACCATAAAATGTCAAGGAGTTGTTGCATTTAATACATTTGCATATCATTGGGGAAATAGAAGCCTAACCAATAATAAGACTTTTGTCATAATTTGGCATATATGGTAAGAGGTCACTCTGATCATTTTGAACAGAAATTGTAATGGGAGTAGATTTTTTTTCACACAGTGAAGAAATTACACATTACCTCTAAGGTGACATAGTATAAAAAGGAATGTATTAGCTGACGCTAGAGCAGTGAACATCTGTTCTTTATAAATATCTAGCATCACTTCCTCCTTTGTCTGCTATTACAGATCTTCCTGCTAGCTAGCTTATCTCCTGAAGGATTTCATACCAAGGAGTCTACAAATGACTGAACTAATCTCTATACCTCTTCACCACCATCAGAATGAACACATGACCAATTCTGGTTACTCATCCCACTAGTAGTATCACAATGGACGTGTTTTAACAATGGACATGTGACTTGAGTCACTCTGAGCCAGAGTGCTACCAGACCTGACTGAGAAGACAATCTCTTTCCAATAAAGTCATAAAGATACTGGGTTGTTTATTAAACCATATGTCAGACCATATGTTAATTAGTTCCCAATATCCATTTTTTACTTTTCCCATAATACTAATGTCTTATCTGGGAAAATAGAATTATAGAACATAGAAAACAAAAGCTCCAATGTTTTAGAAGGCTTTTGATATTTCCCTGGAAAATGGAAATTTAGGAAGATTAATCTGCTTCCAAGATCCAAAACAGATGAAGGGATTTTAAGGATGAGACTGCAAATCAGATCATAGTAGGAACTAAGATGACAGGAGCTTGGTAACTGAGTGACAGTGTTAATAAGCAAAAAGGAACAAACATTAAGGGGAGCAATTCAAGCTCTAGCTTTAGCACATCTTTTGTTCTATTGATAGTTTATATAAGTAAAGTGCTTTGTATCATGAAATATTTTCACATATATTATCTCATTAGACACAATGATTCTTTGGAGTAGTTTCACCATTTTACAGAAGTGGAAACTGAGTCTAGCTCAGTCACCTGTGTGACAGAACAATGGGCTAGATTGATTAGTGGCCCACCGTAGGATGCAATAACTTTCTGTATACCTTGAGACTACCAATTTTTTCTTTAAAAAAGGTATTTACAGCAATTCAGTTTTGTTTGTAATCTTTATTTCTTGTTAGTCGGTTCATTGTTCTTTTCTTACTCATGACCTCTCCTGAGCAATGATGAAAGCTGTAAGGCAGAACTTTACCCTGAGATGAATCATCATTAGCAATGTTGGGATCAAGGAGTACTTGTGAGGAGATGAGGAGGAAAGAGGAAATACCAAACAGTGACAAACCCACAACCTTGAGTCCCATGGAATGGATTTGTGCTAATTTCTAAAAATCTATCCCTCTGTTTAGTACCTTCAACATGATGAGATCATCACCTCCCTTTCATTTCAGTACCAGTATCCCTGATGATTTTAATAATTTACCATTTCAAGGATCCATGCAAAGTGAAAGGAAATTGCTTTTAGACAGTGTCTGATTCAAGCAAACGGAAATGGTTTCTGAACCACAGAAAACAAATAAACATGCCTCTACCTGGAATTTCATTAGTGTATGCCTGTTTGCCTAACACTACAAAATATGCTTTAAAATAATGAAACAGTGTTGCCTAGAGACTCTATAGGCTGTCTGAGTTCCCGAAGCAGGAGATTGTTGACTATGTCCAAGACCATTAAGCTTAGATGAACTCCTAAATGCTAGTGTGAAACCATGGACTGTCTTTCCACAAAGCAAAACTGAAATGCCATATCTATGGCAACTTCCAAAGATACATATCTACTTATTACTCCAAATATAATGCAAGTCTACTATGTATAGAGCTGTAGTGTATGACAATTGTCACAATATTGGTAGTTGGCACTTTGATGACTGTGTAAGGCCTTCTATGGAATCATTCAGTCTTCTTGCCAAAGCCATTTATTTAGTTTTCATCCTCTATTTATGAATTATAAAATACAATATTTGGAATTCTGTGGGATGCTGTTGAATTCCTTAGGACCATGGTTAAACACAGCTACATGGTTGTTCTTTTCCATAATGTTGTTCTTGGGCATGGAAAGGAGTATCTTTTTCATGAAGGAAAATTGGCAAGAAGGCTTCTTCTCACAAAGAAGTCCTGGTTTGGCACAAAATATGAGGCACTAGGGATGCAAACATCTCATCTTCAGATCTGGCAACAATGTAAGAAAACACACTTTTCTGGCAATACTTAGTAATCAACAGTAACACAATGGGTCTTTGAACTGATGTCTGATGAAATGATAGAAATCCAAAGTAAAGCAATGTGACCTGGCAAACAGGCTCCTGAACCAGAATGTGTGATTTCTCCCATTCCTATGGAGATCCTCACTTGGCTGAAAGTTCACTCCAAAGACAAAGTATTTCCAGATCTTTGGCAGAAAAAGAAATGCCCTCTTTTCAAATCTCTTTAGTTCAGGAGAGTAGAATCTTACAAGGAAAATGAGTAACATCTACAATGTTGCATGGCAGTAAGAGCTATACAGATTTTAATGTCTATACAATTACAATAACAATAGCCATTTTCAAAGTCACTGTAAGAATATATCATTCTTTTTCCCTAAGTTATAGGATATGGGATAATAGATAAGACATGTAAATATGTATCTGTGTGTACATAGATATGTTTGCATAGATGGGTATGACATAAATATGCATATGTGTGTACTGTATGTATTGAGCAGTCAAGGTTCATGAGGTATAATCAAATAAACATATTCTATTTTTTTGGTCTGTTTGTTTGTTGTTTTCATTTTCAGTTGGTCAGGGGCCTGAACTCAAAGCCTGAATGCTGACCCTACTCAAGTCTTTCATTCTACTACTTGAGTAACAGCTCTACTTCTAATTTTCTGGTAGTTAATTGGAGATAAGAGTTTCACAGATGTTCCTGACTGGGCTAGCTTCAAACTGCAATCCTCATATCTCAGCCTCCTGATTCGCTAGGATTACAGGAGTGAGCCACTAGCACCCACCTTTAAATAGAAATTCAGGAAGTCTGGTGGTTTTTCTGAACATACTTGAGATAGAGAAAAATCTACAGTAACACTAAATTGTGAAATATAATCTTGATTCAGAAATTAAGTAATTTATGATTCCAGATCATAGACCCCATCCCCATTCCAGATGTTGGGCTAGCACAACAATCTTTCAGCTACTGCATTATATCTGAATGGCTTCCTCCTCAGAATTCCCTCACAATTGCCCTTGACTGGCATGTGCCATCTTGCCTGGAAGTCTTGCCTCCCTCTAAATTTTACTGATCACAAAGGTACCAAAAGTTATTCTGTGGCTCCAGGAAGAACTGCTTTGGAGTGTGATTTATGTTGCAGTCCTCTCCCTAGCATATGAGGCCAAGGATCCTTGCTGGTTTTTTCTAAACAGTACTCCTTTAAAGTTTGGCCTTGCTTCTAGAGCACCTAAACTATGACAAAACAAAACAGATGAAAAAAACAAATCTCCATTTTTGAGCTGAGAAGGTGGCTTATCTTGCATGCATGAGGCCCTGGGATAGATTCCTCAGCACTACATAAGCAGAAAAAGCCAGAAGTGGTGCTATGGTTCAAGTGGTAGAGCGCTAGCCTTGAACTGAAGAGCTGAGGGACAGTGCCCAGGTCCAGAGTTCAGGTCCATGACCAAAAGAAAACAAAAGAAAAAGAAAATCTCCATTTTTTTTATCCAAAGTTAAGATTTCCCATATTCCACTGAAAGTAGAAATATCTCCTGGAGAGTACACTGGCTTCTGAAAAGGAAGAGTGGTTCATTTTTTATATTATGTGTCTATAATACCAGTTGGCTGGTATTATAAAATCATAAAATCATCATACATCTATTGAAATAAACAAGGATTTGTATTTTAAATGTACCTATATTAAAATCTATTGAGATTTTCTCATCGTGAACCATTCTTTATATTTTATTTTCTTTTTATTGTGAAAATACTGTACAGAGGGGTTACAATTACATAAGCAAGGTAATGAGTACATTTCTAATCAAGCATTGTTGCCTCCTCCTTTGTTTCCCCTTCCCATCCCTTCTCATCTTTCCCCCCACTTCGTCCTTCCTCCCCTCCCTCCCCCATTCTTATACTTCTGTTATAAATTAAGGATACTTTATCAGAATTCCTTGGATATTTTGAGTCTATGATTTCAGCACACGTTCATCTCTTTAGATTTACTCTTCTCATTTCCAGGCTTATATTGCATAGAATCTTAGACTTGGATTGACAATCAATCTCCCCTCCTCTATCTTTGGTCCTTGAAAATTTTGTGGAGAAAATTGACTTTAGAGTATTTCTTCTTGATTAATTTTTCTTCTTTTTTTTGGAATAGTTTGCCCATTGTTTACAAAGTAATTATTTGTATGGTCAACTTGAAGTACTGAGAATATCTCCACTGGACCCTTCATGGTGTTGAGACCTGGCTATGGAGGCCTACTGGGTGACAGGCAGGCCCCCACCCTACAACAATAGCCTTTGGGGCGACCTTCTATTTTACCTGCATGTCTCTATTACTGGAATATGCTTGACTAGGAGGGATTTTATGGAAGAAGTTTGTGGAAGATGGCTCAAACTTTATTATCTTCTTGTGGCCCATAAGAAACTCCAACACCTTTGACACTCCACGTTGTAGGCTCCTCCCACTTTCTGATTATCACTCCAGCCCACCTTCCCCAGGAAGGAAGAAAATATGAGACTTCTGGGTATACATACTGGGATTCTCCAAATGTTTTCTCATTGCTTCTCCGCTCCAACATGTGATCCATAACCTGCAGTCCAGGAAATCATCACCTCAGTAATGAGACGGCAGTTTTACCTCTCACAGATATCAGCCTAGAAATAATGAGAAAAATCTAGAAAGTTCATTTGGAGCAAACGAAACATGTAAATTCAGAGAGCATTTCAGACAAGAGATCTCAATAGCGAATAAGCATAAGAAAATATGGGCAAAACCACTCATGATTAAAATAAACTAAGGAGAAAATATTACACACCAATGGATTTGCAGAGGAAAACCATGTAAAAATTTCCCCCCTATTAGTGTACAGAAGGGTTACAGTTACATGAGTAAGGTAATGAATACATTTATCAAGCATTGTTACCTCCTCCTTTGTTTTTCCCCTATCATCCCTTACCTCCCCACCTCCCCAACTCCTTCTTCCCCCACCCCCCACAAGTTGTAAAGTTCATTTTCAACATAGTGTCTTGTACATCTCATTGTCACAATGGGTCAACATGTATACTTATTTCAGCATTTTGTTATTTCCCTTCACCTTCACAAATTAGAAAAGTGTGTACACAAGATGCAGGGCACTGGAATCAAATATAATGAAAACATGAGGGAAGAATATACAAAAGAAACAAAAATGTCACATAGTACATTGTAAGTACATTAAAAACAATAGCAAGAAAGAAAAAAACCACTGTGTCCCTGTCTTGGGGTTCATTTCACTTAACATCATCTTATATGGTCATATGTACATAGTTTTTGGAAAGCAGTACGGAGGTTCCTCAAAAGACTCCACATAGAGCTCACCTATGACCAGCAATCCCACTTTTGGCCATTTACACAAATGTTTACAAACAAGACCACACTAAAGCTACCAGCACAACTATGTTTATTGCAGCATTATTTACCATAGCTAAGATATGGAACCAGCCCAGATGCCCCTCAGTAGATGAATTGATCAAGAAAATGTGGTAT
>NW_012267275.1:3595285-3600853 GCF_000151885.1 Dipodomys ordii | reverse complement strand
ATTGCAGCATTATTTACCATAGCTAAGATATGGAACCAACCCAGATGCCCCTCAATAGATGAATCGATCAAGAAAATGTGGTATGTATATATATATATATATATATATATATTCCACATGGAATTCTATGCCTCCATCAGAAAGAATGATATTGCCCCATTTGTTAGGAAATCAAAAGACTTGGAAAAATATATTAAGTGAAGTAAGCCAGACCCAAAGAAACATAGGTCCCATGGTTTCCCTTATTTGCAATGATTTGTCTAGGACAAGCAGAAAAAGTCAAAAGCTATGTACATATGACCATATAAGATGATGTTAAGCGAAATGTAAAAGTTTGAACAACAATTCTAGAGAGAGTATGGAGGAAGGAAATGTACACATTGCTATTGGAAAGACAAACTGATACAACTACTTAGGAGAATAATGTTTTATCCACAAAAACTGAAAATGGGGATAGACCAATAATTAAAATTCTAGATTATTTTTTATTTTTGTCAGACATGAGTCTTTAACTCTGGGCCTGGGCACTATCCCTCAGCTCTTCAGCTCAAGGCTAGCACTCTACCTCTTGAGCCACAGTGCCACTTTCAGTTTTCTGGTAGTTTATTGCAGATAAGGGTCTCATGGACTTTTCTGCCCAGGATGACTTTGAACTGTGATCCTCAGTTCTCAGCCTCCCGAGTAGCTAGTATTACAGGCGTGAGCTACTGCCGCCCGGCTAGATGTATCTTTTAAGCCAAGAGAACTTCTTGTTCCTGTGACCAAGGAACACTGTCCAAAGTTGTTGGTTTTTTTTCTGAATTGTTTTGAAATAAGGGAAAACAGAAAATCTAATACTTATAAATAAGGGATGGAGGAACCATGATTTTCTATATAACAGATACTATGTAGCTATTGAAATAACTAATCTACATGAATCTCAGAACCATTCATAGGGGCAAACAGATGTTGCAAATGGTATCCATAATTCTGTGTGCATAAAATGTTAAAGCATAAAATAAACCTCCATGTGTGTATGGACTTACACACTTAGAATGAATGTCTGAAAACCTTCATGAAAATGCTACCAATAAACTCAAGAGTGGGGACTGAAGAGAGTGGGAAGGTGAGAACATAGTGGGAGGGGTAGGGTGGAGGTAGTCTTTGATGAATTCATAATTCTGTTACGTACATCCAGCAAAAATGATCTGAAGTAAATAAATAGGAAGCTCTCTGTGAATAACTTGTATTTATTTTCTATGTGTTTAAGATGCTGAGTAACAGTAGAAAAGAAGATAAACATGCTTGCTATCCACAGTTAGAGTATTTCTACTTTCAACTAAAGACAGTCTTAGGCTCTAAGACAAATGCCTTGACATATGTTAACCCCCATTTCCTTATTGTTAATTGGAAGGTAATAATCTTTTATTACCCTGCTTTAGATGTTTGGAAGTTGACCAAATGAAATCATGTGCTTTAAAAACCATCTTGAAAGGCATTAAGATAATTTCAAGTAGTTATTGCTGCTTACATGTTAACCTGTAGAAATGAATACTGAAAAAATAACCATGTTAATGCAAGGAGCCAGTTTTGCATATCTTCAGTGAGATTAGTATTTTGCTATTTTGCTTCTGAAAAATTATGCATACCATCTGAAATTGCTCTGGTGCCTTGACCAGGAGAGAGAAAACTGTATTCCTTCATTCCTCCCAAGTCTATCCCGCAAAAGGTTTTGAATGAATTAAATGTCAATAACCTACCTGTATCTACTGAGAACATTCAATGTAAACATGATATTTCAGGAAATGTCTGTTCAGCAAGAAAGACTACTGGCAGAAGAGTACAATTTACACTTTTATTTAGAGCTCTAAATCTGTATTTCAAATCATAGCTTTGGAAAAGAACATAAAGGGAGAATAAAAGAAGCTTTTAACATATGTCCTCGTCCCAGTTGTGCTCTTCTTAATAAATAAACTCTCCTTGAAAACATTTGTTAGATAGAAGCAATTAGGGCTGAGGCTCTATCCTCTCTCCACTAATTAATTACAGCAGATGAGCTTGTAATGTGCATCAGAACAACTTAATAAGCGGGGCCAAACTATTTTAGATTCTGCCATGTTAGTATTTCATCATTGCTGAGCTATCTAAATTAGGTAAGTAATATCTGAACATAAATAGCTTTTGAATTACCTGTATCCTCAGAATAAGCACCATGTCATGAACAGACATAAATAGATGTGTCCTATTTACATGGATGGGTTATGAACAGAGAATGGCGGAGAAACATTGAGGACATGAAAAGGATGAAGAGAGAACATCAGAGTTTATATAAACTGTCATTTTCAGTGATTTATTGTCCATCCCCTGGGCAATATGCTACACTGGCCAACTAGATACCATTCCATCAGCTCCTTCACGTTTTTCTGTATTGTTAGACTTGAACAGTGAATACATAGCCACATTAGATTCTCTTTATTGACAACATTGATTCCATTATCAATTCTCACCTCAGATGTCTTCTAACTGAACCTGGATCAAAGTGTGACTAATACAAGCTCTTTAGTAATGTCTCTGCTTTTAATGAAACTTTAAAGGCAATTAGTGACTCATTGAGTCAATGAATAGACTTTGTACATCTGGGGATGAGTTAAAATATGGCTTGCTGTCAATGAAGAAAAAACAAAAAACAAAACCAAGGGCCTAGACCAGCTGTGAATTACCTCAGACACAATTATCTGAAACTTTAAAGCCATGTTTTCTTTAAAATCAGAGGTCAGTATGTCTTTCAGGTAACAGAATTAGCACTACAAGGTGTTGACTAATTTTATCAGGAGTCAAATAGATCTCTATTTCATCTTCTTTGAATCAGATTGTTCACCCACACAGGTGTAATTCTGGCATTTCCAGATTAGGAGGAGGAAGAAAAGTCTAGGAGAACAGATCTAGATCTTAAGGCAATCTATCAAGTAACCTTTTCTATCAATGTTTCTTGCCTATTTATTGTTTCTATAGAGTTTCTCTAGACATATTACAAGGGATTTCCTCTACAGAATGAAAAAAGCAGTAGAACAATTATTGTGAAAGATTTTTGAAACATGAACTATTTAAGGGTGGTGAGCACATGTCAGTTTAACAGGCTACGAAATATGTCATAGACAAAGGCCAGTGACAAGGACAAATAATTAATCATATCCCTTCCTACCTTTTCATTGTTGTAACAATCATTATCAGTAGGTAATATGTGAAAATACACACACACACACACACACACACACACACACACCCATACACACAGTTTTTGGCCAAAACACCTTTAATAGTGATATAAACTATATTTGAAAAAGCTTTTTCACTTAATGTAATTTTTTCCAAGTCTTTCCATTAACTAACAAATGGGGCAATATCATTCTTTCTGATGGAAGCATAGAATTCCATTGCGTATCTATACCACATTTTCTTGATCCATTCATCTACTGAGAGGCATCTGGGTTGGTTCCATATCTTAGCTATAGTAAATAATGCTGCAATAAATATAGGTGTGCAGGTAGCTTTAGTATAGTCTTGTTTGTGATCATTCAGGTAAAGCCCAAAAGCAGGATTGCTGCGTCATAGGGGAGCTCTATGTGTAGCCTTTTGAGGAACCTCCATACTACTTTCCAAAGTGGTTCAACAAGTTTACACTCCCATCAACAATGCAGTAAGGTTCCCTTCTGTCCACATCCCCTCTAGCATCTATTGTTATTAGGTTTCTTGATTATAGCCATTCTAACTGGAGTGAGGTAGAGTCTCATTGTTGTTTTGATTTGCATTTCTTTTATGGCTAGAGTAGTTGAGCATTTCTTCATGTGTCTATTCGCCATCCTCTTTAGCACACTTATTTATTGGGCAGTTGTTTATTTGAGGATTTGTTGTTGGGGATTTAATTTTTTGAGTTCCAAGTATATTTTAGATATGAGACCCTTGTTGTATGGCTAGTGAAGATCTTCTCCCAGTCCATGGGCTTTCTATTGATCTTGCTAGCTATGTCCTTTGCCATGCAGAATCTCTGCAACTTCATGCAATCCCGTTTGTCCAACCTTTCTTTGATTTATTGTGTTTCTGAGTCTCTATTAAGAGACTCCTGTGCCAAGGAGACCAAAGAAACATAGGTCCTGTGGTTTCCCTTATTTGCAATAACTAGTATATGTCTGAGACAAGCAGAAAAAGTCAGATAAGTTGATGTTATGTGAAATGAACCCCAAGATAAGGACACAGTGTTTTTTTCTTTCTTGCTATTGTTTCTAACGTATTTATAAGGTGATATTTTTTGTTGCTTTGTATGTCCTACCCCCACGGTATAACCCCTGTTTTCACTGTATTTGATGTTGGTATAAATTGGGGGAGGGGAAGAAAAAAACAAATTGTTTAAATAGGAATACAGGTGGACCCATTGCAACAATGAGATGTACAAGATGCTATGTCAAAAAACGAACTTCACGGCGCGGTGGGCGGCCTCTTCACGTGTCCCCTAGCCCGACTGCGGGTCTCTTCTTGCAGCGTCGGCGTGAGAGCAGAGTCTGAGTGGCGACCGCGGAGAGTCATGGCCGGACAAGCATTTAGGAAGTTCATGCCTCTGTTTGACCGAGTGCTGGTCGAAAGGAGTGCAGCTGAAACTGTGACCAAAGGAGGCATTATGCTTCCAGAAAAGTCTCAAGGAAAAGTATTGCAAGCCACAGTAGTGGCTGTGGGATCGGGCTCTAAAGGAAAGGGTGGAGAGATTCAGCCAGTTAGTGTGAAAGTGGGTGATAAAGTTCTTCTCCCAGAATATGGAGGCACCAAAGTAGTTCTAGATGACAAGGATTATTTCTTATTTAGGGATGGTGACATTCTTGGGAAGTATATAGAGTGAATACATCACTAAAATGGCATCCTGTGAAGCTGCCCATTCCATGGAAGTTCTGAGATCTTTCATCATGTAAATAATTTCCATATCTCCCTTTTATAATAAACTGATGGTAACTAAGCTAATGATATCCATTGTCTCTAAAGTTTAATTTCACTGTTCTGGTATAAATATTTCCAAATAAAACATGTAAAAAAAAAAAAAACGAACTTCACAACTTTGGGGAGGGTGGGGGGGGGCAGAAAGGGGGTGGGTAAAGGTAGTTTTGGAGATGGGAGGGAAGGGATAGTAGGGGAAAAACAAAAGAGGAGGCAACAATGCTTGATAAGAAATGTACTCATTACCTTGCTCATGTAATTGTAACCCTCCTCTGTACAGTATTCTCACAATAAAAACATTAAAAAAAGAAAAAGCTTTTTCATATGGGTTCCAAAATATATTCTACCCTTAAATTTTTGTCTTAAAACAAGACCTAAATATAGGCTGGGCTCCAGTGGCTCATGCCTATAATCCTAGCTACTCAGGAGGCTGAGATCTGAGGATCACAGTTCAAAGCCAACTTGGGCAGGCAAGACCCTGAGACTCTTATCTCCAATAAACCACCAGAAAACCGGAAGTGGTGCTGTAGCTCAAGTGGTAGACTGGTAGCCTTGAGCTGAACAGCTGAGGGACAGCGCCCAGGCCCAGAATTCAAGCCCCACAACAGA
>NW_012267275.1:3562019-3592925 GCF_000151885.1 Dipodomys ordii | reverse complement strand
AAAATGTGGTATAGATACACAATGGAATTCTATGCCTCCATCAGAAAGAATGACATTGCCCCATTTGTTAGGAAATGGAAAGGCTTGGAAAAAATATATTAAATGAAGTAAGCCAGGCCCAAAGAAACACAGGTCCCATGGTTTCCCTTATTTGCAATATCTAGTATATGTCTGAGTAAAGCAGAAAAGGTCAGATAAGTATCCCTTTCTTTATAGCTAATAATTTTTAAAGGGAATTTTAAAATAGCAAAGCCTGAGGAGAGTGACAGTCATTTAGGACTGGGGATTCAATGGCAGATGGCTAAGCCTTAGTGCCCTGCCTGTGTCTTTCTAGTTCACTAAGACCAGTCGAAGAGATACTAGAAGAGAAACCAATAGGTGAAGAGATGTCTGCCCAATGTTTGCTCTTGCTTAATGAAGTCAAGAGTTCAAAGAATTCAAATTTTGAGGAAAAAACATCTATTTTCTGAATTAGGTATTTTCAAAGAAAACATTTCTGTGTGTAGAAAAATATTTAAACAAAAAGCTTAGCAAGTCTTGGAATCAGTTTAAATCGTGTAGATGCCCCAAATAATAAAAAAAATTCTGTTAGCAATATGTAACCACTTTAAACATTTTCTTTAAAAAGGAAAGGTAATACCTTTTATATACTGTTGTCACTTACTGTCAGGTTATAAATTCATTGTATATTTGCTTAGAGTGGAAAAATTGAGATACACCACCCAGATAATCTTGTTCATGATTATTTCCATGAATCATTCTACTCCCTACTTTGTTGTTGTTTTTTTCCTCAGCTCTCACATTGTCTGCATAGTCTTATGAAGAGTCACAAATGCTTCTAGTCTCAGCTAGGTTAATGAACTGACAGGTTCACCTAACTATGGAGGCCTGTGATTGCTCCTCTGAGAATGGTTTGGAAGTCTTGAATTCCAATTGCAGAGAAAGTCTCTTAAACAATAGCATATTTTACTGAGACCAGATTTATCAACAATTGTATCCTCAGTGTATCCTCCATCAAGACAAATTCTCCTCTAGGCTTGCTAGGAAGATGTAATTGATGTAAAATACTTCACTTAAAGATTTATATCAGTTATACAATCTCTAAAAGTACAATGCATAATTGTTCCTGAATATGTTTCAGTTATCAAATTTAAAATCATTTGATCTTCATGAAATCCTCCTTTGCTTTGGGAGAAAGTTGTACAGCTTACAATCAGGAAATTGAACAATTTGAGAACATAATTGTGTCAGATTAGTCTAAATGAAGGAGACTTAATTTCTCCATGACATTATAACAATAAAATGTATTAAAATTATTAAGAGAGCCGGGTGCCAGGGGCTCATGCCTGTAATCCTAGCTACTCAGGAGGCTGAAATCTGAGGATCATGGTTCAAAGCCAGCCTGGGCAGGAAAATCTGTGAGACTGGAAGTGGCTTGTGGTTCAAGTGGTAAAGCACTAGCCTTGAGCTGAAGAGCTGAGAGACAGCACTCAGGCCCAAAGTTCAAGCCCCAAAACTGACAAAAAATTAAGAGAAAAATTACTCACAGATTATTAGAAGAGCTGTATTAAAACAAGTCACAAAAGTCCTTTGTTTATATCATTAAGATAACAGGTGCTCCACCTTAATATGCACTAATGAAATGTAAATTAAATCTACACTGTGATATTTCACTCTGATGGTCAACATTATCTGTCAACTTGATGGGGCAAAGCGATACCCATGCAGTCAGTAAATGCTCTACCAGAGTGTTTCTGGAGATGATTATTGTCCAAATCAGAAACTAAGTAAAGAAGATCTACTCTCGTTGATGTGAGGGAGCATCTTCCAACTTGTGGAAAGGGCTTGAATAGAACAAAAATATGAAGGAAATGTGGATTTTCATTCCCCTCTTCAACTGGTTCTTGAGCCTTCATATTCTAGAATTTACATCAGAGAATCTTCCTCTGTGGTTCTCAGTTCATAGGCCCATTTGGGCTAAGATTGACTGATATCACTGGTTTTTCATAAGTTTTCAGCTTATGGATATCAGATGGTAAGATTTCTCACCCTTCATAGTAGCATGAGCCAATTCAAACATTTTTGCTTCTCTGAAGACCCGTCACTAATCTATATACCCATAACAAAATGCCTGAAATGAAAAATATGGAAAAGGTCAAGAGGAAGCACCAAGATTCTTCTATACTGCTGGTAGGCAAACGATATAGCAAATTCTTTACAACACATTCAGCAATATCTATTTAAAATAAATATATGCATACTCTATTACAATTTCACACATACACACACATTCCCAGCAGAAAGTCATAAATACATCCCCTCATTGATATATGTAGTAGCATTTTAATAGCCTCTAACTAAAAACTATTCAATGCCCATCTAAAAGTGAGTAAATGGCCAGGTGCCAGTGGCTCGAACTTTAATCCTAGACACTTGGGAAGCTGGGGTCAGGAGGATTGTGGTTTGAGTCTGCTGAGTCAAATACACAAGACCCCTTCTCAACAGCGGGGCACCTATCATGGAAGCTTTAAAAATCAAAAGTTGTCTTCCCAAGCTATATCAGAGACTAAGATGGATGATCACTGTTCAAGGCAACCCTGGGGGAAAAAGCCCACAAGCTTCATAGAAGGAAAACATTGTTGGAAATTAACTTTACCACTTTGTGGGGAGGTGGGGGGAGAGTAGAAGAAGTGGAGGAGGGAAGGGATAGGAGAAAAACAAAGGAGGTGGTAACAATGCTCAACAAGAAATGTACTCATTGCCTTACTCATGTAACTGTAACCCCTCTGTATGGCATCTTTACAATAAAATAAAATGTTTTTTTTTTTAAAAATCAAAAGGCTAATGTTGGGAGGATCATGGTTCCAGGCCAGAGAGGGACATCTTCTGTAAGACTCCATCCCCAGTGGAAGAAGCTGGGCATGAAGGCATTTAAGTTTGCTGTCCCTCATCTTTCATCTTTACCTATGAGAGGCCTCCACATTGAATACTACACACATGACAAAACGGAGATGATTTTCTTTATTTTGTTCTTTTTTGCTGGAGAAGAGAAGGTACTAGGAATTAAAGCTTAAGGTGATTTTCAGATTGGTGCTCATGCTGGAGCTGAGGACAGCTAGACATAAAACCCTGGGACTCAACTTGATGCAGGCTTCAGGAGAGGAAAAGGGGTAATTGGACTAGGTCCTTCCCACAAACAGATCACTCTATGATACTGACTGTCAAGGAAACGGTATTTATATAGCTTTGGCCGTTCATCCTCATCCAAAAGGAGAAAATATTTTGATTAGGCTATGATTATTAGTGGGAACTTGTTAGGTGTGAAGTGGTAGAAGGAATGGAGTAGTGAGTAGAAGTGAGTAGACTTGTTTAACTCAGTGCACACCAGGGCATTTGCCAAAACTACCATAAATGTTTACTTCGCACAAAATCCTCATGAGAAAAGTTGCAAGTGGATATTGCACTGAAGATCACTCCAGCATAGTTAAAACTGTGCACAGACCACATAAAGGCTAGGAAGACATAGACAAGGGCAATTGGTGTGATTGAATACAGTTCAAACAAAAATCATCCAGTATGTTTAGTGATAAGCATGAAAACCAATCATACTAGGCAATAAATGGAAAACTATATGCATATGTAGTGAAATAAAGGATAGTCTTACTGAATGAAGCCAATTTTTTAAGTCACTCAGTTTCCTACCCTACTTTTAACATGGCTGAGACCTTTCTTTTCTTTGTGCTGCCACAACAGGATAAGAAATAACAATATTGGTAATTCACCCAGTGCTCTATTTTTTTAATAAGGTTTATTATGCTCCACTCATCCCAGGATACTTTGTGAATCTCTCTGGGATCCTTGTTGCATCTCTTCTGTCTTCCTTATTTTCAAGTCCCTGAGTCACTTGTCCAACTGCCTATCACCTATGACTCACAACAGCCATTCCTTTCCATCCCCAAACCCACCTTCTTAGTATCCTATGTTCAACAAGGAACGGATGTTCCACTTTGTTCCAAAAGCAGAGAAACTCTGGAATATGCTCAGTGAAGACTGTCATTCTCAGCTGTCTGCACATTAAAAGTGCTTGGTCAAGTATGAAAGCATACTGATAGCCAGATCCCACTCTCAGGAATCTGAACTCAGTTTGTCTGGGGTGGATCACCAGAAACTGTATTTTTTAATGTGTATCAATTGACTTTAAAACAACCAGGGTTGAGATGCATTGCCTAAAGACAGAACACATGTGTATTAAATGAAAGAAAGAACCTAGAGAAAGGAAAAAGAGTTAGCAATGTTGACTCTGGACCTTTTTAGGCACAAAGGAAGAAGAATAGGGTGGGGATAAAACCAGCTGAGCAAGACAAGTTGTCCTGGCTGGGCTTGAGCACTAATGAATAGAAGCTAACAACTTCTAGGCACGCATCTGCTCAGTAGACAGCCACTGAAAGTGAGCTTTTTTTCATGGTTTCATGTAGGATATAAAACCCTGCTTTCAGCCTGATCAATGAACATAGGACAGATTATGTGGCTCTGTCCTTTATGAAAATTTGAGGAAGTCGTGAGAAGGGCATCCTATCTGCTAAATGTGTTCCTTCTACCCCGAACCATCCTATATTCTCTCTTATTCCCTCCTTAGTAAAAATTCTACTTTTGCTATATAGTAGCATTTGATTTCAGTGTGATAATAATCATATTATTTGCATTCGGGGTATAATACCATGGTAGATCACTTGCCTAGTATGCCTGAGTCCTTAGATTCATTCTTATCACCGACAACCTCCCCACCCCCACCAAGCGAACCTGAAAACAACAATAAAAACCCCAAAGTTATTGCTGTATTTATTATGAATTTAGTTTCTAATTGTTCATTGAAGACTATCTCTCCGAGAAAAAAAAATCAAGATCAAGCTTAAGAATGAAACCTAAGTTTAAAGGCTAATTTGATCATTTAGTAGCTATAAAACCTTGAGCAACTGAATATATGGATTTCAGTCATTTTCAATCCGTACAACGGTTTCATACAAATGGAATAGGATCGTATAAAGAATGTTTCCCACAATGGAAAGGTCCACAACAAATACTGCTTTTCTCTCTCTGTTGATAAGATCTATCTTTTAGATATGTCCTGTCCAATGCAGCAGTCACTAGCTACATGTAACTATTTAAATTAAAGTACTTGAAATTCAAAATCAGTTTCTTTGGTTTCCCCAGCCACCTCTCAAATGCTTATTTGGAATGCCTACTATATACAATTCATGCCTGTTTCACTGAACAGCACAATGAGACTTTGCTCTCAGTGCAGAAAGTTCTAATGTAGAACTCTCCAGAATCTGCTTCTCTATAGCTACCATTCGTGAAACCCACTGGCTCAGTAGTGAGTCATCCAACCAGAATATCCCACATGAATTGTACAGATCTGTTCTTGGTATCTACTCCCAGGTAATGAACCAAAGAAGCTGCTGACAATTCTCAAAATAGCCTAGTTTATGCAGTGATTTTGCTGAGTCGGGGGTGTGTTCCTATCCGTCTTCAGCTCTGGATAAGCAAATAAAGCCATCCAAGGTTGTCAAGTCAAGGCCTACTTGCCATGAATTTCATTTAGTATTCACTAACAGCTTCTAGAAACTAACTTAGTTAACTTGGAATTCATTTCCCTAGCAACCTAGGCTAAATTAAGCAGCACAGGAGAACCATGAAGCAGGAAAACTTTTGAGAACATCTAACCCATCATCTCAGGCTTTGAAGTTGCCTTTTATCTTAATTGCTATGCATATGCCTGCCTGCCAACAATTGTCATGTGAAGGCTACAGTCTCCAGGTCACTAGTTCAGGCCATAACTTGTTTAAGCAGGAAAAAC
Source organism: Dipodomys ordii (assembly GCF_000151885.1). Classification (NCBI taxonomy): domain Eukaryota; kingdom Metazoa; phylum Chordata; class Mammalia; order Rodentia; family Heteromyidae; genus Dipodomys; species Dipodomys ordii. The sequence continues at coordinate 3,587,068 of NW_012267275.1, read as the reverse complement.
AAGATCATGATGGGCCACAGGGTGTGGTTGTGTGGTCAGTGCACTGAACAACTGCACGAGGTACCACTTATAATGTGATCATCATCACAGAGTTATGACATGCTCCCACCCCAAACAGCAATAAATGTCTCAGGAAAGGGCATATCTTTTTTCTAACTTTATGTATTAGCTAAAGAAGGATACGGTGGTATACTCTGAAGTTGCAAAGCAGAAAACAAAGATGTTGAAATCGTTAATCTAGGGGAAATTCATCTTAGCACTCAAGAAGAATGTTCTGGATATCTATGATATTCTTTGTTCCAAGAACTGCTGGACACATTGTGAACTAGCCTTGCCCTCTGGATTTGGAGAGGCCCACCGGCTCTGACTGGCTTAAGAACAATACCAAAACCAACAACATGGTCTTAAACCTGACTCTTCACTCACCTGAAGAGTTAAAACTACTTCACCTTAATAAATCAGAATCTCTGTGGGTGAGGCCCAGGTACCGTTTTTTAAAAGGAATCTAAAGTGCAGTAGGTATGAGATATGATCCTTTAGCTCATAGAAAGGACAGTAAGAAGTAGATGGAGAGTTGTTAGGAAATGGAAAGACTTGGGAAAAAATATATTAAGTGAAGTAAGCCAGGTCCAAAGAAACATAGGTCCCACCCATGGGGTCCCTTGTTTGCAATAACTAGTATATGTCTAGGACAAGCATTAAAGGTCAAAAGCTATGTACATATGACCATATAAGATGGTGCTATGTGAAACAAACCCCAAGATAGGGATACAAGAGGTTTTATCTTGGTTGCTCTCGATTTTAATGTACTGTGTGATGTTTTGTTTCTTTCTTTCGTATGTTCTTACCCCATGGTATACCCGTCTTCACTGTATTTGAGTTGGTACCCTGCATCTTGTATATACATTTTTCTAATTTGGGGAGGGGAAGGGAAATAACAAAATGCTGAGCCATTGTAGCAATACGATGTACAAGACACTATGTTGAAAATGAACTTTACAACTTGGCGGGGGGGGGGGTTGGGGAAGTGGAGAGGGAAGGGATGGTAGGGGAAAAACAAAGGAGTGGGTAACAATACTCAATAACAAATGTACTCATTACCTTACTCATGTAACTGTAACCCCTCCGTACAGTATCTTTACAATAAAAAATAGTTAATAAAAAAGAAATGTCTGAAAAAAAAGATGTAGATGGAGAGGCCTTAGGCTTGGAATGAGTTGTTTAGATGGAAGAGGATTTCCTTAGTTGTGTACACACAGGCCTTTTAGTCATTAGGATCACAGTCAAAATGAAAATTCAAAGAAATTTAAAGTACTAACAATAAAATTTGCTCATAGTATTCACTCTTGTGCAAGTCTTCATTATTCAATTGAAAACTTGACTACCAATGTAAGTAAATAGCATCAAATTTCTTTAGCACTCTTCTGCAATGCTCAAATTGAACTTTAAAGTGTTAAAGATAATTAAGGAAAGACAAGAAAGAGCAAAGGGGAAGTTAGGTCTACTTATGAGCAAAAATATATCCTTAACTACATCCTGTACATAGGAGAGCTTCTCACAGTCTCATTTCAGCAAGAAGACACTTGATGTGATCTGTAATACATTTGGTGACGAAAAGATAGTCCAAGGCTACCTTTCAAGAGTGCAGCTTATTTATCTACAAGACCTTAAAATTACCTTCTAACAGTGTGTCCTGTTCTTGCTTATTGCTGATGAGGATTGCCTAGTCATGTTACTCAGTTCAAGAGTTATCTCTGAGTCATAGTTTATACTCAGTTCATATTTAGGTCCAAGATAACAAGCCCCATGAAATTCCCCAGAGTTGCATCTGTCTGTTGGATCTTTCTGTACTATCTCAAACATGAGTCAATGTTTTGCTGTCTTCTTTGCCACCCAAATTTAGTGAGAAGTATTCAGAATTTCCAGAAAGGCAGATAATCTAACTGGTTCTTAGTAAAAAGTACCCATCTTATAAATATATGCTCTATTTTCGGATGCATATTCTGAGTCTAAATATATGCATCCACTGTGAATTTATCTATGGCTCTGACTACGAACGACAGAGACTAACAGAAAACTTTAAAGGGAAAAAAGTTCCCTCCTATTCGTTTTTTACTCAGATGGCTTTTAAAGGCCAGTTGTACCCCTCATATTTTTTCTAATAATTTTTTGTAGCCCAAAGTAACCTCTTCTCATTTGGAATTTACATTGTCTGACCCTTCTATTCTTTTTTTAGTGCTTACTCATATATTATGGGTACTATCAATAGTACCTCTCTATCATCTAGCTCATCACACGGAGTATCTTTTTTTAACTGATACATGCCCTAAGTAAAGAGTAGAAGAATATGTACTTTACAGCATTCACTAAATGTTACATAAATTCAATATAAAGCAATCCAAAAACATGAGCCAATTTTATATCTATCCATACTATCAAGAAAAGTCATAGTAATATGTTAAGTTATAAAATATTGGGCTGGGAAGGTGGCTCAGTGGTAGAGCACTTGCCTTGCATGCCTGAGGCCCTGGGTTCGATTCCCTAGCACCATATAAGCAAAAAGAAAAAAGCCAGAAGTGGTGCTGTGGCTCAAGTGGTAGAGCTCTAGCCTTGAGCTGAAGAGCTGAGGGACAGTGCCCAGGCCCAGAGTTCAGGCCCCACAACCGGACCCCAAAAAACAAAAATATTGTGCTGTGACTCTCTCATAACCGTAGGTCTCAAACTGAATAAGTCCCTGAGGTTTTTTCATGTGTCATGTTCTAGAATCATGGAGAGTGTCCAATACTCCCCAAACAGAGGCATGTGCCTTGAAAAAATAGGAGCAAAGAGGAAGGCTGCAAACTAAATTATGTACCTCTGATTTAAAATATAACCCACTTTCAAATAGGTTAAAATGCAAAAAACAAAACAGTATAATAAAATTGACAAAATGTGGCAAATATGGGATTTCAAAATGATAATATGTAATAAAAGTTAGAAGCCTACTTTATTAAAATATCATCATAAATTAGGAAAAATGCTTGAAAGAATGGCAATTAGGCAGCTTTTCTTTCATCTGCAAAAAAAAAAAGCTAACAGGAACAACATAAAGATAAAATGATTATGGCTTATTTTCAAGTCTCCAGTCACGTAGTTCTTATTTCTGAGTCTGTGGTGAGGCAGAGCATCACGGGAGAAGGGAGTGGTGAATGAAAGCTGCTTACCCCATGGCAGCAAGAAGAGAAAGTGGGCGGGGGAAGGAGGCAGGAATACAATATATTCTTCAAAGACACTCATAGTGACTTCCTCCACTAGGACCCATCTTCTAACAGCCTGTTCTGCTATGAATTCATCAACAGATGAATCGGTTCATAAGGTTAGCATCCTTATGTCATCATCAACTGGTAACGAAACCCGCAATTCATGAAACTTTGGAGTTATTCTATATCCAAACCCTAACCACCTGTCTCTGAGCACAGAGCACCAGGCCAAACCTATCATCATATCAGTCTGGCTTTATTACAATGTAACGTATTACTTATGTTCCTAGATGAAAGTCCAAAAGGAACAAAAATTGCAGTGTGGCAAGCTTCATTTCAAGAGTGAAAAATGAAGTCTGGACAACACAGTTTTCATGTTTAAAGGGAAAACAAGGTTGCTAATATGCTGCTTACCAGCTTATAAGCTGGTCCACAGGGAGCCAGCTCAGTGACTAAAATCAGCTTGTTTAGATCAAATCTGCCAAAGCTCTTACAACTTTCTTTGCACTCCTTTGTATGGATTGCTCATGTATGTTTTGTATTTTATATATATATCTGTTACATGTCTGTGAATGTGAGGATTCACCTTGTCCACAGCACTTCTTCACTTTCCCTGGGTGCCTTGACAAGGTTGTTCCTATATCATGTCAGTCTTCATAAACCTATGAAGTATAAATAACAAAGAACTAATCAAAAGAAAGTAATATTAACCCTTAGTTCTAGGATTGGCAGCTACTCAATGAATTAATGATGAACTAGGCATGAGGTGATTAGGTTGTAGTATGTTTATCTAAAGAAGAGTTAGTAATGGGATCCCCAAAGAAGCCCTACAGTGTGTCTTCCCCAATTTACTATTCATGACTGGTGATGAATACAAAGCAACCCCAGCAATTGTTTTATTCATTGTGTCCATATCGACAGTAAATTCAGCAATCTTGCCTTTCCTCCCTTCCATCCCAACACATCTCATTTTTTCATACAACTGTGAAGTAGAATGTAATAGATACATTTCAATGTCCCAGGTAGAAGCATCTGTTAAAAAAGAGAAAACAACAGAAGGATGTGTTCGCTGTTACTGTTTCTGCATTTCATTTATAGCACATTTAACCAGAACTCAATGGCAGTATAGCAATCCGTCTGCCTGCACATAGGTTATGTGGATATGTGCCTTGAAATGTATTAAGTCATGAACCCAGGATCCGTCTAAATTCATTAAGAGAGCAAGCTAATTTTGCTTTTACCTTAGAATACTCTTCTTCAAGCCCTGTACCTGAGAGAATCAGAGAACAGCTCACAGATAGCAAGGATTCATACAAGAGCTGCACTTGTATTCCTTCTGGCAGTGTTGCATAGGTTGCTATATAGGTTCCGAGGCCTACAATGAGTCACAGTGCCATCTGGGCTGCCTGTTCTAAGGATGCACAAGGGACAAGGAGATAACATCACACAGACCTGTACCCAGTTCCAAGTGTGGAAGAAGATGATTATCTGCCAGTGATATTGATGAAACAACCAAAGTACTGGTTCCCAGTACACCCTCCCTGTGTCACACTGCATGATATCTGTGGAGAAATCCCAGAGCATTTAGACCAAAACACAGATCAAATAACAATAGGAAAATAACATCTATATCTATATATAGATGTGTATATATACATATCTATCTATAAATAACAATAGGAAAATAACATCTATATCTATATATAGATGTGTATATATACATGTCTATCTATATGCATCCATATAAATATATGTGTGCATTATATATACACATACACACAGCTTTTTAATCATCCATATTGGCTTTCAAAAAACAAAATAGCCAGGTGTTGGTGGCTCATACCTGCAATCCTAGCTACTCAGGAGGCTAAGATCTGAGGATCTCAGTTCAAAGCCAGACTGGATAGCAAAGTCTGTGAGATTCTAACCTCCAATAAACCACTAGACAACCGGAAGCGGCAATGTGGCTCAAGTGGTAGAGTGTTAGCCTTGAGCTGAAGACCTCAGGGACAGTGCCCAGGCTCACAGTTCAGGCTCCACGACCAACAAGAAAGAAACAAAGACAGAAAGACAGACAGACAGACAGACAGAAAGAAAGAAAGAAAGAAAGAAAGAAAGAAAGAAAGAAAGAAAGAAAGAAAGAAAGAAAGAAAGAAAGAAGGAAAGAAAGAAGGAAAGAAAACAACCATTTTTACTTATATTTGAAGAACATTGTATGAGCAACCACTGCATGTAAGCACAAACATTACATGAATTGCTTCACCAGTAGTTGCTTAAGAACTAGAAAGCTGTCCTATCTTCCTCATGTTTGTATCCTTAGCCAAATATACTACTCAAAACATAACAGGCATTCATAACTGCTTGCTAAATTGGGTGAATGAATGAAGGTGTGAATGACTACAACAAAGATAGATGCCACCTAAACAAAATTGTCCTTAAAACCTGTGACAGCATGTATCCAAGAAAAATAGTAAATTTCTGTGGTTTGGGATATTTGATATTGCTACCTTGGTCACAGCTAATTGGTCCCAGGAATTCATACTAAGGTCAAAGAGCCATGCTTAAGGGAAGGGCCAAACTATGATGTAGCATGTTGGTTTAAGATAGATGGATAGTGACCACTAGACAGTGGTCAGTCCACTCCAGCAGTCAACAGAGGTCACAAGCCATGCTGTCATATCAGGCAGGTGATGCACTTTAAGAAGACAAAGGTCGAAGGATCTGAAAGACAGTTGTGTACTTATAAGAACCTTCTCATTCCAAGTGGGTTCTACATAACATATTCTGAGAAACGGAAGTGTGACAGATTAGAGGTAATAGCTGGTTTATACATAGTTCAGAAATACCACAAGCCCTGTTCTTTCTTGTTTTGTCACAGTATTTACATGTACATTTAATTCTCTGAGAACTCTTGCTCAAAGCAACCCTATTTCACAGAGGGTCAGAAAGCCTTTATTTGGAAGCATAAAATTATCACAAAAATGGAGTATAAGACTTCTGAGTTAAGAAATGGAGTCATGGCCTCCATGTGTCTCTGTGCTCACAACTCAAACAAGTGTAACTAAAGCACTGCCTTTATTTTGTCTAATAAATATTATCCCCAGGAAATGAGCCTCAAACTTGTGATAATGAAGCCACAGGATTAAAATTAGACCAGGCATTTTTTCTATAAAGCAGTTACTCAAATTGTAATGTGAGTCAAACATTGGGTTCCAAATTTTTTTAAGACTTTATGACCTCATTCAGGAATCCTAAAAACAACCATGGTCATCATCCATTAAAAATGCAACTTCTAGAATGTTCCACAGACAGGAAGATAAAAGTACTTTGGACTGGTCTATTTTCATTAGCGTCCTGCCAGTAAATATGTAAACAATTTTGAAGCAGGCAAACACACATGCTGAGCATAATAAAATCCATTTTAATTGCTGTCCTACCAAGGAAAAGAACTCTGAGTAACTTGTCAAATAAATAAATGATCTATGTCTTTCCTTGTCACTTTTCTTCTTCTCAGAAAGTTTAATAAATAAAATTGATGGGATTGGAAGGAGTTTTTAGGTCAGCTATTCCAATTGTAACATTCCTTCACTTAAATATCAGTTACCACAACATTCCAAACTTTGAAGCAAAAGTTGTTTCCTGCATTTACTTTGACACATATCATAAAGCAGCATCAATAAAGTTTAGCCTAACAGTCCTGGCTAGAGCTTGTTCTGAAACATGCCTGTTTTTCACTTCTTAATTTTCTTTACCTTCCCCCCAACTCCACACCCCAGAACATGACTCATTCAGTTTATGGCAGGAAAACGAATTCTTTTTGTTTTGGAATCATTTGAGTTTTGCCATATATGCAACAGAGAAATGCAACTTTCAATCAACTTGAAAGTCTAATTAAGAATAACTGAAAAGATTTAACAAGGAGAAAATATGCCAAATAAAAGAGAGAAATGTGAAAATTTACTCTGTTAGAGGAATGTAAAATTCCAGCTCTGGCTGGATTTTTAAAAAAGTGTTTTAATGATAATTTACAAAGAGGGTATATTGTTTTTAACATACCTAATTCTCACATGTTTTCAAATTAAAATTTAAAAATCCTGACATCAGAAACTCATTTCCTATCATACATCCATCAATACTTATATTTTGTGAATAACAGAAGAACTCTGGGCAAGATTTCAAACACTTTCCCAAAGAAAATTCAAAGAAAATTCTATGAACATGTACAGGCTAGTTTTCTCTCTCAAGAGCAAGGTAATAAATTTTTCTTGCATACAGAAACTGATATTTAGAGAACTTAGAGTGGAATTGAATAGAAGACAATGGAAAATTGGAATCATCTGTTCGTATCAGGGAAGAGAGGGAAATAAAAGCCACCAGGAAAGAAGAAAATTAGAATCCAAAAGGGAATAGGCAGAAAATTTTCTTATAATTTTCTTTAATCTTTAGAATTTATTGTCTGTCCTGTATTTTGTTTCTGAAATGAGTGATAATGTAGTCACTGAAATAACATCATTAAGTTACAGGGAAAATGTATGGTAGCTTGTATTCAGGAGAAGGTTACAGAAATAGGTCAGCAAATGGACATTTCTATAAAACAACTGCAGAAATCACAGTTATCTGTACATTCTGTTCCCTGAATCTTGTCTTTCACCTCTAAATTAATTCATAGAAAAAATTTTGTACTCAAATGAACATCCATATAAGGATTGGAGATCATGTTTTTAAAGGTGAGATTACAGGAGCACTTTACTTTGATCGCATCCTACACCACTCCACTCTACCCCACTCCTAAGGAATGCCTGGGACTTGGCAGAAAGAAAATGCATCTCTCTTTCTGCCAACTGCGTGTATATTGCCTGGTTGCTCCTATAAAGTGCTGGAGATTGATCAAATGACACAGACAGTGTTATGGAGGAGATGAAATTTCGTGCTATTTCTTTGAAATAAAATGTGCTATATTGTACTTACAGATTTTAAGCTTGAGGTATTCAGATCGTTGCCTTCCAAATACTTTCAATAAATTAAATGCAACTTTTTCCATTAAAATTTTTTCTTAATCTCACAAGCATTTATTCACTTTCCTTCTGCCATAGGAATACTGACGATAGTAATAATAATTATGGGCTTTACATACATTTTCTTTTTCAACTCTACAGGAGCATAAGGAACAGGAAGTATTGTTCCTAATTTACAAAATTTAACAGTTTTCACAATGGCATATAGCTAATAAGGAAGTCACAGGAGGATATGGATTTTGTTTTCTTTAACTCTATTTCCTACACAATTTATTTGGAAGAATTTGAAGTATGCATAGGCCGTAGGATCCTACAATATCAAAAGACATTCTAATTCTAGATGTAAAAATATTGTAGCTAATATATGGAAGATTTAATAACTAGGAAGGTACATGGTAGTTATAAAATCTGAGCAATATTTGGACAGTGTACTGCATAATCCCTTCTATATTAGCCAAAAATGGTTTTTAAAGAACTTGGTAAAGTACTAGACTTGAGCACAAAAGCTCAGAGACAGCACCCAGGCCCTGAGTTAGTAAAGTTCTAATCCTCTCTAATAGGTTGAGAATCTCTATTTTACTCTTGTAGGATGGTATAGCTCTAACAATGAAAAGAATAAAACTATATGTACAATCAAAGATCTGGGCCATTAAACATATTTAAATTGCAACGAATTTTCATTTATCAAATAATCTCTTCAGAGACAGATGTCCGGTAAGTGTTTAACATGTTTGATTTTAGGAAATTGAGTTCAAATCCAAGACCACATTAACAAAGCAGCTATCTAAGCTAGATGAGATAGGCTCCAACATACATTTTCTTACTGACCAGATCTCCATTGGGCACTAATTTGGAAAATGTGAACAATACTATTGCAATTAGCTTAATTATGTTACCTTGTTTACAAATAGAAGGGAATTTTTGGCAATTCTCAATTCTAGCTGCACATTAGAATCACCAAAAGATATTTTTAAACAATCCCAAACCCTGGGTTTCAGTCCTACAAATTTCATGGTTCTTGGGTACCCCTTTTTACAATCTTCCCATCTGATCACCATCTGTCTTCTACGAGAAAAAGCAAGTAGGAATTGTTGCCTTGCCATGTCTGCATCTTCCTATGTTAGGTCTAAATAAGTTACTCTCTTGCAGTAGGCTGTGTTCAGGGAGATAGTAGCCAAATCTATTTTGAGATGAGAAATAAACTCGTGTGGAAAGGAAGTTTGAAAAAAGAAGCAAGGTGTGATGGTACATGTCTGTAATCTCATTGCTAATGATGCAGAGACAAGTTTGAGGCCAGTAGGAAGAAGAAAGAGGTCTCTAGTTTTAGTTACTTAAGGAAAAAAGGGTTATCTGATTTCTTCATCACATCAAAGACACACCCCATTTTTGTAAATAATCCTTTAATTATGACTGGATGCTTTTAAATGCATGTTTCCTAATAGCATTATGTCTTTATCAAGTCCATGACAGCTGGCAAATGAGAGGAGCTGAACCTTAAGTGTCAGGCTCATCATTCTGATACTATGAGAATTGTAGACTACAAAGCAGGTTCTATAATCAACAACTCAATTGTCAATTTCTTTCATCCCATTTTATCAATAGTTCAGATCTACAATGCATAAAGCAACCTGGATGAACTACCTGTTTATCGGGAATCCAGAACAGAACATTATTATTACTGAGAGATGTTAGAGACATCAAACTTCACATAGTGTTCTTATAATAAAAAAATTCCACATGTAAATAATTCAGCACATTTAAGTGTGAAGCTTATCAAGATTAACACCTAGCTTTCTCACTGGCATGAAATCTCTGTAAAATCCAAGTAGGTGGTTTGACATCTGTGAGCCTCAATTTCTTCAGTTTTAAAACTATTAATACTTACATTAAGTCCCTTGGGATTTTTGTTATATATGCTTATGTACTTGAATAACAAGATACAATACAAAATAGAGATGAGTTGACAGTGATTACTTAATCATAAGCAGGAACAGTTTCTCAAAGATTTTTGCTTTCTCAGAACCTAGCACAATACCAAGCACATAGTAAAGACTGGGTATATGAGTAATATTCATTAAATGGATAAATAAATGAATTATAGAACTGAAATTCACAGGAAAGAATGACTGGATAATTACAATGTAAAAGTAAACCCACCTTATTAGAATTTCACCCCCTTCAATCAGCACAGTTATCAATAACCATGTTTAGTATCCTACATTTTGCTACTTCTTCCTTTGACAAGAAAACAACTGAAGAAAATTGGACACATTCTTCCCAGTCAGGTAAGAGTAGGACAAGACCAGACACAACTGGCATTCACCCACTTATTCTTAGAATGTTGTATTCCGTACTTGTCTATTTCAGACTGATGATTGGGAAAACATAGGGAAGAGTTTGTAGAAGTTTAGCCCTAACCTGTACATGAAGGTGGAGAAATAAGAGCAGAAAGAGTATATACTGTTTAACCTTGTAGGTTAGGTTAATTGCTAGCATTCTCAGTGCTGGGATCATTCTTATTCTAAAGAGCCTAAAGAATCAATCCCTTGATATTCTTCTTTAGGTTTTATGAGGATAAAGTCAGTTACTAATCATGCTGCCTGTTTCCATGAGATTTAGGGTAGAAGAAATATCTGTGTTTATCCTATCACTGATAAATGACTATGAGTTATCCACAAGGCCAGGGAACATTTTTCTGCCATAGGCCATTTGGATATTTATCACATCACTTGAGAGCTATACAAAATTATCAATATAGGCAGCTGAGAGATATACAAAAGGTACTAAATGATTTCATGGCCATCGCATGACTCATAGGCCCGGTGTAAGAACACCGGTGTAAGAACCTCTCCTTTCCTGAGAGCTACCTTGGTCTCAGCTTCTCTAGAACGTATGAACTAGTTGATGTCTGTAATGTACTAATTGCTCTTTTTTCCCATCTTCTTTCACTTCCAGAGACCAAATTCAAATTTCTTAAACTCTATGTAAAGTAAGCATGCTTTATCCTTGTTGCTGTTGTTTTTCATGTAGTCCTTTTTTAAAGATACTATTAAATCATTTGGGGGATAATTGCTGCAAAGTCATTTGTTTCTCTTGAAACTTGGGATCTTTAAGGAAAGAAAAAGAGAAAAATAGGAAAAAGAAAAGGAATATATTTAGAGAGTGCTAGGTACCATCCATTCCAGAAATATTATATATTCTTTATATATTCTTTAATAGTTTCTTCAAATACCAATGACACCAATAAACATATCATATAGAACTTCGTTCACTGACATCTCTTCATAAAACTTTACAACTATGTCTCTTACTCATGGATATTTTACTGTATCATATACTTTTGATAAAATTAATCTACTAGAGGCTTATATATGGAGCTAGTGCATTAGTTATATAACAGAACCAAAAATCTATGAAGGAAAAAGGCAAGATTTCAACTTTCAATACATAGGAATTTTAAGATTATTGGTTCAAATTTTAAGATTAACTGATCAAATGGATTGGAAAAGCTAATATTTATTCAAGTACTGATTTGAGGTTTTTTTCTCTGATATTTTAATTAATACTGCTTTCTACAAGTTGAGTGTTTAAAACAGATATATTCTATTTTACTCAGGGCTATCCCCTATCTATGCTATTATAAATCTATGACTTTCTAATGCCTAAAACCTAAATTACATTGAGATTCTCATTATTTGGTTACTCTAAAGTAGAATTTTTCACTTTGCTTTGTTTACTGTATTTAATCTAGTTAACATTGATAACACTTGAACTCTTTCCAAGTCATGTGACTTTTCAGTTGGTTTAGGAAGTGTGTTCAATGTCTCAGAATTTATATAGAAATGATTGGCCTATTCACAGCTGGGACAGCCTGAGTTGTTAAAGACATTTGTTACCATATACTAAGTGTTCACTGAACTATGTGCTTTGAATTGTCTATTGTTGGCAAAAGTCCTACAAGGAAAATAGTATTCTTATCTCCATAGAAAAGGAGAGCATGGAGTTTAAACCAGATCGTATGACTGACAGTGCTACCCAGCATTCAAACCCCATCTCTGGCCTTTAAAAAGGCACACTTACCTAATGATCCTAATAAAAATACAAATTATTTCAAGGTACAGTGAATTTAAATTATATAAATGATAAGGGCAAATGTGCTATGTAATTGAGTACTTCTGCAACAACATTCAATACCACTTTTTTTTAAAGTTCAATGTAACTTAAAAAAGTTCAATATAACTTAATCCTCATCTCTAAATATCACCCCATAAAACAAATCTGGAATGATATGGGATAAAATGACAGCTATGTGACAAAGGTCAACATTTAGTCCCTGGGTAATTTAGGAGGGGGTAATAAACCCAACATTTCTCCGACAACATTTGTAATTTCATTTGTAGAGAAGTTCCAATTAGATCCCATGTCTTTCCCCAACAATGAATGAGTGGATGCATGCACAAAGATGAGAAAAATCTTAAAAGTACTAACAGGTAGTATTTTTATAACAAATCTGACAACAAAATATTGACTCAGTATTTGAAAAACAACATTTCTTTTGTGAAGAAGCCAAAAATTTCTCCCAGAACAATGCTAATGTGAGAATACAAACAAGTCAGACTTGGCAAATTCTAATTCTTTCATTGTGAATTAGTGTCTATAGTCTTGTTAGGATTTAAATCTTGTCGTGTGAAAGCTGAATTAATTGCTTAGTTATTTTTTTAAAGTTACGGTATAATATACAAACTAAACAATTCGGTCCAAATCTATTTTTAAGCCTTTTGAAACTTTATCCTATTTCCCTCTTGTTCTTGTATATTTTTATTCTGTCTTGCAAGCTGATTAGTAATAATAAACTCAAGATCAGAACTTCGCGATCACAGCTTTCAAACATGCCCAAGTATATGCTATGTTTCATCTCCCTTGGCACAAAAGCCTGGCGTGTTCCGTCTCTCTCACCATGGATACCGCCCCACTTAGTTCAGCCCAAACCATACCGACTGCTGAGAATGAGGGCCAATGGGTCATTAAAACAGGTTTTCCTCTCTTTACACTCTGCTAATGTGCATCAAGTGCTTGAGATAAAATACACTTTTAGAAAAGTCTGCCAAAGGGTAAAGGAACAAAGGGAAGAAAGATAGAATGACGGGGAAGGGGTGGGAGACAGATCAGTATGACATATAGAGATAAATAAAGGGGAGGCCAGGAATGCTTGTTGATGATTATCATTTTTGACAGATGTATTCATGGTATTCATGATGAGAAGCAGAAAGTCAGAAGGAAGTCCCTTGTACCAAAGGTATATATAAATAGGCCGAATATGCAAGTAAGAACATTGCCTGTCCCCACCAAGTGGCTACTGTTGGCAGTCTGTAAGTAAAGAATATCCTTTCTCTTGTCTCCAGACACTGAGTCTTTGAACACAAAAGTTTTGTGGTACCTTAATGCCTTCCCTGAGTGAGTAGCCCAGGGCAGGGGGAATGGCAGGGAGAGTGTCTTTCTTTGGAAATTGGGCATTAATTAGTTCTATTATGCTTCCTTAAGATAACCGTACAGATGCTTTTCTTTGCTTTGATTATCAGCACATATAAAAGGGTTGCATTTTTCTAAGCTACCAAGCAACAGAGGGTTTGTGTGGCTATGACACCTGCCAAGTGATTTCCTGCCAGAGAAATAAAATGACAGGAAAGAGAAGTCAAGTCAAGTCCCCTTCCTGCTGCAACCCAGGTCCAGCACTGCTGATATCCTGAGAGGAAAAGAAAAATCAATGTTCTGACTTGTATTTATGCCCCATGCCAGTTGGGCATTACTTGTTTTCTCTCTAGTTTGGATATAGTTTACTAGAGTATGCCCACACAAATGGACACATACTCATTCCCAAGTTTTGTGTTACAGAACAAAACTTCACAGATATTACAGACTAATCCTTTCTCCCCAATAACTCAGAGTTCTCTGAAATAAACTATGTAAGCAAAATATATAAAGACACACAAAATGAACAAGTAGCCAGAATATACATCAGGACATTCTATCCCAAAGCTAGAACAATCAGTCCCAAGAGAAACTGACAAACTTTGCCAAGAATCCAGCTCACTCTAATTAAGACCTTGTTCTAAGGACTTTGGCTCTTTGGTACTACAGCCAAGAAAGACTAGAAATAAAAGGAAGGGATGTGCATTCTCTATGCACACATGCTGACAGTGGACAAAGACAACTGTCTTTCAAGCAAAAGACAATGGTACCACCTTGGCAAATCAAAAGCAGCACAAAATGAAAATCATAGAAAAAATTATCTGTACACGTGATAACTTTCATTGTATATTAATATAGCACAATAAAATAGACAATATTTGTAAAGAGAATTCTGAATCTTCAAGAAAAATATGGATGTCAGATACTGCTTAACAAAAAACAATGATATTTCAATACTTTAAAGCAGTTTGTACACATGAATAGGTAATTTTCTATTTACTGTCATAATAACTGAAATCATTATACTTTAATAATATTAATCTTTATAGTACATGGTCATTTATCCAATTGCTTGATATTTGGCCAGGACAAAGCCTTATCAGAAAGTAAGAAAGAGGTTGAAATATGTCAAGTTTAGATTATTTGGGAAATGAAGCTAACCAATGTATATGTATTTATGTGGGAGGAGCATGTCTTTAAAAACTTGATGTGCTAAGGAACCTGCCCCAAATATCTACTTCTCTAGAACACACTGGTTCCAGTTCATGTACCTGCAAGCTAGAAATTATGCTAGCAGAGTGAGGAAGTGGCCTCCTTCACAAAAGACTTAGATCAGGGCCTGGAAATCCTAACTGAAACTCAGAATTACCTGTAAAGAAGGCAGTTTTCTAAGATCAACCCTTAGGTATACTAGCTTGGAATGTTTGTCTGGGACCCTGGACCTTTTCCAATTTCTGTTCTGCTAGACCCACTATCCAGAATGAAGGGGGATACTTTGTGACATCAAAATAAGTTATGAGAAAAATGAAGTTTGTGGTTTTTGTTTTATAATGGTCCTGGGGTTTGAACTCAGGGCTTTTTGCTAGCATGGTTTATTTGCTCAGCTGGCACTCTACAACTTGATCAAAGCCCTTTAGCCCAGATTTATGCTATTTGGACATGAAATCTCAAGTACTTTCATGCACTTTTTTGCTTTGAACTCTGACCCTTTGGATGGCAGCCTCTTAGTAGATGGGATTACAGAAGTGAGCTACTGTTTCCAGGCTTGTTTGTTCTTAAATTTCCTCATGAAACTGTCAAGGGCGTTCAATATGTCCAGCTCTAAAGACTTTTTAATCTTCTACCATTCTTCCTTAGCATAAGGGAAGCATATATATGTGGGGTGTATCTGTTTCATAATGAACCACTCATTCAGGTATCCTTCCTCTCCATCTGGCTTTGTCCTTTTCAGAGGTTTAATTTTCTGCAAAGACATAAGACCCTTCTTCACTGCAGAGATTTCCCAAATGCAATCTCATGTAGAACAAGTTTTTTTAAAAAATAAAGGGCATCAGTCAGGTGTTGGTGGCTCATGTCTGCAATCCTAGCTACTAAGGAAGCTCAGATCTGAAGATCACAGTTCAAAGCAAGCACCAAGCAGTTAAGTCCATGAGACTCTTATCTCCAATTCACCACTAAAAAGCCAGAAATGGAGCTGTGGCTAGCCTGGAGCACAAAAGCACAAGGTCAGCACCCAGCCTGAGTTTAAGCCCCAGGACTGATGCACACACATACACATCATTAGTACTGAATTTGAATACGTAGAGCCTTCCTACCTGGGTAGTACCAAACCCTAGTTATGCTTCTTTGGCATCTTTGTTCTCGGAACATCTACTCATTGCATTTATGGGTGTTTTTCCATTACATGGAAAGTAAACATTGATAACTCTTGGCACACAGATAATTTCTTTTGCACAAACTAAGCAAACTCTGCTGTCAACAAGGAAATTGTTGGTTTTTTTTTTTTTTTTGTTATGGGGCTTGAACTGTGGGTGCTGTCCCTGAGCTCTTCAGCTCAACGCAGTGCTCTACCACTTGAGCCACAGTCTCACTTCTGGTTTTCTGGTGGCTAATTGGAGATAACAATCTCATGGACTTTCCTTCTCCTGCTTGATTACTCTGATCTCAGCCTTCTGAGTAGCTAGGATTATAGGCATGAGCCACCAGCACCAGGCCAGGGAAACTTTTTAAAAACCATTTTTCCTTCCATTGCTGAACAAGGATGGTATATAGTATGAGACTGAAGGGAGAGGGAGACTAAAATTGACATTTTTCTGCAAGATTCCTATTATAAGTACTTGAAAAGGTATGTATAAGATGGATATCGGCTTTGACTATACATATAAAAATTTCTGCATAATCACTGAATTCTAGCTCTCAAAGGCCAGGATTGTGAGTATTCATCTCCTGCCCTATACAGATGTATTTAAAACCTTATCAGTAGTATTGGAATATTTATCCAGTTTCTCTTAAGCAAATGATATCCATTACATTCTTCCCACATAAGACTCTAAAATTAAATGATCTAAAATTCTCTAGAACTTACGTTGCCTAAACATATCATGATAGACTTGTATTGTTAAAGGGCCAAAACTAACTAGTTAGCTTTTTTTCCCCATAAACAGACAGGCAGGCAGGCAGACAGACCCAGACAGACAGATAGGTAGGTAGTGTTAGGTCTGCTTGGGGGAAAAAGGGCCCTTAGCTTTGTTCCTTGCACCCTGGAAGTCCCTGCCTAGCATCTGTAACCCAGGTAACAGGCATGCCTGGGACAGTGGGAGGCCCCCTAAGCTCTTAGCTTATTTCTGCCATCCTCTGAGGTCACCTCCATATCCCCTGTGGCCACACTCCCTCCTCGCCCTCCCCTATATAATCTTCTCCTGCCTCCATAAACTTTCTTACTCTGCACTCCTCAATCTCGTGCAGGCCAGTAGTTTGGTTTGTCTTTCTCCTTCTTCTAATAAACTCTCTTCTCTTGAACCACGTGGGAATTTCCTTTTGGCCTTACAGATAGATAGATAGATAGATAGCAAGAGAGAGAGATAGAGAAATTCCAGTTATCTACGTAGTTTCTAACTCCTGAGCAAGCCTCAGACACTTAGATATTCTATCTATAAAATGGGGCAAATATTATTTGCAGGCTCATTATAAAGATTAGAAATAATATCTGAGTTTTCTGTAAATGTCCATAGTGTCTGGCATACCTGACTCAGGGTGTGTGGGAGGGAGGGGGTGATGATGATCATTTTTCCTTAAAAATTAATGCTACTAAGAGCATAGCTATTTCTACAACTTCAGATGCTCCAACGTTTTTTCAAACTAGTCTATGATTTTATTATTTCATTTGTCATAATTTCCCCAAATAAGTGCTATATTCAAAAGGAATTCACTTCTGTAACATATGAATAAAAATTTGAGGAATATTACTTAATTTCAATGTTTGGAGCTTTACTGAGATCTTTATCCATCAAGATTCTTGGATTTCAAAAGACAGAGTTGAGTCATATGTTGAGTGAATTTATTGGAACGATACAAGATAATTCACAGAATTGGAAGAAATGCTCTACAATCAGGCTTTGGGAAGGATAAAAATTAAGCTGCTCTGGGGAACAGGGAGTGTCTTAGGGCAGTCTGATTAGAATGTTCCAATTCTGAGCACTTTCTAATCTGTACACTCTGCTTGAGAATAATAAAAGCGCAGACTATGTACTGCTTTCTTGTGCCAGTAATGCATCTAATCACTGCATTCTGCATGCGTTAACTCACTTAATCCTAACAACAGTTTTATGAGGTAGGCAATTCTCAGAAGAAAGCAAAAGTCTCATGGGTATACCT
Source organism: Dipodomys ordii (assembly GCF_000151885.1). Lineage (NCBI taxonomy): Eukaryota > Metazoa > Chordata > Mammalia > Rodentia > Heteromyidae > Dipodomys > Dipodomys ordii. The sequence continues at coordinate 3,568,971 of NW_012267275.1, read as the reverse complement.
TGAATCATAGGGTCATGTATTGGATTGGATAATAATGTATCATTTGATAGCCCTATCAAGAAGACACCTTGGAACAGGAAGAAGGGAAATTTTACTGAAAGAGTTAAATGAGGATAGGCAGATGGAATCTACAACATTTGATAAAGACTGTATACCTGCCCCTGAAGATGCATATCTTTATTTCTAGTTGGCAAAACAAAAATTTCCTGTTAATGACATGTACAAACTAGTATTTTAAAAGTTAGGAAATAAAATGCCTCCTCTGCAGAAAGTAAAGCTGTATTTTTGCCTCCTGTTCTGAGGATAGGAATATAACATCATTTGAAATAAATATGTGACTGCACATTGATGCCAGGTATTAATAAAATAAATGCTGCGCTGCATGTATTTAACAAAAATACTTAAAAAATATAAATTCAGTCAAGTTTAACTTTTAGAACTCCAGTGAGTCTAGGAAGCATAAGAGATGAATTTCCCCCCATGACCCAAGAACAGCGACATAAATCCTCCCATCTCCTGTAAGCCCCTGGCAAAATAATTATTTCACCGATGTATTTGAAAAAGTCAGATTTTCATTGTCGGAAAGAAAATGACATTTTCAAAACACAATTTTCATGTCTGACCTGGAAAAGACAGGAGAAGAGGTTGTTACTAGTATAATACTATATTATTATACTGTGAGAGTCTTTGAGGTAGGGCACTGCCATTCTTTTATTTACCTTCATATTTATTGTGCTTGTAGGAAATATAGGTCCAGTTTATTTTATAAATGAAGGAATAAATAGTTGAAGTTATTTCAAGGATAGTCCCAAGCCTTACTTTTTTTTAATTGATAACCTTGTTATAAGTACTATCAGAAGTGCCAAGAAAAAGGTTGTAAAGGATCTGAAAGATTTCAACATAATATAAAGAATGATATAAAGGTTACAAAAAGAATCTAGCATTCCTTTAAGCACAAATGATATTCTACTTAATTCATTAGCTCTGCTTTGGATGTCTGAGAGGGAACATAAACAAATTAATGTTAAAAAATGAAAAAATTCACTGTATTTTATGTTGGTATAATTTGGGGAGGGGAAGGGAAAAAACAAATTGTTTAAACAGGGATACAGGTGGACCCATTGCAACAATGAGATGTACAAGACGTTATGTTGAAAAACGAACTTTACAACTTTGGCACGGGGGAGGAGAGGTGTAGATGGGAAAGGATGGGAAGAGGAAACAAAGGAGGAGAGGAGGAGGCAACAATGCTTGATAAGAAATGTACTCATTACCTTGCTCATGTAATTATAACCCCTCTGTATGGTATTTTCACAATAAAAAGATATAATATAAAAAAATGAAAATGTGAATCAGCAGACAAGAGGCCTTACATTCTCTACGCTCAGATTTCCACTGGAAATCATCTTCATATTTAAAAACCATAGAGAGATCATTCACAAACTAGAAACTTACAGTACTCTTTAACTATAAATATAGTATATTTGGTTAAATGCAAATACAAATCTCCAAAAAAAAAACCAACTCAAAATTTCCAAAACAGAAATCGCAGCTACGGAGGATAAACAAATGCAGCAATGGTACTCACTGGACACTGTGCTGAAAATGAACTATACAACTTGTGGGTGGGATGAGAGGAAAATACTTGGAGAGAGCAAGGAAAAGAGGGACATTATCCAAAAAGAAATGTACTCTGCTTGATTCATGTAACTGTAAATCCTCTGATTTTAGCATTTTCAAATAAAAATAATGTTAAATAATCTCCAAAACATAGTCTCCTGTTTGGAGGGATAAATTCTAAAGCAAACAGAAAACTTAGTCTTCCAACTTCATTTTACTGATACTCAAAAGGAATATTTCTTGAAGGCCCTGAATTTAGCAATTTGGAAACATAGAAAAACTGCTTTATGCATCCAAGAAAACTGAAGAAACTAATTTTTTAAAAAATTTACCCCTGAATTATTTAGTGGCTCACTGATCATTCAGAAGTATATTGTTTATATTATTCCTATAATAAAAAGAGAGTGACAACACAGTTCACTAGAATATTTAGGATATGGCAAAGGCCATAAGGGGAAACTTGATAGCTATGAGTTCCTGCATTAAGAAATCAGTGAGTTAACAGACAGATAAACTGGTGATGTACCTCAAGATCTTAGAAAAACAACAACAAGCCATACCTAAATTTAGTAGATTGAAAATAAGCAATAAATACAAATTATTTTTGGAGCACTTATGGAATTCTGTGAAAGGTATCATTGAGATTTTGTCAGGGAGGGCAATAAATCTGTAGAATTCTTTGGGCAATAAAGCCATTTTCACAATTTTAATTCTGTTAATTCATGAGCATGGGAAGGGTCTCCATCTTCTAATGATTTCTTCAGTTTCACTTTTAATGATTTATAGTTTTCACTATATTGGTCTTTCATTTTCTTGGTTAGATTTATTCCTAGACTTTTTTTTATTTTTTTGAGTTTATTATGAATGGGATTGTTTGCTGGTTCATTATTGGTTTGTAGAACGCTACTATTTTTGTATGGTAGATTAAATATTAGCATATTTGATGCTATAATATAATAAAAAGGAAAATATCCATAAACAACCTGACATGAGCACACAATTTCAATATATGAGGATAAATTAAACTTTTACATGCAATCTAAAAGTAATTAAAGGTAAATATATTTTCATAAATTAGAAAATGGGAGAATGTAACTAAGAATAAGCTTTAGGAGAATGTAGGAACATATAAGGAGAAAAATCAATGTATGGAGAAGAAAGCAGTTCAGTTGTTAAAATAGGTACACATAATTTTACACAAATAACCTTAATGTCTCATAAAAACCATGTTTGTAGAAAAAAACAAAAAGTTCCAAAATTGAGTCAAGAAGATCTAGACAACCCAAATAAATCAGTGATGATGATGTAAAGCTTTGCCAAAGGTCATTTTCAGATTACGGCTCTAGGCCCTTTCAGTTTTTAAATTACAAATCACAGCAACTTTCCAAGAAATTGGAAATTTTTCAAATGATTAATAATTATCTCCACATTCTAGAAAAGTATGGAAAACTCTGGGATACCATATTTTGAATTAGTTTACTGTTATTATAGAGGTATGATTACAATCACATGTATCGAGTACATTTCCTTCAAATATGGTCTTGTGCTCCTTCACTTTCTCCTAGTCCCTCCCTCCCATCTCCAACCATGAGTTGTATAGTTCACTTTCATCAATGTCTAATGATTCCCGCTGCTGCATTTTTCACCCTTTTCCCCTCCAGTTCTGTACTCTCCACCCAACCCTCCAAATGATATATACTTGGATACCATTTCAAGGAACTAAATAGTGCTTATTGTCATAGTAGATAGATTAGAACACAGTTCTACTTTTGAATGAGCACTGGTGAAATCCCAGTAAAGACAAACTACACATTACTAACCTAATATTAAAGTTCTGAGTTATTCATCATTCCAGAACCTTTCTGTCAGAATCTAGTTCTTTCTCCTAGAGACCTAGCCTGCTCAAGACTACCACAACCCATGATGCAGATATGGAAAACACAAGTTTGATACAGAACAGTGATATTTATTCTTCAATGTCATTGATTCCAAATAATTAAAAGGGTAATTTTATCACCAAAACAACTATGTGTCAGCTCCTTCTCTTCGAGAGATGTCATTGTAACTATAATTCATGCATATTAAAAAGAGACAGGTTAGATTCAAAGGAAGATGTTCTTACCTTTTAATTGAAGAGACAGGAATGAGGAAAGGTGGCATTTGAGCAAGCAGAGTTTCAACATTTTACATTATCACATTGTCCATGGCGATGAATGTAACACCAGATTTTATTTTATAGTTAGAGAAGAGTGAGAACTCAGATTCAGACAGTGATGACAATATAAATACATTGTCTAATTTAGGGTTGAAAGATAAAGTACAGCCATCCAGTTAAAATTTAATTATAGGTTAATAATTTTGAGTATGTCTGAAATATGTTGTATTTGGGAGAAATTACCACAGGATTGACTGAGAAGAGTATCAGAAAGTTCTGGGAAAATGCCTTCATGTCCATTTTGGATACAGATTTTTGTTTTGCTTTATCTTCATTCTTTATCCTCAGTCATCAACAAATTCAATGGATTCACTGAAAGTACCCATTCAAAGCACATTTCAATTCCAAGTAATATTAGAAGAAGGAAGAAGGACTGTAGGGCCTGGGAGGGAGGCAGCTCTAGAGAGACAAATGTAAATAGTACATCTCTAATAAGGCACAGAATGCCCTAGACTTTCAGAACTGGCAGCTCTGCCAAAGGCCAAGCCAGGGAGCAAGAAGCCAGGCTAAAGACTGAGAATCCAGGAGCTTGGCAAAATCATCCACTTTTCCTGGACACATCCCTGAACAGTGAGTTTTGAAAGGGAAACAGATCTGACCATGATGGTATTTGGGATTTCCACTAAAACATTTCCAAAGATGACTATGATAAATATTTCCCAAGAGGAGGCCAATCCAAAAACAGCCACAGTATAGCATAGTGGTTAAGAAAATGGAGTCTGAAGTCAGACTTCACTAGGTGTGAATTCTGACTCCACCCATTGTGAGCTGTGTGACCTTGGGCTGGGGTTCATCCTGTCTACAGATTCAGTTTCATCTGTATAAAACTGAGAATAACCATAAATTAATTAATTAAAATTATAAACACAGTGCCTGACTCACATCAGATGCTTAATAAACTGCCATCATTGTAATATTCTATTTTGATGCTACTTAAAAGCAAGAGAAATTGCAAGAGCAACTATTAATCTATGCGGCACTTTCTCTTACCTCTGTGAAAAACCAGGGACCCTGGAGTCTAGAATCAGGCTCTCCATAGTCTAGACCAGCATCCATGGGCAACTCAGACCCTCTCCAATGTGAGGCTCTCCTTGTCCTTGGGTTCCTCTTGTAGGAAAAGGGAATTATAGTTACTCAGAGTTGGAAGACGGAGACATAGCACACTGAAGCTCATACTTTGCTTCAAAATAGCATTTCAACATCATACAAAATTAAATCAGAAACAGAACAAGTATGTCTACTCTCTTCACTTCTTTTTGATGTAATATTAGGAATCCTAGACAGAGCACTAAGGTAAGAGAAAGACATAAGAGGGATCTAAACAGGGAAAGAAGTTAAACTCCTTATTGGCAGATGGTAGGATCGTGTGTTTAAAGGACCCTCAGGTTGATAAATAACTTTTGCAAAGCAGTAGGATACATAAGTAACCAAGAAAAATCAGTAGCTTTGCTGTATAACAACAATAAGCAGAGAGGTATATCAGAAAAACAATTGCATTTGCAATAGCGCCCCCAAAATAACGAGGAATAAACATAGCTAAGGAAGAACCTCTTAATTGTAAAAACTATAAAACTCTGAAGAAACAAATTGAAGAAGACACCAGGAAATTGAAAGACCTACTATGTTCATAGATTAGCAATTAATATCATGAAAATGGCCATATTGCCAAAGACAATCTATTAGTTCAGTATAATACCATCAAAATGTCATTCTTCCCTGAGAAAAAACCAATCCAAAAATTCATATGGAACCACAATGATCCCAAATAGCCAAAGCAAACCTAGGCAAAACATCAATACTGGAGGTATGCTAATTCCAGACCTTTAACTTTACTGCAGAGATATAATAAATTTTTTTAAAAAAATACTTGGCACTGGCAGAAAAATAGGTATAAAGACAAATGGAATAGACTAGAAGGCCTAGAATTAAACTCACATACATAAAACCAGCCGATATTTGATGGCAAAGCAAAAAATATATGGTGCAAAAAAGACAGCCTCGTCAACAAAAGGTATTGAGAAAACTGGACATCCATATGCAGAACACTGAAATTGGATCTCTCTTGGTAATGCTTATTATCAGCGAAAAATGGATCAAAGACCTTAACATCAGACCTGAAATGTTGAAACTTCTACAGGAAGGAGTGTGATAAACACTACAATTTATTGGTATAGGTAGGAACTTTCTGAGTTAACTTCCAGGGGCTTAGTAAATTGGAGAGAGAATTGACAAATGGGATTGAATGAAGCTAAAAAGTTTCTGCATGGCAAAGGACAGTTAGTAAGCTAGAAAGACAGTCTTACTCACTGGGAGATGATCTTTGCTACTATAGATCTGACAGGGGCCTAATATTCTGAATATACAAAGAGCTGAAGAAATTAACTCCGCCTCTGAAATCAATAGCCCAATTAATAAGTGAGAAAAATAGCTAAACAGAGACTTCTCAGAAGAAATGAAAATGACCAATAAACACATCGGGAAATGCTCAACATCTATGGCTGTGAAGGAAATGTAAACTAAACATTTCCATCTCATGCTAGTAAGATTGGCCATCATCAAGAATATAAACAACAACAAATGCTCTTTGGGATGCAGAGAGGAAAAGGAACCATATTATATTGTTGGTGATTTGTGGGAATGTAAATTAGTGCAACCATTTTGGAAGGTGGTTTGGAGATTCCTCAGAAATTAAACATAGAGCTAGCAATACAACTTTTGGGAAACTACCCAAAATATTACAAGTCAGAACGTAGTAAAGAAACTCCAAAATCATGTTCGTTGCTGCACTATTTACAATGGCCAAGTTATAGAAATATTCCAAATGCCTTACAACAGATAAAGAATGGATAAAGAATGGATAAAGAAACCATGGTACTAGCTGCCAGATGTCAGAAGTAGCTAGGGACATTTCTACCAACATTTTCAGCCCCAAGTCCTTCCTCTTGCCATTTATTTGCTCTCTAGTATTTTTTTCCAGCCCCTCAATGCCTCATGAGACTTCTCCAGACTTCATCTAAATATCTAAAAATACCTGATAGAAATATTTGCTATCTCAATTATTATGATTTCTTAAGTGTATACATGTTAGAGCTCATCAAATAATATACTTATGCACTA
>NW_012267275.1:3523526-3559909 GCF_000151885.1 Dipodomys ordii | reverse complement strand
CTCCTCCTCCTCCTCCTCCTCCTCCTCCTCCTGCTTCCCTTTTCCCCTACTCCTCCTTCTTTCTCTTCCCTCCTCTCTTTGGCTTCTTGAACTCTATTTCTGACCAGGAGATGTAAGCCTCAGTCTACAAATTAGGATTTCCATCAAAGTTGCAATACTGTGAAGAGACAATTATTGGCTGATATAAACATTTTACCTTTTCTTTCTTGTTCCTTTCAGCTTAGTGATGGGATATTCCTCAAGAGAATGAAAACAAGAGTTCTCAGATAAAGCTGGTGAAATAGAAAGGTAGAAGGAAGCCCAGTACTTAATGACTTCCTGAAGAGGCTACACCAGCTCATGAATCGCCTAACTTCTTGTTTTATAAGCAAAAAGATCCCTATTTTATTGGCCGATTTCTTTCTACTGCAACTTTCCAATTACTTAATAAAAGCATCCTGTGCAAATCAAGAGAGAGAAGATACTATGCCATTTCTCAAAATCATTAATTGCTGAACAATAAAAATCAAAGCCTCTCCTCCAGTATCTTCTACCATTGTCCCCACAAATACTTCCCTTCAGCCCCAGCATATCCATTGTTGCACCTTAACAAGCATTTTTATTAAAATTAATATTAAATAAATCTTAAAATGAATGTTTTAAAATATATCATTGTCATAACCTGATACAATTTTTATTTTTCCCGAAACATATCAGAAACATATGCAGTCTACACATGGCCACTGGAAAGCTCAAGAAAAAAAATCTATCTCCTATACATAAGCTAAGTGTTCTTTGCCTTACCTACTCACTTTTAAAGTAGGAAAATCAAGTGTCCCAGTAAGAAGGGGCCTTATGTGTTCGACTTTTTCTTAACATCTAATCTCTCACTTAAAAAAATGAGTAATAAAACTATCAATTGAGGGGGGTATGTCAGAATGAAAAAAATCTCATCTAAAATGGTGGGTGATGAGAAAAACTAAAACATTAAGATTATGTTTTCAGGTTCTACAGTCTGACTGTATGCAAATGTGCGGTTTCTGTTTTAGAGTTGTGATAGGTCATGTGTAAGTTTTTGTGTTGTGTTACAGTAGAGACTATGAAGACTAAGCATTGCCCACTGACATGCTTTGTGGTAATTAGAACGCTAAGATATTGACTAAAATATTTTGTTTCCAGAGCTACTTTTTATGTTACTAGGAGAAAATAATTAAACCTTTCAGTTCATCCATCTGCCAAAGAGAGAGAATATTATTCTTGCCATCTGTCCAGCTTTGAGGTATGGCAAATATTGATGAAAGTAACTAAGACGATATATGGCTTTATGTCAGTTCCTTTGAGTTGACAATATTGAAAACTCTAAAAATCAGTTTTTTTAATTGATTTTGTTTTTTAAAAAATATTGCAAAGACAAAAAAAACAAAAAAAATTATATGTTCCACAGATCTAATAGATGTTAACATTAGCCTTTGTTGCATATTTCCTCAGTTAAAAAACAACAGTCTAGATCAAGCTATAGATCTAGTACCATCCTGTGCATTCCCTCCTGTCTTTTTCAAGTGATGTCCCTAAAAGTTTTAGAGACTTAGTTCCATGTAAGGTGACATAGTTTTACAAGATTGTAAGCAAGATTAATATATAGCATTATTTTGGTCTTTAAATATCACATATTTGGTAATCATTTGTAAATATCAGCATTTCCTTTTTTATATTGAATATTTTCACAATATATTCATATAGATATGTTAAAATTGGTTCAATTAACTATTTAACGGTAGTAAGCCACACCACACTTACCCATTCATTTTTTCTTTGGTAGATGGTTATTTGGCATTTTTAAAATAGTCTAAGTAGTTCTAAGTACTGCACACATATGAAAATGTTATTCTCAAGATACAACTATATTTTGGAGTATAATTGCTGCATCATTTTTGCATTTTTATGAAAAGTCTTATAGAAATAGTCATTAGAATTGTACAAAATTTCTCAATAAATTTGGACAAACAATATTTTTGTATTTCTTTCATCCATGAATATGGTATATGTCTTCAATAGCTAAGAAGGTCATGTATTGTTTTTTTGCTTCTGGTCCGGTCGTGCAGCCTGAACTCTGGGCCTGGGCACTGTCCTTCAGCTCTTCAGCTCAAAGCTAATGCTCTACAACTTGTGCCACAGCGCCATTTCAGCTTTCTCTGATTATGTGGTACTGAGGAATCAAACCCAAGGCCTCATGCATGTAAGTCAAGCCTCTACCACTGAGCCACCTTCGCAGCCCCCTAACTTTTTTCCCCCCCTTCGGTCATTGGGTTTGAACACTGGGCCTGGGTGCTATCCTTCAGCTCTTCAGTTCAAGCCTAGCGCCAGTTCCAGTTTTCTGAGTGGTTTATTGGTGATAAGAGTCTCATGGGCTTTCCTGCCTGGGCTGGCTTTGAACCGAGATCCTCAGATCTCAGCCTCCTGAGTAGCTAGGATTACAGGTGTGAGCCACCGGTGCCTGGCTAAGTTTTATAATTTTTTGTATGAAGAAAAGGAAAGGTTTTAGAAAAATTTTCCTAGTTTTCTTATTTATTGTTTTCTACTTCTTTCCCAGTCTCCATTTTTCCTCTCTTGAATTGTTGCTTTTTTGAACGGTATCATTTTAAATTTGCTTTATTTCTACAATATATTGCATTTTGATTTTAGTATTGAATTTTGTCTATTAAATTTGTATTCAATGACCTAGCTAAACCTAAAGTTTAAGATTCTTTTCTGTGTGTGTGTGTGTGTGTCTATATATAGAGACACACACACATATATATACATATATATATGTGTATATATATATATATATATATATCCACTGCAGATTTACTCCTGTCTCAAAGACCAGCAACCCTGAACAAAGTCTACACCTAGCTTTTAAAGACAAAAACCACATTTGTTTTTCTCCCACTATTCCTTCCTTCCCCCACCTTCCCCTCTGTACAGAATCGTTACAATAAAATAAAAATTAAAGAATCAATGTTTGGGTGGAGCTCCAAAGCTCAACAAAAGCAGAACTTATTAGGGCAGTAGCTCAGGACAAGCAGAAATCTCCATCTAGGGGATGGAGAGATTTTCCATTCAGAGAAATCTTGTATTTTGTGAACATTACTATTTAGAGATTGTCATGGATTTAATTCCAGACAAACATATGTAGATTAGGACAACACTATTGCCATTCACTTGTAGTACCTTTTATTTATTTTTTTCCTATTTTATTTTGCAAACTGGGATTTCAGTATCATATATAAATAAAAGCTGTGAGCAATAAGCTCATTCTTTTCATCAATGTCCTGTAATTTAGTTGTATACAGAACACCTAGTCATTGTTTTAAATCACAGGTTCCTGGTTTTCATTATTCTCATCCTCCAGAGATAATTGACTATCCTTTCTTAATGATAACATGAACAAAGATAGGGAAAATAAATCAAGTAAAGTTTTTATTATGTAAAAAGAGTTGAAATATACACTAATTTCATGTAATTTTTTAGGTAATTTTGGTATTGTGTCACACATTTTGAGTTTTGTTACTTGAATCTTTATTGTTATTCTTTAATTTTTGGTGGTAATTTCTTGAAATTTTCATTTGCATATAATTTTGTTACTTTTTCCTTAGAACAATTGACAGGACATAAAATTGAAATATAATCAACTTTGTAATCAGAATGATATTAAATTAAAATGATTCTTCTTCTTAAATCAAGGCTTTTACTATGCAAATGAATCACCCCATAATCCTGAACTTCACTATCAAGACTATCTATGTAAAGATAGGTGATAAAATTTATGAAGTATTACCAATATAGGCACAGTTAAAGCCAGGCATGATGGTTTACCTGTGTGATCCTACCACCAGGGAAGCACAAATAGGAAGATTATGGTCCAGATCAGCTCAGGCAAAAAAGCAAGACTCTATTTCAAACTAACCAATTGCATAATGCATTGGTGGTGTGACTCAAGCAATAGAGAATCTGTCTAGCAAGCATGAAGAAGACCTGAGTTTAAAACCTTAGTATGGGCACACACACACACACACACACACGTACTGAACAAGGAATGAAGATGTCTAAGGAGGAGGCTACAATGCTTGATAAGAAATGTACTCATTGTCTTGCCCATGTAATTGTAACCCCTCTGTACAGTATTTTCACAATTAAAAAAAAAGAAATGAAGATGTCTAAATTCTAATTGATACTATACTGTCTTTTATATGCTTGAGGAGATTAATTTTCTAAACCATATTAAGAATGTGTAGAAATATTATTAAAATGTAAAAGTGACTTAAGGAGTGAGACCATGAACTGATGTCCATGGGAAGAAAGCCAGAGGTAAGATGGTCAGGCATAGTAGAGTGGCCAGCTCTGATCATAAATGAAGCAAGTTTTTCTATTTTCCTTCTCTCTTGTCTCTGCATGCTTGGGCTCATAGGTCCAAGGTGGTACTTAGTTCAGGATATCACATTTCCATTCAAAGATCTAAAGCCAGAGGTGTTAAAATATTACCATAATCAAGCACTATCTGTGAAATTACCCACCAGATTTTCCATTAGATGTTGCTAAAAACTTCTCATTGTAACCCCTCACATATGTCTGCAAGGGAGACACACAAAGAGAAAGGAATCTCATGGGTTTGTCTCTCAGTTTAAGGAACTGAAAAAACTGATCTCTGAGATAAAATGTGAGTCTAATATGTATTTTTAATAAATAAAAAGTAATGAGAAAGCAATAAGCTAACATGTACTTCACATTTTTTAAAGAGGTTTCTGCCTTGGATCCAAACTTCCTGTGATACTTTCCTCTCTAAACGCCAAAGAAACTTCCTCTATCCATGATTCTGAATTGCTAAAGTGACCAGTCTCTCCCCTTCCTGAACTAGAGAAAACCTTCTGAGTCGTCCAGACACTGAGTCATTCAATTTAACTTTGATGGGCTGCATCTATTTTTGAGGTCTAGCCATCGTGGTTTAAGAACATTGACTGTCTGGAGACACTTTGGACACTTTTCCTAACACCTCTCTGAGTTTATGCTGTACTAAATTTAAATAGAAAAATAAGATGTAAAAGGCTAAGTACATAACCCTATTGGGAAAAAAAACAAATTTCAAAGAATGCAGAAATGTATTGAATTTGTCCAGCTGACGTTCCATTTGTGGTATCTCACAATCCCATGAAATAGTACAATGTACCTCTGCTTCATTTTTTTTGCAGAAAATTACACAGTTGCCCCTTATTATTAAAAGCACCCTCCCCCTCACTCTCTGAATAAATGTGTGTTCTGAAATTAAAACAAGACACTACATGAGAACAACCTAGAAGGCAGAATGTCGCCAGCTTTGTATGCCAGATGTGATTATAGAGCAATGGTGGACAATGTAACCAACCCGTTGGTTAGCCAGAAACGGTGGATATCCAGAAAACTTTCAGTCTGAATACGTGGTGTTAAAAGCTACCATGCAAAAATGCTTGTTTTACCAAGACACTATGGGAATATTTAGCTGTTACATTGTAAATGCTGTTATTTTGGTTTCTAAAAATGTCATGACAGGAAATGATTTCAGGGAGGAGTTGCCAAGATGGCTGTCGGGTAGAAGCAAAGGGTGAGGGGGGAGCAATGCTAAACCTAGGAAATGAGAAGCTAGAAAAGGTGAAAACGTGAATTACTGCCTGCAATAAAATGCATTCTTCAAGTCCAAAACAAACCTAATTCCCACCACCCCCCTTTTGCCTTCTTCCAGAATGCTGCTCAGCTTTAAAGAAAGATTTTTCTAGTGTATATTGTTACAGAGGTGTGTGGTCTTGCTTCTTGGGCTTTAGAGTAGTCCCTAGATTGAAATAACTTGACAAAGAAATGACATCCAGATATTATGGGGACCGAGACCCACTTCCCACTTCCCCCTGCTTGTTTCCAGCATGTACAGCCAATGGACCATTGAGGCCTTTTGGAAAGAATTCTTTGCAAGTTCCCCCAAACTTTGGTTTTCAGCTATGTTTTATCACAATCCCTACTCAAAAATTGCCAGGAGTAGGGCTGGTCAGGAAGTAACTAATGCTGCTGCATTCAGAGTTTGACCTTGGTTTTTCTTCTTAACAGATTTATGTATAGAACAGCTTTCTTCAAGTATGGAGTTTTAGCTAACATTTCTTTTTCTTTTTTCAGTTTTACATTTTCTTTTTTATTTTAATTTTTATACTTTTTATTGTAAAAATACTGTACAGAGGGGTTACAGTTACATGAGCAAGGTAATGAGTACATTTCTTATCAAGCATTGTTGCCTCCTCCTTTGTTTCCCCCCTATCATCCCTTCCCTCCCACCTCCACAACTACACTGAGCCATCCACTCCCACCTATAGTGTCTTGTGCATCTCATTGTTACAACCCCAAGATAGGGACACAAGGGTGTTTTCCTTGCTTGCTATTATTTCTAATGTATTTAGTATGTACCATGTGATTTTTTTGTTTCTTTGTATGTTCCTCCCCCACAGTATAACCCCAATTTTCACTGTATTTGATGTCGGTGCCTTGCATCTTGTATATGTACTTCTCTAATTTGGGGAGGGGAAAGGCAAAAAACATTTTTTAATTAAATGTTTTTATTATGTTTAAGTAGTTTTACAAAGGAGTTGCCATTCGACAAAGCAGTTTATGAATATAGTGAGTCTTGATTAATGTTATCCATTTCAACATTCTCACATTTCTTAAAGATGATTTATTTTATCAAATATGTACTATAAGTAAGAATTTCTCCTCTTTCACTACTGTGATCTGTAAGTGTTCAGAAAACACAGCAGATTCTCAAAAACATTACCTCAGTTAGACAAACAGCTACATGTACATATTGGCAATGTTGGAGAAATATTACTCGCATAAGTTTTTACTTAATAGAAAATTTCCAATGTACACACAACCTTATTTCATCGCTTTTTGTGTAGACTTGATGTTGTTGCCTTTCTTTGGTGATAGAAATGAACTTCTTCACCACTTCTTTTTGTTTTTCCACAATTCCCTACTCTTTTATTTTCTATCCTTTTATTCAAACACTTTTAACATTAGTCTCCATATGAATTATTCCCACAACACACAATTACAGATATATCCTAACTACAACAATGAGGAACATCAGAGCAGATGTCCTCTGAATTTTTAGTGGATAGTCCCATCTTGGGCTTTATTATTGAGGATGGAAGTACAATCTTCACACCTCTAATCAGGACAAACACCCCTTTTTCCAGCTAGAATAATATCAGGAGCCATCTAATTTTCCTATGCCATTTTGTGAAAGGGATTTAATTGTTCCTGCCCTTAAGCCATCTTTTATTTTTAAACTTCCACTTAACACTTAGGGAAAGAAAGGATGGGAGGAAGGAAGGAAGGAAGGAGCAATGAGAAAGAGAGAGAAAGAAAAAGAAAGAGAGAGAGAGAGAAAGAAAGAGACAGGAAGGAAGGAAGGGAAGGAAAAGAAAGAAAAGGAGGAAGGAATCTACTTGGAATCACATATCAGTGGATACTAAGGGCCTACTCGATATGATATGATATGTATACATTTATATAAGCTTAGTATCTGATGTAAGATCATGAGATAAGCACTGTCTTTATGTCTGCAGAATGTAAAGCAAGTAACTGCTCCATTCCATTCCTCCCCAAGCCCCAAGTCCCCAGGAAAATAGAACAACACCCTCCTACAGGAAAGGATCCTTCTTTATGCATTTTCTCCCTTTCCAAAGATGTGAGTAATCAAATCTAGTAGAAGCCTGACTGGTTCATTCAGGGAAAAAGAAACTCCTCATAGTTACTAAGTATTAGGTACTTCCTCACACTTTAATTAAAGTGTGGTTTTATATATATATATATATATATGTATGTATATATGTGAAGCCCACTACATATATTTATGTATGTATATATATATATATATATACATACATATATTTATGTATGTATATATATATATATATATATATATATATATACTCAAGCTTGTGCCTATGAAATTCTAGCTACTTAAGAGATTGTGATAGGGAGGATGTTCTAGGCCAGCCCTGAGGAAGCATACTTGTCATTCCAGCTACTGTGGGAAATCCTAAGAGAGGCAGGTTGAGAGCCAGGCATGGCCAAAGAAAAAAGTGACACCCCCATTTCAAAAATAGCCAGTGAAAGAAGGACTACAGGCATGGCTCAGTGATAGAACATTTGTCTAGCAATCATGAGGCCTTGAGTACAAACCACAGCAACTGTAAAAAAAAATTTAAAATTAACTTCATGAAATGGCTTCATAATTAGTTCCAAATATTAGGAAATCACACTGCAATTATCCTTCATTCCTATAATCAAAAGCACAACTTTTTAATTTTTTTATTGTGGAAATACTGTACAGAGGGGTTACAATTACATGGGCAAGGTAATGAGTACATTTCTTATCAAGCCTTGTAGCCTCCTCCTTTGTTTCCCCTTCCCATCCCTTCCTATCCTCCCTCCACCCCCCCACCCAGCCCTCCCCCCCAAAACAACTTTTTAATTTTTTTATTCCAAAAGCATTACTTCTGAATAAGCAAGAGTCAGTTTTCAATCATCTTGTAAAAAACTAGTATTAAAGTACACAAAACAACTAAAGTTCAAATAGTATCAAAGATGTCCTTATTTTCTTTTAAATAGACTATAATTTGTATTGATTACTTCAGTGTGTGAAAGAAAATCTCTTTTAACATTTCGTTGTACAATAGACAAGAGAATATAATTCTGGTATATTTGGAATTTGAATTTTTTCTCTGAGTATTGATTTTTATTCATTTTTAGTTATTTATGATTCATCTGCTATTGACCTATTTTTCAGTTCTGAGGCATCCTGTGTAGAATTGCATTCCTATCAGCCAACAATTTAGATAAATGTCAAGTTCACAACCCTAAGGCGGAAAAAAAAAGAATTTATAACCCTCTCCTTTATCTTTGAAGACAGTTTGTCACCATTTGAATGCCATACAGCACAGAAGCAATCACCTCAGAAGTCTTAAAAATATAATTTCTGTTTCTTGAGACATCGATAACACAAGTATCAGATGTGAGAAGCAGATCAATAGGGCCTCAGGCTATATAGCTATATAAGATTGCATATCAGAAATCAGGAAGAACTGGGCAGGGAGGGGGTGTTTTGGGAAAATTACAAGATAACTGGAGAGAGAAGATGAGAGAAGATAGGCAAGATGTCTTGTCATATGTAACAGAAATATAGAGGTGAGGTTATATTGCAGTAAGTATATCTGTGCATTTCAAAATATATTCTTGTTTAATTTTGCTACTACTATAAGATATTTAGCATTAACACTTTGTAGTTTGCTAACACTTCATATTAAATTCAACATCATTATCAAGGAAATGTTATGTAAACTTTATGTATACTAAGTAAAAGTAAAACATAGCCACTAACTACAGGAATTTATCATGTAGGAAAGAAACCACATGAAGATAAACCATAAACCATAGTTTACTATTTTCATGAAATGATCTATAGAGCAAAATACTAAGGACTGAGAAGAGAATAGCATCAAAACATGAAGGAATTCTGAAAATTATCTTGTGATAGATATGTGTTGAATTTTTGTCAGATGATAGACTTCCCTTAGGAGACTTAGACCTGACAACTTGATGAGCCTTTACCTGGAACTAGAGAGTGAAGCATAGGGCCAGGCCTGTCTTACGGACACCCTAGACATACCAGCTGATTCAGGTGAGGACACATGAGCGAAGCTGGTCAGTTCAGAGTGAATCCTGAATACCTTACCTATATGTAATTCTTTCATTTCCAGTTTACTTGGACATGGGTGTTAAGGAGCTACTTGGCAACAATTCTTTTCATCGTCTATCACTAGAAAAGTAAACCATTCCCTGTGACTGCCATATAAGTAATCACGCATTTGGAGAGCAGCTGGCACTTATTTGATTGTGAATGCATCATTTTAGTCTTTACCTCTACTTTTATATTACCTTTCCTACATCTGATTGATGTAGGAGATGTAGTTAAGATAGTCATTTCCTGCTGAGTAACATTATGCATCCTCCTTTTCTCTGCGTTTAGGACAAAGAGACTCAGCCTTTCTTTATTTTTTGATATCTATTTCTAATATGTTTGTTTCTGTCTAGGATCTACTCTGCCTAGACCCATTCTGTAACTCACTCATTTTTTCTATACCTTAGTACATGATCCTATTTTGTTATTAACCTGTTTATTGATTCCATGAAGATACACAAAAATGTTTTTAAAACTATTGTTTTAAGAAATTGCATGATATGAATTATCCAACCTATTACATTTATTGAATATGAAAATAGTGAATCTAATACATTGACTCTCAAGAAATAACATTCAGATAAATAACAGAAGGAAAATAAGTCAGATTGACAGCATACAGGAGCACTGAGACTATGTATTAGTTTCTTAGGGTTACTACAACAAACACTATAAACTGGATGATTTGAAACACCAAAAATTTGTGTGTCACAGTTTTAGAATCTAGAAATCTGAAGTCTGAAATCAAGATCTCATCAGGACCCTAATAACTCCAAAGACTCTGGGAAGAACCTCTCCTTTCCCCTTCCTTGCTTCTAATGGTTGGTAACAACACAACACTTGGTATTCCTTGGCTTGAAGACACATTACCCCAATCTCTGTATTTTCTTATGGCTTTCTCCCTCTATCTCCTCTGTCTGTGTCCCTGTGTCTAAAATTCTGTTTCTTTTTTTTCTTTCTTTCTTTTTTTTTTTGTTGGTCGTGGGGCTTGAACTCTGGGCCTGGGAGCTGTCCCTCAGCTCTTCAGTTCAAGGCGAGCACTCTACCCCTTGAGCCACAGGGCCACTGCTGGTTTTCTCAGTGGTTTATTGGAGATAAGAGACTCACTGCCTCTCCTGCCCCAGTTGGCTTTGAAGCATGATCCTCAGAACTCAGACTCCTGAGTAGCTAGGATTACAGGCGTAAGCCACCTGCGCCCAGCTAAAACTGTTTCTTTATAAGAACATCAGTTACCAGATTAGGGCCCATCTGAAGCCAGTGAGACCTGGAGTTAACTTGGTTACATCTATAAAGACACCATTTCCAGAAAGGCTCACAATTAAAGTTACCAGATGTTCAGACCTGAACATTTCTTCTTAAAGGACACAAATCAACCTACAATAGGCCAAGGGAGGACAAAATGACATTCAAGTCATCCATAATAATCTTATGCTTCTGAATTTAACTCTGAAAATATATGCCAGGAAAGAAATTAATTGTGATCTCCTTTAGTGAAGCATATAATTATAAATAATGACACTGGGAAGCAATACAGCCCTTCTTTTTCTTGATAAATATCAAACTGAGAAAGGGCATCAGAAAATGCGTTCATTTCATGCTTCAGAATGATACTGTTATTTCAAATAACCTATTAAACTCGGAGAAAGATGTAAACAAAACAGAATGTAGGATACTCTCACTGAATAGCCAACTAAGCTCAGAATTATTTAGAAACAAAATAAAACGATCACTACCCACAACCACTTTAAATAGTTCAGCTACATCTGAGTGATGTGTTATTCATCATGAAATATACAGCTAGTATTTGAGATAGTCAGATGGTGTAGCTTCTATGCCAGACTTTGTCATTAACATTCACTATAATTTTGGAAAAGATCTTTAGTTGCCTTGGATCTCTGTTACTTTTTTCTGAGAAATGAAAGACTGATAATCATGATCATTTTTATTTCAAGGATTTTTTCTTTTCAAAATGAAATGTTTTCATAAAATATTGTATTTAGTCTCATGATTATTTAAAATGTACATATTATGCTCTGTACAGATCAATACAAGAAATAAGTGATAGATAAGTCTAGTAGATTTGAGTGTCTTTTATTACCTTAAAAATGAAGTGAAAGTCTCACAGCTTTGTAGGCTCAAAATAGCTGCCATGTCTCTGAGCACACAAAGCAGTATCAAAACAAGAAAGGAAGTTGGGCACTGGTGGCTCACACCTGCAATTCTATGTGAAAAGCCAGCTCAGGCAAAAAAGTCAGAGACTCCATCTCCAAAAATAACCAGTAGTATCCCAAGCTGGAGGCATGGTTCAAATGGTAACACAAGCTTCAGGATCTGAGTTCAGGGAATACAACAATAACAACAATCAAACAAAAAAACCCGGAAAATGTAAACATATAGCCACTTCTGTTAACCTATCTTTGGGCTAAGGAGACAAACCTTCCTCAGAAGCCTCTAACAAATGTATCCTCATGTCTCATTATCTAGGACTGAGTCATAGCAATAAAGGAAGCATGGAGAACCAGTATTTTGTATTTGATGATGCTGTTCAGGGAGTCAGGCTCTAACAGTAATAAGGAAAAGGGTGTAGGATGGCTATTGATCTTCAGAATATAAACAAGTTCTGCTAGTAATATTCTGAGCCAAAAGAAATTGAGCTGTGCACCTTTGCACAGACTCTTGTAATCACTTGGCAGGAGGCAGAGAAGGGTTGTCAGTGGAGAGACTTAGATAAAAGGGATTTGAGAGAGATTAATTTTTGGTAGTCTCGCCAACAACTTTGGAGCAGACTGGTAGGCAATGCTGCTTACTAGCTAAATACTTAGACAAATGGTTTACTATTTCTCCAGTGGCCTTTTTTTTATCTATAAAATGGTATAATACCTGTCTTATAAGTTTACTCTAAAGATTAAATGAGATAATATGTAAAGTGCCTGTGTAGTACCTGATACAAAAACACAATAAATATTCAGTTTCCCTTTTTTTTTTTTTTGTCATGGGGGCTGAACTCTGGGCCTGGGTGCTATCCCTCAGCTCTTCAGCTCAAGCTTAGCATCCTACCACTTGAGCCATAGCGCCACTTCTGGCTTTTTTTCTGCATATGTGGTGCTGAGGAATCGAACCCAGGCTTCATGAGCCTGGGTTCCACTAAGCCAACTTCCCAGTCCCATTGCTTCCCTTTTAACAGAAAAAAAAAGAACCCTCACTCTCAATCCTATTCTATCCTCCTATTCTAAGACCCTGTCTTTCTTCTTTTCCTAACTATCCACATTTGGAAGGAGGTTGTGTTAAACCTTAAAAGAGGCAGTTTGATGTCAGCCTGGGCAGGAAAGTCCCTGAGACTCTGATCTTCAATTAAGCACCAAAAAAGGTGGAAGGGGAGCTATGGGTCAAGTAGCAGAACAGTAGCCTTGAGCAACAAAGCTCAGAGAAAGCACCAGGCCCTGAATTAAAGCCCCAAGACTCACCCAACACACACACACACACACACACACACACACGTATAATGTTAATGGTTTTTGTAGAGTCTATATTGTAATGCCCAGCACCACTCTCTCAGGAGAAAGCCCTACAGACTTGCCAGTGAAGAATTATGGAGACATATATCGTCATAATGGACTAATAGGCCTCCCTGTGAGCTTGTGAGCTTGTTTGCATTCTCCAGGGGAGGATCATTACAAGAAAAGGTTTCTAGCCATCAGATAATGAAAAGGGACAGAGGATTTGGAGCCCTGGATGGTACCCACCAGTTCTAAGGTTTGTCACCCCACCCACACCTCATATCCCAATATAGCAATGGCCTTTGACATATAACTAGAAGACACTTCCTTCCAAGCAAAAAACACTCATATGGAGCCTCCTAGTTACAATAGTTACAAAATATACATTCTAGTGTCTCATGTGCCAGATACACTAATGTGACATTTACATACAGTGACATTCACATACATTGTCTTTCTATCCAATTGCTTTGAACCATTTTTTCTTTGGCTCCTAAACTTAGGGCAATGGAGCTAAAGTTAGGTAAATATGAGTAATGAATAAATAAACTGTAAAATAGGCAACAAAGGCTAAATTCAGAAAAGGGAGGTAAATACAGGCTACCAAAGTTAGGAAAGGCATTGTGGGTAAGGCAAGCCTGAGCTAAGCCTGAAAAAGAGAGAATACTTGAATGTGTAGGGAAGGTCGGAGAGCATTTGGGGAAGGGAATATTATTTTAGCAAAGACCAAATACCTAAAAATTTTTGCTACTAATACTACCTTCCCAATAGAACATTTCAGATGCATATTTGTGATGCTATATCATGAATACAAATATTACATTATTTCTGTCATCCAGGCCCTTCTGCTAAACCACAGGCATGAAATATGGCTCCTACTTCGTTATGAACTTCTTCCAAATACAACTCATTAAAAGCATAAAACTGCATCAAAGATCAAAAGCCCTCTGATCCAACCACATATACCAAAATTTAAAATAGAAAAATAATCAAAGTTCACAAGGTTAACTAATTAAGTACAAATTCATGTGCAAAAGGGTGTATATATAAATATATATATATGTCCCAAAATGCCACAAATTCTTAATTGTGATTCATTTAACATCATCCCAACATGGGAGGCCCAATTTGAACCAAGACAAACCTTTTAATTAACCAATATTGCTAGTGTTTTTAAAAGCAATGTCATTTATTCTTGGTTACTGGTGTTTAGAAACCAACCATCTAGAACATTTAGTATCAGAGTATGAAAAACAATATAAAATAGGGAGGAAAATCTTCTCATTTTAGTTTTTGAAATTTCACATACTCATTGATTAGATAGATAGATAGATGGCAGATAGATAGCTAGATAGATAATCACAGAGTTTAATTCTTCAGTCTTAACAACACACCCATGTAACCAAGCTGAAGAACAAAACACTACAGCACTCCAGAGACCTCCTTCATGCCTTCTCCCACACAATACCCAAGTATAACATATTCAATTCTAGCACCCTTGGTAAGTGTTGCTTATTTTTATTTTTTTATTTTTTTTATTGTGAAAATACCATACAGAGGAGTTACAACTACCTGGGCAAGATAATAAGTACATTTCTTATCAAGCATTGTTGCCTCCTCCTTTTTTTCCCCTTCTCATCCCTTCCCATCCCCCCACTCCTACACCATCCTCCCCCCCCCCATTTTTACATTTTATGGACAAAAAAACAAACAGCACATGTTACCTGAGGTCTGGTTTTCGTCTCTCAAATATTTACTTCTGAAACGAATCTATGTTTGGGTATGTAATTATAGACCATTCTCATTTTTGTCCACAAAAATTATCAATGTTGATCTCACAACTATTGTTTTGAAGTCAAGTACATTCATAAACAGTAAGATATACTTTATCTTTTTTCCTAGCTTGATAACACAAAAGCAATAGTAGATAAAAATTGCTAGCATATTACCATAAACCAAGACCACCAAACTGTTCTGATCATGACAACATCCTTATTCCACACCATACCCTGCCAATCAACTGAAAGAAGAGCAAAAGAGCACTATTTTCTCATAGTGCCCATATACATAAGTATGTATATATAATTTATTTATATGTTACACACAATTAATATCAGTTGTATTATTAGTCCTTACATACATATTTTTATATTCTTTTTAAAATTTTTGTCATATTTTAATGTGACTATGTTGTTAAGTAGTTGTACAAAGGGGTGCAGAAAAGCATATATATTGAATGCCTCAAAATGCCACAAATTCTTAACTGTGAGTCACTTATAACCAAAAATGAGTACTCAAATTTGAAAAAGTCACCTGACTCAGATTTACTACAATGCATCTTGATCAGTGTCACAACTCCATTATTTTCCCTGTCTTTTCCAATTCCATCCCTACTCTCAAGCTACATAAAGTTTTTGTAATATACATAATATACATTGAAAATAGATGACTGCATTTGCTCATCCTTCTTTCCTCTATTTGTTTGCCTTTTTTTTCTAATCCTCCCCTGAAAATGCCATCTTTTAGTCAATTTGTTTGCATATATATGCACATAATCTTTTTTATGATTTCACATATGTTTTTAATTTTCTATACTAGTGAAGTATGCGCAAAATATTTCTGCTGCATTTTCATGTACTGTGGATGCAAGAATCAGAAGAAAAAGGAATTGTTTACACTAGAAGCTAAATTAACTTGGATTAGCATGTAGTTGCATTTATACTTGAGAGTATGATTTCCAGGATACCTAGATATTTTGCAAAACATTTTATCAAAACAAATGAAGAAAGCATATAACCTCAATGAAAGCAACTTGCAGAAATAATAAAATAAAATTGAACTTTCAAATATCAATTTACACTTAGGGAAAAAAATCCATCACCATCATCTTCAAAGATTCTCATTGTGAGTATATTCTTGTGATAGTTTAAAATATCATACTAGGAAATAACATAAACATTTAGAGAATCTGAGTAACTCAATGTAATAATATTACATAATATAAGGTACAAAGTACAAGATAAACCAAAAGACAGAATACAGAATACAAAATGTTCATAGATTCCAGAATAGACATTCAGCTAACCTTTAAAAACCTAATCATCAAGTGCTGATGTATTATCAAAGAAAGAGATATCCATATATAATCTTCAAAAAATAAACCTATCTCTGTGGAGCTGGACTTCTTTCAGAAGTTTTAAATAAAACATATGATAATAGACTAAACAGAGAGGCCAAGATGAGAAATCTAGTTATTGCATCATAAAACAAAATTCAAAAGTATGCCTCCATTCTCACTATTTTTTTCCAGTTTGGAAAGTGAAAAGATTTAAAAAATAAAAAAACATGCAATAGATTTATTATTTAGTATCTGTTTACCTACACTATAATAAGTATCAAGAACTGTAATGGATATAATCAATGGTTCTTTGGAATTCTCAGAGACATAAAAGGCCATGAGACAGAACCATTTACTAGCCTCTTCAAGCAGGTATTTCATTTTTATGTGTAATTTTGTGAATATTCTTGAGAAGGTATACACCAGCTTAATTTCCTCATCTGGCATTTTTGCTTGTGAGTTCTTCTCTAATTCCCTTTTGCACTGGGTCTATCAGATTACTCTCCAGCCCAGGATTTACAGTGACTATTAAATCAGGTGCACTTTCTCCTTCCTCAAAGGAATGTTCCAGAAGGCTTTACCAAGAATGTGGAATGGTGCTGTGGCTTTAAGAATTCAGCCAGAACAGGGTCAGAGGAGGACAGAGCAAACTAAGGCAATGTAAGCAAAAGCCTTTTTCTTGGATTATGGATATGGTTTTCTGGGATTCTTGTCTGAACATCATCTTTTAGCACCAAATATAAAACAATCTTTCTATGCCTTTGGAATATATAACCCAGTTTTGTTGTCATTAAAATATCAACTACTACCTGGCTCTTTTTTTCCTCTTGTTTTCTGTTTGTTTCTTTTTATTGTCTCTGTTTCTTTCCTCCTCTCTGTTTTCCCAGCACAGAAACTTTAAGACTGCTGGGATCTTGTCTATCTTGTTCATTGGTGTGAGCTGTGCATGGAAGATGCATAGAACCACTGCCACCTACCCAAACAATGGAATTCATGTTCTCTAGAGTCCCTGGAAACATGGAACACGATATCCTGGGCTACAAACCAAACTCTGATAAACTTTAAACAATCATACAAAATATTCTCTATGTAGAAGCAAGCTAGAAATCATAATCAGATAAACAACATGCCTAAATGATTCATAGATTAAAGAAAAAGTTTAAAGAGGTCAGAAATTTACATAGAATTGAATAAAAATGAAAGTATGACAGATTTATCAGACAGACCAGTGGAAGCAGTCCAGAGAAATTTATAGCACTAAACATTTTCACTGGGATGAGAGAAAGGTGTAAGTCATTAAGTTAAGGACCAAACTCAGGAAGCTACAAAAAAAAAAAAAACTAAAACAAAAAAAAAACTTGAAAAAAGGAAATTAAAAAAAGTTAGAAATCAATTAATTTAGAAATGGAAAAGCAGTAGAGAAAATCAATTAAACAAAAAGGTGATTCATTTCCTTTTTCCATCAATAAAACTGGCAAACTGCACCAGTGGCTCAAGACTATAATCGTAGCTACACAGGAGACTGAGATCTGAGGATCAAGTTTGGAAGCCAGACTGGGAAGAAAAGTTCCCATGAGACTCTTACTTCCAATTAACCAGTCAATCCAGAGGGGTGTTGTGGCTCAGAGTGGTAGAGCACTAGCCTTGAGCAAAAGAACTCAAGCAGAGTTCTCAGGCCTTGAGTTCAAGTCCCAGGACTGACAAAAAATAAAATAAAAGGCAAACTTCTAACAAAACTAACAAAAAAAAAAGAAAAAAGGAAAGACCAATGCCACGAACAAAATAAGGGACAACATGGCAGATATTAAAAGGGTAACATGGGAATGTTGGGGACAATTCTATACACAGAATTCTGACAACCAAGATTAAATGGACCAATTCCTTGAAAGTCTCAAAGTCCCACAGCTAATCTGGAACAAAACAGCTAATTTCTTTAACCTAATAACTACTAATTCATAATGTAAAAGAACCCCATAACAGAGAAATATGAGAGACAGTTTTATTTTTGTATTAGAGAATTCTTCTAGATATTTAATTGTCAAGAGCAACTTTAAACACAATCCTCCAGAAAATATAATGTAAGGGGACACTTCAAATTCATGTTATAAAACTTGCATTGCCTTGATAGAAAAATCAGACCAACATAGCACACAAAAAGAAAACTACAGTGTGGTACATGGTAAATTTCTTAGGAAATGATTAGCAAGTAGAAATTGCATACTATAGCCAAGTGATGTTTATTCCAAGTTCATTCCAAGTCAGTGTTCTCTACCATATGGACAACGTAAGGGAAAAAACTAACCTGACCATATCATTTGAGGAGATATGGCACTTGACAAAATTGATATCCACTCACATAAAAAAAATCTGTCTGAAAAGTAGGAATAGAGGGTAATGTCATCAACTTGACAAAGCTAATCTTATACCTAGTAATGAAGGACTAAATGTTTTCTCAGGAACATCTCTTCTCACCACTTTTATTACACATATTAGTAGAGGGTATACCTAACACAACAAAGCAAGACAAAAAAAGGCAAAATAATAGAAAGAATGAGAAAAAAATGTTTAATTGGTAGATGACATATCTACATATAAAATCTCAAGAAATCTACAAAAAGTCTATATATGTGGATATATGTATGCATGCATGTATGTGTTCAAATAAATATGCACATGTAAATATGTAAATATATATAACACAGGTACATACAGATATATATACATATGCACACACATATAATTGCTTTTCTTTCTATATACTACCAATAAACAAACAAATGCCAAAATTACAAACACAATACCATGAATAAATCATTCAAAACCAATTCCTTAGATGTAAATATAAAAAAACATTTATATCCTGATAATTACAAAAATGCTGCTTAAAGCTTAAGTTTTTTTAACAAAAAAAAAAGAAAAATGGGACAAATGCTGGTGGTTCACATCTGTAATCCTAGCTACTCAGGAGGCTGAGATCTGAAGATCATGGTTCAAAGCCATCTGGAACAGGAAAATCCATGAGACTCTTATCTTCAATTAATTCAGAAAAGACCAGAAGTGGGGCTGTGGCTCAAGTGTAGACATTAGCCTTGAGTAAAAAGAAGCTCAGACACAGCACTCAGGACTGGGACAGGGGACGGGGGGGGGGGGTGGCAGGGGGAAAGGAAAAATGGAAGTAAAAAGTTCAACTAATTTCAACACATATTATGTAGCTTGGTAATAAATATTGTGTTGTTGTGTGGTAGAAGTATAAAGATCAATGAAATAGAGGAGAAAACAGAGGGAAACAATGTAAATATGTTTAAAATGCTTTTTGTGGTATATGCCAGTCCAGGAACTTAGAGCTCAGGGCCTGGGCATGTCCCTCAGATTTTTCAATCAAAGTTAACACCCTAGATCTGAGCTACAGCTCTACTTCTGGTTTTTTGGTGGTTAACTGGAGATTAGGGTCTCATAGACATTTTCTGTCCAGGCTGGCTTTAAACATGATCTTCTGATTTCAGCCTCCTGAATAGCTAGGGATATAGGTGTGAGCTACCAGACCCAGCCCAAATGACTTTTGATGAAGATAACAAAGCATATGACATTTTAACATATGGTGCTGGGTCAGTGAACATTAACAGGAAAAATAAATGAGAAACTCAACTTAGGTGCTGGTGGCTCATACCTGTAATCCTAGGCACTAAGGAGGCTATGATATGAGGGTCATGCTACGAAGCCAGCCCAGACAAGAGTCTGTAAGACTCTTACCTCCAAATAACCACCAGAAAAACCAGAAGTGGAACTGTGGCTCAAAGTGGTAGAGCAATATCCTTGAGAAGAAAAGCTCAGGGGCAGTGCCGAGGCCCTAAGTTCAAGTCCCATAACCACCACCACCAACAACAAGGAATTCAATCTAAACCTCATATACAAACATTTACCTCAGATGGATCACAAGTTCATTATGAAATACTACACTCTATACTTGAAAATATTTTTGGAACTGAAGTTTAGGCTAAGTGTTTTTAGGCTAGGCAAAAATAAACACAGTCAACAATGCTCAACAAGAAATGTACTCATTACCTTATTTATGTAACTGTAACCCTTCTGTATCTGAACAGCATCTTTACAATAAAATAAAATTTTAAAAAACAGACTTCATAAAAGGAAAAATTGATAAACTGGATTTCATCAAAATAAAAATGTTTGGCCATAAGGGCATGGCTCAAGAGATAGAATACTTGCCCAGCAAGTGCCAAAAAAAATGAAGGAAGGAAAGAAGGAAGGAAAGGAGAGAGGAAGGGAGGGAAAGGAGAAAGGAAAAATAAAAGGAAAGTATTATACTGGAAGAAAACATCTAAGAACCACATATTGAACTATCTAAGATGTATAAAGTGCTCAAACTCAACAGCAAAATGGAGAAACATCAAAAAATAAACTAAAGATATAGTGATTTTTCATTGTTAACGCAGTTGCCTGCCGAACAATTGAACTTAGCAACTTCCAAAGGATGTGTGAATATGAACTTTACCACACAATGGAAGAAAAATACATAAAAGAAGCAGGCTAGACTTTGAAATCCCTGCTTGATATTACTTAGGGTTAAATAATCCAAAGTGTATAAATGCTGGGGTAATAAATCCTGATGCAAAGTTCATATAGTCCTGAAGAGCATAGGCCAACCTCTGTGGCTAAAACTGGAGGCTTTCCATTGTCAAGTCAGGAGCAGTCTGGACTGAAAATATAGACTCCAGAGTGAACTTTTACTGGGCTAAAAGAAAAATCCCTTCTCACTGGGGACTTCTGGGAAAGACGTAATCGCTGAAGCAACCATGTGCCAAGGCTCTTCCTAAAGGCTTTATCCTTTTTACTCTGTATGGTACTGCCAAACATTACCCTTTGCCCCTTTGCTCATTCCCCATGTTCAGTGAAGGGTTTTGGAAACTTTCAGCTTAGTCTCTACTGGGTAGAGTTAAGAGAAGTACTGTTTTTCTCATTGGCTTTACCTTTTCTGCCATGTCAGAGACATGGTAGAAATCTCTCTCTCTGTGCATCAACACAACAACCACACAAAGGTCATTGACAAGAGAAGCATCTGTGTCCTAGTGGCTTTGCAAAAAGCCCAGATGGAAACCCACTCCATCCTGCCCACCCTGGAGACCACATCCTTAGGAACACAGAAAGATCTTGAGGACCTGTGAGAAGAGGAACTGATTTCCTGGAGTCAGCTCCTCTGTGAAACTGGAGCTCACATTACTTGCATAGTTAGAGGAATTCAGAAAATATTTTATAGTCATTGGTTGTTGAAGCTGGGACATTTGGGTTTTACTAAGTTAAAAGAAAAGATATCTCTCCTTTTCAATAACACACAATGTCTTTTCATTAGCAGTCTGAAATAGCAGGGTTTTTCTCTGGTCTTCTATTCCTTTGAAACCCTACTCATAATTAGCTTCCCACAGCTCCTCCTAGTTTTCTTCCACCATTACTCATCTGGCTGGTCTATTTGTACTGAAGATTTTGCTTTCTTAACCTCCACTGGCTTCACCAAATTTAGTACCATTTTGTTATTTTAAGTACATATTGGTGAACTTTGATAAACACAGGTCCTTGTCCCTCACTACTGTTTGTGTGTGTGTGTGTGTGTGTGTGTGTGTGTGTCCAAATTAATAGAGTTCATAGAGGTTCTTTATTTGAGATCTGTAAACTTTGCATATTAAATGCATATGATCCATGAGTTTGAACAGGAAAAGAGTTATATATTTATTTCCACTAGCTTCAAACTGAAATTTAATATTTTCTTATATTATTAGTGCAAGAGTCAAATCATAATGAAATAAAATAGAATGTAGAGGACTAGTAGCATAGCACTTGTGTTAGATATAACACCTGCCCTAACTAGTGAAAGGCCCTGAGTTGACAATAAAACATACAACACAAACCCGTTTCATATTGTCATTATTCCAGGTATCTCAAAATTCAGTTATGTTCATTGTTGGCTAAACTTTTTCTAATTAGATGTGCCAAATGGTTACAAATGGATCAAATGCTTATAAATAAGCCATATATAATTACTTTTAAAACATTTCAATCTAATTTGTTTTCTTTGTAACCTTGTATTTTTGTGCAAAAAAATTCTGAGGAAGAATCAATGGATTTAATTGAACTGTCTCAAGGGATAATAGCACAAAATACTTTTAAAATTCTTAAGATAGCCAAGTTTCTATACCATAATAACATAAAGACCAAAAGCAACTTAAATGCAAACAACAGCTTAGTGAAATCAGGTATTCCATATATTTACAGTCAAACATTATGCCATCTCTAGAGAGGACTTTATTGGAATATAAGAAAAGGTATTCTGCATATACAATATAAAAGAAAAGGTTATGTATTATTTTTATAAACCAAATACATATTCATGCACATAGAAAATGAATGTTATAACAAACATAAAAAAACTCACTATGGTTATAGATGATAGGAAATGTGTGTAATCTTTGTGCTAACCTAATCTAGTAAATTTTTCATGAACTTTAAATTATTTTTACAAGAAAAATATAAATTATTATCATCTTTTAAAGAAACGAAGTTCTAAGAAAGGATCCCAAATGACCTATTATTCTATTTTTCTGTTTAGATAAAAGTTTTTGTCAATGTTTGGTAAGAAATGTACGCATTATCCTGCCCAAGTAATTGTAACCCCTCTGTACAGTTTGTTCACAAATAAAATAAAATTAAATTAAAAAAAGTTTTTGTATGTTTTTTAATTGTAAAAATGCTGTACAGAGGGGTTACAGTTACATGAGCAAGGTAATGAGTACATTTCCTATTAAGCCTCCTCCTTTGTTTTCCCCCTACCATCCCTTTCCTCCCACCTCCTCAACTTTTCCCCATCCCCCGCCCCCCTCACTGAAGTTGTTGTTAAGTTAATTTTCAACATAGTGTTTTGTACATCTCATTGTTACAATGGGTCAACCTGTATCCTTTTTTAAGCATTTTTTTCCCTTTCCCTCCCTGAATTAGAAAAGTGCATATACAAGATGTAGGGCACTGACATGAAATACAGTGAAAACAGGGGTTATACTGTGGGGGAGGAACATACAAAGAAACAAAAAAATCACATGGTACATTATAAATATGTTAAAAACAATAGCAAGAAAGAAAAAGAGATATTTGTGTCGCTATCTTGGGGTTCATTTCGCTTAACATCATCTTATATGGTCATATGTACATAGCTTTTAACCTTTTCTGCTTGTCCTACACATGTACTAGTTATTGCAAATAAGGGGAACCATGGGACCAATGTTTCTTTGGGCCTGGCTTACTTCATTTAATATAATTTTTTCCAAGTTTTTCCATTTCCTGACAAATGGGGTGATGTCATTCTGATGGAGGCATAGAATTCCATTTTGTGTGTGTGTGTGTATAGATAGATGGATAGATAGATAGATAGATAGATAGATAGATAGATAGATAGATAGATAGATAGATAGATAGATAGATAGATAGATAGATATCACATTTTCTTGATCCATTCATCTACTGAGGGGCATCTTAGTATTAGAATGCCTAGCTACAGCAAAAAGACAAGAAAAAACATAAAGGGATCCAAATAGGGAAAGATGAAGTAAAACTCTCCCTCTTTGCAGATGACATGATCTTGTATTTAAAGAATCCCATGGACTCTACTCCCAAATTACTCGAACTGATTCGAAACTTTAGCAAAGTAGCAGGGTATAAAATTAACCCCCAAAAATCAATGGCTTTTCTGTATGCCAACAATGAGAAGAGGACAGCTGAAATCAGGAAAGCAACTCCTTTTGTAATAGCCCCACAAAAAATAAAATACCTAGGAATTAACTAAAGAAGTGAAGGACCTCTATGATGAAAACTTTAAAAACCTGAAAAGGGAAATCAAAGCAGAACTTAGGAAGTGGAAAACCTCCCATGCTCCTGGATTGGAAGGATCAACATTGTGAAAATAGCAATATTTCCAAAACCTATCTACAAATTCAATGTGATGCCCATCAATATGCCAACCTCATTCTTTAATGAAATAGAAGAGGCAATCCAAAAATTCATATGGAACAATAAAAGACCCCAAATAGCAAAAATGATCCTTAACAGAAAGAACAGTGCTGAAGAAATGTCAATACAAAATTTCAAACTCTACTGCAAAGCCATAGTAATCAAAACAGCTTGGTACTGGCACAAGATCAGGCCTGAGGACCAATGGAATAGAACTAAAAACCTAGAAATGAACCCACAGACCTATAGCCACCTCATCTTCAATAAGGGAGCTAAAAAATAGAATGGAAGAAAGACAACCTCTTCAGTAAATGGTGCTGACAAAATTGGTTAATCATCTATAGAAGAATAAAGCTAGATCCTTATCTATCACCCTGCACCAAAATCCACTCCAAATGGATCAAAGACCTCAGAGTCAAAGCAGACACCCCAAAAACATTACAGGAAGGAATAGGAGAAACTCTAGGTCTATTTGGCACAGGCTGAAATTTTCTATTTCTTTTCTCTTTTTTTGCTGTTTTTCTTTTCTTTTTGTCTTATTTGTTCATTTTTCTGTCTTTGAGAGAGGAAGGGGGGCATAGAAATGTAGAGACAAAGGGTGAACAAATGCAACAATGATACTCACTAGACACTACGCTGAAAATCAACTATACACTTGTGGGTGGGGATGGGAAGGAAAAACTGGGGTGACAATGTCCAAATAAATCAAAGAAAGGTTGGACAAATGGGATTGCATGAAGTTGCAGAGCTTCTGCATGGCAAAGGACATCGCTAACAAGATCAATAGAAAGCCTACAGATTGGGAGAAGATCTTCACTAGCCATACAATGGACAAGGGTCTCATATCTAAAATATACCTGGAGCTCAAAAAATTAATTTCCCCCAACAACAAATCCTCAAAGAAACAACTACCCAATAAATAAGTGGGCTAAAGACAAAGAGAAACTTCTCTGAAGAGGAAATAAGAATGGCCAATAGACACAGGAAGAAATGCTCAGCCTCTCTAGCCATAAAAGAAATGCAAATCAAAACAACATTGAGATTTTACCTCATCCCAGTTAGAATGGCTAAAATCAAGAAATCTAATAACAAAAGATGCTGGAGGGGATGTGGCCAGTAGGGAACCCTACTGCATTGTTGGTGGGAGTGTAAACTTGTTCAACCACTTTGGAAAGTAGTATGGAGGTTCCTCAAAAGATTCCACATAGAGCTCCCCTATGACCCAGCAATCCCATTTTGGGGCATTTACCCAAATGATCACAAACACGGCCATACTAAAGCTACCAGCACAACTATGTTGATTGCAGCATTATTTACCATAGCTAAGAGATGACCTACCATTCTTAATTGATCATCTATGTGCTCATACATTCAGCAAAAAAAAAAAATCCTTCAATTCAATAGCCTCAATTCAAAAACCCTCAATTCAAGAGACTGATTTAATGATTTATACAAGTCATTATGAAAAAGAATCCACTGATTTTCATACAAAATATTTAACAACTGAGCTAATTAAGCATCACTATTTATGAACATTATTAGGATGTGATATTCGAAATCAATTCTGTATTTAGTATAAGTACCAGACATCTATTCCTTTCAAAATTGTTTCACCAATCAATAATAATTTTATCTTCAGAAAGTCTTTTCCCGATTTGTATTTTTATTTTCTAAGTGTCTTGTAAAAAAGAAAAATGAATCTAGCTTCTCTCACTCAATAAAATTAAGAATAGTTAATAACACTTTTCTGAATTTCTGTTCTCCATGAAAAAATTCTTCTTACATAATTGTCCCATATTTTATAGCTTAAAAAATTCTGAATTATATTGTTATTGTTATTTTCATATCTGAATATTAATTCCAAAATATTAGTGTGACAGGATATATCTTTGATACCTCATATATACTGCAACATTTGGCCTTGGCTAAGAAAAATATATTAGGTTTTAAGAATTCTCCTAAATGAAGACTGCATGATTTAAAATACACAACTCTTCTAAAATTAGACCTTCATCTAATATGCAAGTTGTGACTATAAAGTAACTAGCTGATATTGTTGCTTGAGTTCATAAAAGCACCAGCAACATTTATATAAGAAAAGAAAGTCACTCGTTTTGAATAGGAGACATCAGACTAGTATCAGTGACATTTACCTTTGCTCAGATCAAAGCTAGGACTACTTGTTTGGAATTTACTTTGCTCCATTTTATATTAAATAAACTCCTGTTTAGGCTGATACATTTGTCTTTTAAAGTTGGACTTAATAGTCATCAATAGCTAAAGGTAATCAAGAGTAGGGGATGGGGCCCTAGTTGCACCAGGGAAAAAGAAGTATGATTAAGAGATACAATATGCCTCTCTAATATATTAACTATTCAAAATATTCAATATTAGTTCTGAGTGGACACAAGCAGTCAGAACCGATGGCACCTTGAGGAAGAGCCAGGTACTATTTTGTAGCTGGGTTATGGTACGTGTGGGGGAGGTTCCAGGGGAAAACCGTAGTATCTCAGAGATAAATGGAAACTTGAGTTTTGGAGCTGTGCTATTATCATACAAGTTTAGAGAGAATTTGGGTTGTATCAATATATACTGAGTTAACAGTCCTTCCAAAAGGTAAGGCAGGCACTACAGCTGTTGGGTGGACCTGCATTGACCTTGAGTGCACTCAATTTCTGAACTGTTTTAAGGAGAGCAATAGCAGCCATATTAGAAATAACATGCAGGGATGGGTATTTTAAAGAGCACTGCTTAGCTGAATATTTAATCCTCTAAACTCATTAGGAATAAATTTCATGTCTTTGGCACTTCCTTCCTTTCCTCATTTCTTCCTTTCCTTCTTTCCTTCCTCCCTCTGTCCTCACTTCTTTCCTTCCTTCCTTCCTCTCATCTTTTCTTCCTTCCTTCCTTCCTTCATTGCTTCCTTCCCTCCTTCCTTCTTGTCTCTGTCCCTTTCTGTCTGTCTCTCTGTGTGTCGCTCTTGCAGTAACAGGGTTTGAACGCAAGGTCTCCTGAATACTAGGTAGACTATCTTTTGAACCACACCTCTAGCTCTCTTTTTGCACTTCCTTGTTCTAACACTGAATAAAATGTTTGGCCCCTATAATGACTTCTTTAAAAAAAATAAATGAACAATATTTTGTTAAAGAAAAGTAACTTCAAAGCAAATCTTAAATTTAAAGTTTTAAAATTCAAATAATTTTAGACCAATAAATGCTCTTCATTTTACTGGAGATAATTCTGAAAATCTTGTAACAGTGAATCCACTAATATTTATTCCTGACTTGAAATATTTTGAATAGCTGCCTACTTCTTTATGGAAAACCACCCTTTCAAAGTTTTGTTTAATTATTACATGACTTTAAAAAGCCACAAGTATATGTGAATCTGCCTTTAACTCCTTGAAGTTTCTCATATTTTTAGCCAAAAAGAGCCTTCCTTTTAATAGGTTAGGCTTGAGGCTTTCCTGAGACTGGGGCTACTATATTGCGGCTGGCTGCTGACAGCCTATTTTAGTCAAGGAAACTGAGCCAGAGAAGAGCTGAGCAACCTCCCATGTCTGCACAGCTAGTGAATGATGAAGGCAGATTTTGAATGTAAACAATTTGGTTCAGAGCTGATTATCTTTGTTTATCTTCAATTGGTCAACCTAGAAGGAGCTAAAAGACTTCTTATAGTCAAAATATACCTTACACTAAGCCACAGAGACCAGTATGAGAAGGTATGAGACTTCATTGTGCATGCCTTCTGCAAACACTGATGTTCTAAGTAGGACAGATTTTAGGCTGTGGGAGGAGAAGTAAGAACCTACTATGTCTTTCAAGTTGGTAAACACGACATCTAGAAACTATCTCAAGCCCCATCATTGATAAATTGCAAGAAAAACATGGCAGAGATCCATTTCTGTCTTCTTTCTTGATTCCCCTGGAGAAGCATATGGTCTCTTTGGAAAATCTGCCTTTAAAAGGGTAGAAGTAGAGGAAGGAGGCGACAGTTGTAAATGAAGCATTTGGCTCATGAGTATCACAAAATCATTCCATAAATGCAGCAACAATGCTCTGATGGTGCAGACTACCTTGTACCATTCTGGTATTCAGAGCCAGTTTCTAACAGGCTCCTTGTGTCAGTCCAAACTTTATATTTTAAAAGACTATCAGGTCGTCTATACTGGCTGTACTATTATTGTAATTGGGAAAACCAATAACATTAATTGAACTTTGTACCTGCCACAGAGCCTTAAGTTGCACATTAAAAAGAGGTTAATAAATAACTAAGAGAAGGTTATCAAGAATGTGAGAATAGTCAACTGTACTGAATGTCCGAGCAAACTGAGAGATTAAAACTAACGTTTGCACCTTAGAATTATGTAATTTGTGCTGAAAGATTGGCCTTACAAGTGGAATTGGTGACCCCATTCCATAATGTCAAAGTAAAATAAGCATTATTTAAAAATAATCTAAAATACCAATATTTAAAGTCACCCTATTGTTCTCAGTTCATTTGGGGTGGGAGGGGGGAAGAGAAGGTTGTGGAGATTGAACTCAGGGCTTGTGCTTGCTAGGCAAACACTCTACCACTTGAGCCATGATCTTAGTCCCTCTGTGTTTCTCCGATCAATAAAACATGGCCAAAACTGAGAATGACATGAAACAGAAAAAATGGCCATTGTAATAGCATATAGTGTTTGGGAAACTGTCGTATAACATCCTAAAATGGAGCTCCAACTTCCAAGAATACAACTCACTGACCATTGGGAGAGAATTATCTCCACAGGTCCCAGAACCAAGTCTTGGTTTCCAACACCCTCACTCCATGTCTGTTCACTCCATGTGGTTTTTCCCTCAGCAATCCTTATTGGGTTTCATAATGATTGGTTTGTGTATGAAAAAGGAAAGCTCAAGACTATAATTTTATACGTACTTAGAAGAAAACATAAGAAGAAAATTCAGTAGCAAGACAAGTAATCTCCCGGAGCCTGCTGTGACCAAAAGTGTACCTGTGAGAAAGACAAGCTGATAAATGCATGTAAGCATCTCTGCGGGGCGAAACTACAGGCAGGAAAGCGTGCCCGCCCCCTCCTCCCACAGCATAAGGAGCACTGCCTTCTCTTCCCTTCAGATATGGCAGCACAGAAGCCATGAAGCTATTTGGACCATCAAGTCACAAAGTCAATATCAAAGACAAGGGTATAGAGAGGGGTAGTCTCATTTTAATTTTAGGAAGCAAGTATTAAGAATTCACATTAGGGGCTGGGAAGGTGGCTCAGTGGTACAGTGCTTGCCTTGCATGCATGAGGCCCTGGGTTCGATTCCTCAGCACCACATAAGCAAAAAGCTGAAAGTGGTGCTGTGGCTCAAGTGGTAGAGCACTAGCCTTGAGCTAAAGAGCTGAGGGACAGTGCCCAGGCCCAGAGTTCAGGCCCCATGACTGGACACCCCCCCAAAAAAGAATTCACATTAATAATATTCCAAGAAAGTTAAAGTGGAGGGCCAGAAGTAAAAACCGAATTAATCAAGAGACTAGGCCCTAAGGTAGGTGCTTTGTCAATCGGCAGGGCACATAGCCTAGTGAATGATTCCTCAACTCAGCCCTACCCAGGTCCTTCTGCCAAGACCTCTCACTTAAAGATGTAGGATAGCTTAGAAAAAAATTAAATGTTGGCGCTAATCTTTTTGGTTCTCACTGTCTATAGGAGACAATTACTTCATGGCTCAGTGCCTTGGTTTCCCTTATCTGCAAGTAGGAGTATCAATAAGACATACTTTATTGAAAACAACTACCACAGTGCTTGGCACATAGAAATGGCTGAAACAATGTAGGCAATTTTGTATTCATCTTTATAAAAAAAAGTTTTGAAAAACATATACCACCCCTTCAAATTGTATTTATGCTTTTCACAGATAAAAAGTGACTTCCAATTTTTTCTTGCCTTGGATGAAGTAAATGGAGTAATTCCTTAAATTTTTAAAAATTATTTTTGTGTCTCTATAATAAGCCAGGCACACACACACAAAAATAAATCTCCCAAAAGAGAAAGAAAAGAATAAAAATTAAGTCTGTGCAGTTTTCAAAGTAGATAACTGAGAAGGAGAGATGCTAGGAGGCTGTGATGTTCTCAGAGGGAAAATGAAGCAACTTAAAAACTAGGGAAGAGATGCCTAAGGGAGAAAAGAAATGAATGATACAAATAACTGAGAAGACCACTAAGACTTAACTGAGTTCGAAGTCACTTCCCCTGACAAAGAGGGAGTCATCTCCCCTGTCATCTAACCTAGTGGTTCCTAAATGTTTAAGTTTTAGAATTATGAACAGGAAGAAATGAAAATAATAATGCTAGACATGTAGACATTAAGGCTGAAAAATTCAGAGTTCAAAAACCATATGAACCTTGTCATGTGACTTTCTTCACTGAACATACACCGAAAGGGAAACACACATTTATTTCCTAATAGAGAGCATTCCTCCATTGAGCAGTCCTTATCGTCAGACTGAACTTACTGCAATAAGCTGGAGTAATTCTTCATTCCACTCTTACTGTGTTCATTATCTGCAAGAACCTAAATGATTTTTATAAAATTCAAAGATCAATCTATCCTTAGTTTGAATATATTATACAGAATAAATTCAAATTCCCTCCATGGCTTGCAAGATCCTGTGTTATCTTTCCTTGTCTTATTTTTTTAATGTCATCTTGCATCTCCATTCTTTATTAAAAGTTGATACACTAGATTCTTATTTAGATGATTCCTTCCTCAGGGGCTTTGCACTTTCCTTGCAGCTATTCATCATTCTTAAGTCCTGGCTCAAATCATACTACCCTTTCCAAATCATCCAATCTACAGGAAGACCTTTCATCAAAATAGGATTGGTTCACCCAGCACCTAGTATCGGTCTTCTGTAAATTTAGTTCCACTAAGTAGTTGGTGACTATGTTCATCAATGATAATTTACATGAAAAAAAGAAAAAGAAAATATAAGAAGAATATGTTCATGAGAATAAATTTCTAAGAAGTTGAATAGCTAAATAGGTTATAGGAAAAATTTTCTCAAGGGACAAATTGAAAAAAAATACAAACCATCCATATAATATATTCAATCAACGAGTGTCTTCCATCTATCTTTTTTTTGCCTATACTCCAATCCTCTCCCAATGGTTGAAAACCTTTCAGGTAATCCAAATAGGGAAGAATGAGATACAAACTCAGAAGACAACTATCCACATCAAAACTCAGAATCCAGGTTGGTGCAGTGGCTCATGCCTGTTACTCTAACTGCTGGGGAAGCCAAGAGTGGGGGGCCAGAATGAGCAAAAACAAGTTCATGAGACCACATCTCAACCAATAAAATCTAGTACAGTGGAACCCAGCTTTCATCCTAGTTACATAAGAAACATTAAATAGGAGTATCATGGTATATGCTGGCCCAGGAAATAAACATGAGACCTTATCCAAAAAGTAATGAAAGTAAAAGGGGTTCAGGTATGGCTCAAATGATAGAGTGCCAGGCTAGCAAGCATAAGGGCCTGAGTTCAAACCCAAGTATTTCTAAAAACAAAAAAAGTAACAGAAGAACTCAGACTCCAGAAACTATTAAAAGGATCTTTGATCCACTATGTCTTTCTGTTCTAATAATTCAGTTTTTGGAATATTCCTGAAGTCATAAAGAATAAAATATTTATGAAAATCAAATATTATTTCAAAACACAAAGGAACTAATTAAATGCTTCTTCCTAGGAATAAACATAAATTCAATGTCATAATAAATATGCAACTAAACTCCAACTAATATGAGGAAATAATGTCATTGATCTTTTACAGTAAAAAAATAAGAAATGAAAATCAAAACAACATTGAGATTCCACCTCACTCCAGTTAGAGTGGCTAGAATCAAGAACTCTAATAACAACAGATGCTGGAGGGGATGTGGCCAGAAGGGAACTCTACTGCATTGTTGGTGGGAGTGTAAACTTGTTCAACCACTTTTAGTGTGGAGATTCCTCAACAGACTCCACATAGAGCTCCCCTATGACCCAGCAATCCCACTTTTGGGTATTTACCCAAGATCACAAACAAGACCATACTAAAGCTACCAGCACCACTATGTTTATTGCAGCATTATTTACCATAGCTAAGATATGGAACCAACCCAGATGCCCCTCAGTAGATGAATGGACCAAGAAAATGTAGTATATATACACAATGGAATTCATCAGAAAGAATGACATTGCATCATTTGTTAGGACATGGAAAGACTTGGAAAAAATTATACTAAGTGAAGTAAGCCAGGCCCAAAGAAACATAGGTCCCATGGTTTCCTTTATTTGCAATAACTAGTATATGTCTGAGAAAAGCAGAAATGTTCAGATAAGTTGATGTTAGGCAAAATGAACCTCAAGATAAGGACTCAAATGGTTTTTCTTTCTTGCTATTGTTTCTAACATATTTATAAGATGATTTCTTTGTTGCTTTGTATGTCCCTCCCCTATAGTATAACCCCTGTTTTCACTGTATTTGATGTTGGTATAATTTGGGGAGGGGAAGGGAAAAACCAAATTGTTTAAATAGGGATACAGGTGGACCCATTGCAACAATGAGATGTACAAGACGTTATGTCGAAAAATTAACTTTACAACTTTGGTGCTGTGGGGAAGTGGGGTGGGGGATGGGAAGGGATGGGAAGGGGAAACAAAGGAGGAGGCAACAATGCTTGATAAGAAATGTACTCATTACCTTGCTCATGTAATTGTAACCCCTCTCTACAGTATTTTCACAATAAAAAAAAGAAAAATGGCATGAATATATTATGTTTGATGATTTGGCACATTCATATTTCATAATGAGGACCATGACTTCTCTTTCATCATATGAAACTAATGCTTCTTTCAAACTCAAAAGTAAACCTTGCTTTGAAAACAGAAAAATGCTTTCAATCTCTGTTGATATTCAGATAACTGACTATTCCTAGCATTTAAGTAACCAACAATGAAATGTTGTATGAAATAGCTATTCAAGTACTTACTGTCATAACAATGCTATGTTTATATCAATCTTATAATCTGTCATCATAGATACTTTAAGATATTGGAGTTCATTTCCTCTTATTGTCTTCCAAAGCTGCAGACAGCTAAGAATTTTCTGGGAGCCTTATACACATATGAATTTCTGAGCTCTGTTCTCAGTGATTCTGTTGCTATGAATCTAAATTGAGGTCCAGAAATCTGTATTTGTTGAAAAGCCATTCCAAGTATTATTGAGGCCTGCCAGGGTTAGAAAACAGTGGTTTTGATCCAACCTCAAGCCAATTCCAGAGTCCTTTCACTCACATTATAACATATTTTTACTCAGGTGTGATTTCAGCTCTTCCAGGGGTGACAAGCCCATTTTTAGTAGGTCTGAGTGTAGAAAGCTTTTGTTTATGTTACACTGAAACAGGTGCCAGTGTTATGCCCTCTGGTATAACAAGCATTATTACATATGAAAGCCCTTTGTGCGTTGTAATAAGGCTTTCCGGTTCCCCAGATGTCTTTTCTTCTGCTGAACAGCTGTTTTTCACAAACAATTGCTTCCAAATACTGAATCCAGTGAATCACTTTCCTCCACCACACCATCCAGAATCTCTTTTGGAATTGTGTGTTCTACCACTGCCAAAACTCTAGTCCCTAACCCAGGTCATGTGCCAGTGACATGCTCTAGGGACCATATCAAACTGGAAATACTGTGTCCTGTCCTGTCAGCTCACAATTGTAACATACCAAATGCCACCACAATATAGAGGAATTTTCAGAAAGCAACAGTGAAATAAAGAAATTAAAATGATGTGGCCAAGTGTATTGGATCTGAGAAAATTATATATTCTACCTATATTATGTCCTGTCCAGCTGCTTTGTAGAATTAAATTCTTTTTTAAAAATGGAATTATAAAAATAATCAAGAGTCAGCTTGGTTCATTTGTCTAGTATAATGAATTCCTATTTCTTTTAAAACTGTCTCATTGTTGAAGACTAAAAATTGGGAACCACTGCCCTAGCCTGGCTCTACTTGCTGCTGTCAGAGTTGTATAATTCAACCTTTGCCTTTAAATACCCAAAATGTCACATGATACTGTGGCTCACAAACACTAAAATCTGACCATTAGATTAATGGAGTTTTATGAAAATACACAGCCCCAAGGCTTATCCCAAAAAACTCTAATTTAGTAGGTATAAAATAATTTTTAGCACCTGAACTCTAAAATAATTTTTTTTAAAAACTCTTTGATGGCCACTCAGGATTAACAAGGAGAGTGAATGAGGATGAATGTGATCAAACTACGAAAATAGAGCAATGAAACCTGATGAAATTGTTTTAAGAGGAAAGGAAGGAGATTGGCTAGAGTGAGTGATAGGGGTGAGATTGGAATATCTTTGTACATATGTGGTGATTTCACAATGAAACTAATCCTTGCATAACAAAAGCATGTTAATAAAAAAAGAAAGCATGTCCTGGTGTGCATTTACTTGGTATACCTTTTCTATTCATTTATTACTTAACATCAAGGAACAGAGTTGATTTGTGGGGCAGGAATCTGGTCAGGAATATGATGTCAGCCAGGAAGATATTTAGCTTCCTGCATTCCTCAGATATGAACACATCTACACTTGTTGCTCTTGGATGCTAGTTGAGCCTTTCTCTTGATAGGCCAGGTGTTTTTTTGTTTTAGGTTCTGATACATTTACCTAATCAACTCTACTTTTTTATTTTCTTTGAGAAGTAATTGACACAGTAAACTTACCCCAATTGTCTTGAATGTTTTAAATGTCTTTATTGAGATTAAGTGATTACAGAAACTTCACAATATGGTGGGATAGTGATACTTAACCTTCACAAGGTGAACTGTCGTTATCATGATCTATAAAGCTTGTGAACTCTACAAACTTTGACAATACAACTATTTTCTCCAAATAGGGTGATATATACATTTCTTTCCTTTTGGTTAGTGTAAGCTGTTCCCTTTTTCTCATTCTCTTCTTCCCATGGCTGCCCTTGAGTTGCCTAATTCACTTTCATCAATGTCCAGTGCAGCTGATGGAACCCTCTGCTGTATTTTTTCACCTGTTTCCCACTGATTCTGTGCCCTTCTCCTAGCCTCCCTCATATGTGAACATGTATATACCCTATGTGGGGTGAAGAACATAGAGTCATCTAAAAACAATATGACAAATTAAGAAGAGGTCCTTTGTTTCTTGAGTCCTGTTTACTTTGTCACATCTCATTGTGTTTTGAATTTAACATCTGCATATCAGGGAAACTATGTATATTTCTCTCTCTGATCTTGGCTTATTTCGCTCAACATGATTTGTGCTGGTTCCAGCCATTTCCCTGAACATGCCATTATTTTGTTCTTTCTAATGGCTGGATAATATTCCATTGTATATAGGTACCACAATTTATGGATCCATTCATCTGTAGTGGGGCATCTGAGTTGTTTCCATCTCTTAGCTATTGTGAACAGTACAGAAATAAACATAGAGGTACTTGTGTCCTTGTATCCTGGTTCCTGTTGCTCAGGGTAGATGTCTAGAATTCTCTTGAATTTTTAGTAATAATTTTGTTAAAGGATACATTTTGTCAGAGCCAAATGTAACACTGATAACATAACAACCTCTGGTCTAGGCCCAATCACCTGTTCATATAACGTGAACTCACCTTCATCCTAATGGAAACACTTTCAC
Source organism: Dipodomys ordii (assembly GCF_000151885.1). Classification (NCBI taxonomy): domain Eukaryota; kingdom Metazoa; phylum Chordata; class Mammalia; order Rodentia; family Heteromyidae; genus Dipodomys; species Dipodomys ordii. The sequence continues at coordinate 3,523,799 of NW_012267275.1, read as the reverse complement.
AATGGTGTTATTTTGAGGTTTGGACCAATCCAAATGGACTTTTCCTAAATCCAAGATGTAGGTCTTCTTTATCAAACCAACCCATATTCAAGCATGCAATTTCAAACTATACATTTATTCAAGTCATACACCCCAAGTTAGACATTATCATTGTTTTCAGTATCTTTTCAATAGCTGTTATTTTGTAATACTACCTTTGCTATCCAACATATCAAATCTCTTTTTCACAGAATATCTGATGTAATGGATCAGATGTTTTATAAATTTGATCTT
>NW_012267275.1:3518125-3522111 GCF_000151885.1 Dipodomys ordii | reverse complement strand
TAGAGTGAGAAATACCATCTTCCTGCATATCAAGACCTCATTCAAAGAACCTGCAGGAAGGTAATGTATCATAAGTACTTAACACAATCACATCCCCTCTTATCAAAGTTGGGGTTAACTATCTTCATTCTTTTGAATGTATTCCTTTTTGTAAAATTTTCAAGAGAGAATATGATAGTTCTATACGATTGTTTATAGTTTAGATTGTGTTCTCTGGATGTTGAGATTTGAATTCCTCTAAAATTCTTATGTTACTGTTATTTTCTCTTATCATAGGTGTCAATGACATCTTACTGCATTGATCTCTCAACATTGCTGGCTTAAATATCATTATTCCTGTTATAGGCTGAAGAAAAACGGAAGCAGAGTGTTTTCTTTTAACATTACACTATCATTCTCAGGCAATGGACCTATAATTTTCATCTATCTATTGTTCCAAAAATAGCTATAAAAATTGCTGCTGCTGTCTGTAGTGGTTTTTGCCAGCCTCAGCTAATCCTCAACTTTAACTCTTGAAATTCTAACCCTAGTCCCTGTATTTTCCTTGCTATATGTTTTCTCATCTATTATTTAAATAGATCTCCTCTAGCGTTAACAGGCAGGTTCCTGGGCTCTTTATCTGCCTCTCTATTTTTCTTTCCATTGAGGATATTTTTAACTGCAGAGCTGAAACTTCAAACTTTAGTCCTTCTCATCACCAAGGAATTACATGCACTGTTTAAATCTTGATATGACTTCACTTTTAAAAATTATGTTTCAATGTAGAAGCAAATACTAAGATATATACTCCAGTGGAAAAAAAATAGATTTCCAAAAAGAGCAAAACTTAGGAACGATAAACATGTCAAGAGCACATGCTAAAAATGTAATGATAACCATTAAGAAATATATAAAGTATTTTTTTTAATTTCACAAACTATTTTACACGTTCTTATTTGGTATCTTTATGATATTGTTAATGGCTAGAGATTAAATTCTATTTTCACCTTTTTACTTATGGCTTGTATAATTTGAGGCAAGTTACTTCTCTCTGCTTAGTTTCCTCATCAGTAATATGATTGCAATTACAGAAATTTCCTTTTACTGCTATTACTATGATTGTGTATATATAAAGACTCTGTGTGTGTGTGTGTGTGTGTGTGTGTGTGTGTGTGTGTGTGTGTGGCTATTGACATATCACTCCATCACTCCATGTACTTGTTAATATTAGGTCATATAGTTAAAAGTTCCTTGGGCCATGCCAGTTTTTCTGCTTCTGGTGAAATGCATAAATTAGAATTTTTTATATTTTTGTACGTTCTTCTCTCCAAGACTCATTCCCTTCAATGCATGTTGAGTCTGGCAACTAGCACCCTACAGAATAAGAATGGAAAGTGAATTGTTGCAGTTCAGGGTAGTACACTGGGGAGACGGCTCATCTCACCTCCTTCCTGACAATAAAGACACTCAAAAGGTAATGGAGCCTTAATAGCATAGAAAGAGAGTTGCACTGGCAAATGTTTAGGACTAGAAAGCAAGCAGAATCTTGTGGATATATTGACAAGAAAAGGGGCCATGGCAAGGATGGTGCCGAAATCCTGCAAAGGACTTCTGAGAAAGACTAGCTCAGAGTAGACAGTTGGGAGTTAGAGACTCACCCAAATTCCTTCAGAATATTACTACATCTGTTGATGCTACTAACCACAAGTGCATGTACACACACACACATACACACACACACACACACGCACACACACACACACACACACACACACACACACATATACACGCACCCCTCCGAGTACAGAGAATAAAGGAAGCCCTGCACAGAGACCTCTACAGAGGTCTGCCTGGAAAATGTAGGGGCTACTAATGGAAGCTTAATACCCTGTCCACTCCACCAACACAAACCTTGCATATAATAAACTCTTCTGGAAAAGAACCTGCCTATACAAGTGAAGGTAACCCACACCTATCAGAACAATCTACCTACACATTTACGCTAAAACAAAAACTAATCATCAGTAGCCATCAGACATATGAAGAATACAAACATCATCAAAGAGAAAGAGATTAAAAATCAAACAATAGAACCAAAAGAAAATCTTAGAAATGCAAAGAACCATAAAATACTTTTAAAATCATCCAAGTAGGCTGATACTGACTTTTTAAATAATGTTGTAACCATAAAAACAAGAACACGAATCTATGAAAATGAGAGATAAAACAATTAGCTCTTAAAAATGTTAATGTAAAAATAAAAAATTCATAGGTCTATGAAATAAAAATGTGTCAGAACACAGAGTAAAAGATGATGTTAACAGAAATGAACCCCAAGATAGGGACACAAATGTCTTTTTTCTTTCTTGCTATTATTTCTAACTTATTTATAATGTACCATGTGATTTTTTAAAGTAAGTTTATTGTGAAAATACCATACAGAGGGCTTAAAATTACATGAGGAAGGTAATGAGTACATTTCTTATCAACATTGTTGCCTCCTCTCATGGGGCTTGAACTCTGGGCACTGTCCCTGAGCTCTTCAGCTCAAGGAGAATGCTCTACCACATGAGCCACAGCACCACTTCCTGTTTTCTGGTGGTTTATTGGAGATAAGAGTCTCATGGACTTTCCTGCCCAGGCTGGTTTTGAACCGTAATCCTCAGATCTCAGCCTCCTGCCTAGCTAGGATTACAGGCTGAGCCACCAGTTCCCGGGCAACCATGTGATTTTTTATTGTTGTTGCTGCTTTGTATGTTCCTCTCCCACAGTATAAACTCTGTTTTCACTGTATTTGATGTCAGTGTCCTGCATCTTGTATATACACTTCTCTAATTCAGGGAGGGGAAGGGAAAAAACAAAATGTTTAAAAAAGGATACAGACTGACTCATTGTAACATTATGTTGAAAACAGAACTTTACAACTTCGGCTGGGGGAAGGGGTTGTAGTTGTGGAGGTGGGAGGGAAGGGATAGTAGGGGGAAAACAAAAGAGGAGGCAACAATGCTTGATAAGAAATGTACTCATTACCTTGCTCATGTAATTGTAACCCCTCTGTACAGCACTGTTACAATTAAAAATGTACAAAAAAATCCCAAAAAGATAAAATATAAGAGAAAATAAGAGTCATAAAGTACCAGTCCATAAAGCTCAACATTCAACCAATTGGAGTTCCAGATAGAGAACAGAGAAAATACAAAGAAGTAAAATTTTTTGGAAAGAAAATATCTCAGAGCTGAGGGAAGATAGAGCCATCAAGTTGAAAGGCCTTATGAATATGTGCTCAGAAAGATAAATGTATAATCTCATACTTAGACACATATTGGTAAATGAAGATAAGAAGGCACTGGAATGGTGCCTGTCATGTTCTGAGTGGAGATGATTTTGAACATAGAAGTATATGCCCAACAAATGACAACCACATTTTCAGATATGCAAAGAAAAGTGACCTCCACCAGTATAACTTACCTCATCAATGCTTTCTGATAAAACTACTTTCAAACACAGTCCAACAAAGTAAAGGTTAAAAGAAAATGAAAGAAAAATTAGAATACAGGAGCACAAAAACATTGAAACAAATCAACAAAGAAAATGAAAAGAAACTTGACAAAAATGGACCTTTTCCTAGCAAATATTGACATGCCAAAACTAAACCAAGATGAGTTAAAACATTTTAACAGGCCCATATCAAGCATTGACATAGAAACAGCAATAAGAGACCTCCCAGCTAAGAAAAGTCCAGGACCAGATGGTTTTACAGCGGAATTTTACAAGGCCTTCAAAGCAGAGCTCACACCAATACTACTCCAACCGTTCAATGAAATTGAAAGAGAAAGTTCACTACTGAACACATTCTATGAAGCCATCATAACCCTCATCCCGAAACCAGGCAGGGACTCATCAAAGAAAAAGAACTATATACCCATATCTTTGATGAACATTGATGCAAAACTTCTCAACAAAATTTTGGCCAATCGACTTCAACAATTCATCCAAAAAATCATACA
>NW_012267275.1:3511908-3516135 GCF_000151885.1 Dipodomys ordii | reverse complement strand
AGTCAAGCAGAAAAGGTCAGATAATGTGATGTTAGGAAAATGAACCCTTAGATATGTATTTTAATGTTTTTTTCTTTCATACATGTGTTTCTAATGCATTTATAAGATTATTTCTTTGTTGCTTTGTGTGTCCCTCCCACACAGTATAACCCCTGCTTTCACTATATTTGATGTCAGTATAACTTGAGGAGGAGATGGGGAAAATCAAGTTGTTTAAGGATACAGGTGGACCTGTTGCAACAATGAGAAGTACAACTTGTCATGTCGAAAATGAGCTTTACAATGTTGAGGGGGCGTGTTGGGAAGGGATGTGAAGGGTGTGAAGGGTAAACAAAGGAGGAGGCTGCAATGCTTGATAAGAAATGTATGCATTATCCTGCCCATGTAATTGTAACCCCTCTGTACAGTATGTTCACAAAAAAAGTAAAATAAAAGAAAATGAAAAAAAAAAGAAAATGAAAAGAATTTTCAGGATAATGGAGCAGAGTAGGCATAGAAAAGCAGTACCTAAATTGAAATCAGCAATCAGAACATACCAAAAATATTACCCAAAGGAAAATCTGCATTTTTAATTGGGAAATGAGCACAATTCTGAGACATTTAAGTGGTACAGTAAAGAAACTATGTTGTTGTTTTTTCTCAACAAGAACCAGCAAAGACAATTAGAATATATCTGAAAAAATAGCATACAAAAACACTAGTTCCAAATAAGAAATGGGAATGGGAATGCTTTTAAACAAGCGTAATAAAGAAAATCTATTTGACTTCAATGATGAAAACATCGTCCTTTAAGTGATTAGGATCAGAACATTGAATATATGGGGAAACAAGTATAAGTTAGAACTATATTTCAATGCATAATTCAGTTCAGTAAAAACCACTAATTTGCTATAGAAAAAAACTATACATAATTTAATTATATTTGTAGAATATAATGTTAGTATAAGAAAAAGCTACAGAAGACACTATGTTGAAAACGACCTTTACAACTTGGCGGGGGGAGGGAGGAGTTGGGGAGGTAGGGAGGGAAGGTATGATAGGGGAAAAACAAAGTAGAAGGTAACAATGCTCCATAGGAAATGTATTCATTACCTTACTCATGTAACTGTAACCCCTCTGTACAGTATCATTACAATAAAAAATAATGTTACCAATGATGACAGCAAAAAGAAAAAGAAAAAGCTATAACTGATAGAAATTAAAAGGACAATGAAAAAGATAGATTAGGTAAAAGGGAAACATTTGTAAGTATTAGGGCTGTTCTTACATAGTATTCATTTACCAGCTACATTTAAAATTGAAGGAACAACAAATAGAACACGCTGATATTGTAGACATAATTTATTATACCAAGCAGAAAACTCAAATCAACAGGTAATAAGAATGGAAGATAAATTGAATAGTGTTTCAATAGCTAAAGCCACAATATTCAGAACAGAAAACCATAAGTAAATTGATTAATCAAGAAATCTGAACATATATGCATATTACTAGATTTATAGAAAAACTTTTTAAGTTGAAATGTTTACTGAGAAGTATGAGATTTTAAAAAGCATAAATGATTTATTACTAATATTTTGGTTGGTTTTTTTTGGTACCTTACTCTTTATTTAGGTTAGTGCCTCTTATGCAAGAAAAAGGCCTTTGAAGGTACCAAGTACTGTAATGAATGATGTATTGACATAGTATAGCCTATAGCCTTCTCTAAGGGAGATATGGACACCCCTAGGTGGGAAAGTAGCTCCCTGACTGGGTTGACAGAAGAGGAATATCATTCCTTGGGTAACTACAAAGGCATTTGGAGTCATTTCCCAGAAGCCAAGGAAAAAGAAAAATTGTTTTGAGCTTAATTAGAGATGGGATTCCTCATGGGAAGCCATTTCTCACTAACAAGCTGAATTTTCAGTATTCCCTGAAATCTCTTAACCTTTCATTGGGACTTGAAAGGATAACATACAATGCTGTTGAGGTGTTCTTAACTTCAATAATAGTAGTACTAAGTTAACTACTTCCACAAAAATAGTGAGTGTTGCTCTGTGCTAGACACTGTAGGAAATGCAAAGATAAACAAGACAGGATTCTTACTCCAAGAGAGAAAGAAACAATTTACAATCACTAAGTAAGAGAGAGTTGTGCAGAGTTAATTTTATTTTTTATGATTATTTATTTTATGTTTCCCCTCCTCCATCCCTGCTCACAAGTCACATGGTTCATTTTTTTTACATAGTGTACGTTGAATACAATGACCACATTTGCTCACAGTTAATTTTAATCTCAGATTGAGAGGAGGTCAACCAGAGCATAAATAAGGAAGAAAGAGCTTCCAATTTATGAAGGGATCAGGAAAGACTGAGGAGAGAGGTATAAGAAATGAGTTGAATCTTGGGCTTTGTGTCAACAGGATGCCTGCCAGGATACTGCTGTGCTGCTAAGCTGAAGCTGTCCTGGCGAAAGTCAGTGTTATTATCTATTCTGAGAGGTGGCCTTGAGTTTCTGATTGAAGGCCAAGGTCATTTTAAGTGCTTCGCTTACCCACACATTTGTATTTTCCTGGAAAAAAATGTGAATTAGTCAAATACAAATATAGCATTGCATGCTTGGTAAGAAATGTACGTATTATCCTGCCCATGCAATTGTAACTCCTCTGTACAGTATGTTCACAAATAAAATTAAATTAAATTTAAAATTAAAAAAATAAAAATAAAAACAAATATAGCATTGCAGAAGTCCATATTGTGGTATAAGCAAATCAAAACTCATCCATAACTCCAACTAAATCCAAAATTCTAGGTTAGTTGTATTTTTAATAATATATTTCAACATATGTTAATGTGTAAGTTCTACATTTGCCATTCAAATCCAGAATAAAGAACCAGACTTAGAATTGGAAGAAGCATCAACTATTCTTCAATATAATCCTATCATTTTATAGTCAGAAAAAACAAGGCTGAAAGAAGACAAATGTGACTGCCCAAAGTTATACAACTGTGGACAGCAAAGCCAATACCGATAACAAGTTTTCCATGGTCTAGAAGCTCTTTTCTCTGAATACTATGCTGAAAGAAAAATCACAATGCAAAAATATCATTCAAGGTAATTTTGAAAGTAGTCATTAATAACAGTAGCAATAGAGCTAAAATTATCCATGTCTTTGAGACAAATTCCAAATCACAATTAAGAGATTTATAACAATTGTTCATACTTGAATTCATTTATTTTTATTGTTATTGTGGAGGGTTTGTAGTTACATTAATCAGGTAATAAGTAATGAGTACAATTCTTTTTTAACTGCCTCCCCTTCTGTCACTCTTCCTCTATTTTTCCCTCACATCTCCACCCACAAGATATACAGTTCATTTTACACATAGTGTCCAGTGAGTACCACTGTTGGATTTCTTCACCCTTGTTCTACCTTTATACCTGAATTCTTTTATATCTGATCAAAATACATCAGATACCAAAATAATATTTATTTCCAAGGTATTTTGGCTATTACATTACTTAAATAATGAAATAGCTTTCGTATCTGATAAAGTAGCCAGGGAACTGGTAAATACCTAATCCAACCATATATCATTTTCATTTTATTAACGCAGAAATAGATTATTTTAAAAGTAGGTATTCTCTTATTTTTCCATAGTACTACATATCAAGAAACTTTTTTTATTTCATTAATTTGTTTTCTCAGTATGCACACCAGGCTGAACTTGAACTTGCAATCATTCTATCTCCGCTGCCTGAGTTCTAAGATTACAAAAGTGCATCACTATGCCTGAATGAGACATTGTATTTTAAAATTAGACTATTTTATAGCAGTCTGTGCTATGTTTATGTACAAGTTCTTCAACATCTGTTATTGCATCTGTCTTACACAAAATATACTCAATAAATATTTATTGAGTAAACAATTAAATTTAAATCTTTGTATATTTGTTCTCTATGGTAAATATTACATATGGTATTATTAGTGAGAGCACAAATATTTCATTCTCTTGATTTAAAATCAACCCTTAAAACCTTTCTAAAGAAGGCTCCATGAGCTGGGTGCTGGTTGCTCACGCCTGTAATCCTAGCTACTCATGAGGCTGAGATCTAAGGATTTCAGTTCAAATCCAGCCAGAGAAGGAAAGTCCATGAGACTCTTATTTCCAATTAACCACCAAAAAATGGGAAGTGGAGCTGTGGCTCAAAGTGGTAGACACTAGCCTTGAGAAAAAGAAAAAGAAA
>NW_012267275.1:3496319-3507553 GCF_000151885.1 Dipodomys ordii | reverse complement strand
AGAGAGAGAGAGAGAGAGATTTGTACATATATATGTCATGAGTTATTATCCTATATGAGCTATATTTTTATAATCTTGGTTATATTGAAATATATAAGGATAACTCATTTTCAGAACATTTCCCCTTCATGCATATTTTAATTCAATTGAGTATTCCTAAGGAAGAGTATAATTCATCTTTCAATGTTCCTGTTCATTCCAAGTTAAAGAGAGAGTTCTAAAAGTTGTTATGACTCAACATAGCAGTTACCAGCAGCACAATGTCTTCAAGTAGACCATAAAAGTGGAAGTCCAGAACAGGTCAACTTGCTGAAGAGAAATTGATGTTGTCTCTGGCACTAATTGACTTTCTGGCTTTGGTATGACAAATCAAGAGATGAGTCATTTTCTTCTTTTTCTAAAGAACTTTACATGCTTAGGATCAGAAACTCTTCAAAGACAAAACTAGCTTTATAAGTACAAGCTGATGAGATGTCACAGTGATTCATTATAAAGGTGGTGGCTAATTTCAAACAACTGCTAAGAGTCCTTGCTGTTCCCTGAACTTGGAAGACTGGTTCTAGCACATGCACAAATTAAGCTTGCCATATGAGCAAAAGTGAGATCATACGAATTGATCCTGGTAGAGCCCCTGAGAGTGCAGTAATTCATGCTGTCAGTTACTGTTAGCAGCAATGTGCTTCTGGATTGGTTCCCATAAGCACTCATGTGTGCATTCTGCACAAAGGACTAGAGTGCAATATTCTCTTGGATTTCAGGGACTTAGTGTGGTTTCAGTATAATCAAAAGTGCCATGTAGTTTACCACCTCATATTTTGTTTTAAAGAGACAAAGGTTTAAAAGCTGTATTCTTTTCTTCTCTCCCAATATAGGAAGTTACTTATAATTTGGAACTCATTTCTAGAGCAATCAGTGTTTCAGTGAAACTTACCCTGTTGGTAAAACACACAGTAGTTTTTTAAAGCTAAATGTAATTGTACCATCTCAATAATAATAGTAATACAACTTTTTAGGTTCAACTCATTCATATATGTGAGCAACTCTGAATTATTACAAGGCAAACACATAAAGAAGTGGCTATTGATCAAGATGCATTGACATTGAATTGAAACGCCTTTGTACAAGTACATAAAGATTATTAAAATAAGCAAATAACCAAAGAAGAAAAGTGCCTCAAATTCGTGTTATTATATTCCCGTAATTTTGGAAAAGCCCTAGGGCAGAGAACTTTATGATCAATACATTAAAAATATATGGAAAATACATATCTAAATATTGTTCATATATATTGGAATATCTAGTCAAAATGTACTATTTTCCTATTACTTGATAAGAAACCATCCATATCAATGTGCCTAGATAAATCTTAAATGAATAGAAAAGGAAGGAAATTCCTTAGAGAGGCAAAGTCAAAGTTCAACATAATAAAACACCAGGAAGCAGATGCTTGAAAGGGGTTGGATGGGGTCAAGGGAGAGGTGTAGGCTGATGAAGAGAAGAGAAGAGGGGAGAATTCAGTCAAGAATTCAATGTCTGTCCCATAAAATGAAGAAAAGCGAGAGAAGGGGTAGGTTGGGAGGGATGAGTGAGAATGTTTGAAGGGGTGACATAGATTAAGTTACAGTTTATTGATAAACTGCTTTGGTAAATGGCAACTCCTTTGTACACGTACTTCAAGATAATAAAAACAAATTTATAAAAAAAGAAAAAGAAAGAAGAGATGAAGAGAAAAGCCTTTGAATTAACTAAAAAATGAAGATAAGTGAGCATAGTCGTTCAGTTCATTATTATGTTTCTAATGACTCAGGTGGGGGGGTGGTGGGGAGGGGAGGTGAATCAGAATAATCATGATTGAAGGCCAGCTCATAGATACAAAATGTTTGCAAGACCACATCTAAGAAAAGAAAAAAAATGAAGAAAAAAGAAAAGAAAAGGAAAAGAAAGGAAGGAAAGGGGAAAAGAGGAGAGGGAGGAAAAGAGAAGGCAAGGAAAGAGAGAGGAGGGGAGGGGAGGGGAGGGGGAAGAAGTGGGTGAGGTAAGGCATCTCTGTCCTCATAGCTACAGTAGGAAACAAATCGAATGGTTGTCATCCAGGTTGGCTCCTGCAAAAAGTGAGACCCTAGCCCCAAAATCACCAGAGTAAAAAGAACTGGAGATGTGGTTAGCAAGTAAAGGCTCTGAGTTTAAAAAATCTGAAAATAAATTATGTAAATATATACTTTGGTCAAATGCTAAAATACCACACATTTACACAATCATGTAGAGACTATGAATTCTCTATTATTTCTTTTATTTTATTTGTGAAGATACTGTACAGAGGGGTTACAATTACATGGGCAGGATAATGCGTACATTTCTTACCAAGCATTGCAGCCTCCTCCTTTTGTTTACCCTTCACATCCTTTCCCAGCCTCCCCCCTCTGAATTCTCTATTATTTCTATTGCAATCTAGTATAGAGGTACAGTTTTTATCAGAATGAAATGAGAAGATGAATGCAATCATAAATAATGACCTGGAAATGAGAGGGGAAATGATAAAATTGTATTATCTCTATAAATTATTTAACAAACCAAACAGAAGGTTTTTTTAAGTCTTAATATGAAACTACTAACTCCTACAAGAGAAGGAAATACAGAAAACTAAAATTGTTATGAGACTTTAAGTTTGAATATTCGGTAGATTTGCCATATAGATAATTGTGGCTTGAATTTAGATCACCTCACAAGCAAGAGGAAGAGTGACCTGCCAGAAGTCTATGGAGGAGGAAGGATGGATGATTGTGGCACCCACCTGGGATTCTGCTCACACCTCAACAAATATCTCCTGCTTGTTTCTTCCATGGTGACTTTCTAAATAGGAGGAGATCCTTCATGACTTGACCTAGATACACATGTTCCCAGAAGAATCAGAACTGAGTTAATTTAGTGGAATAAGACCAGACAGTCAGCAAGGAGGAAACTGGCAAGTCTGGACAGCCCCAAAGGCTCCCAGGAATCTGCACAGATTTCTCAGTGCACACGTGATAGGATGCCCTTTCTCTAGATGGGCTGGAGCGACTATTTTGATTAAATTTAGAGTAAAATAAAAGCTCAAGATCTATATATCACTTGGTAGCCATATGACGAAAAGAGTTCATCTAAGAGTCCTAAACTAATATAGCAATGAAGACAATATCCCTAAAACAAGAATGTTTTGGTTTTAGAATAACTAATATGAAACACTTTGGGTATCAAAAACCTCCAGGTGATATAAATGACTGTTACATGTGCCAAATAGATTCTTGCATCCTGTAGATACTCTCATACAACTATTTTAAACACAGACATCATAACTTCTAGAGTTTGTATTTTAAGGATATTCTATCTGGGCTTCTGTACTATCTATTTTATTACAAGTGATAAACTTTCAAGTTCCAATAAAATTTCCTGTAAGTACCATTTTTCTGGTGATAATTCTTTCTGCAGTTTTGAGATTTATGCTCTATGCCACAGTACATAAAACCTTGGACAATCATGAGAGCTATACCTAAATCCTTAAAAAAAACCCAAATTGAAAATAGTGTAAAATTCCTACTCATTTATAGGCAACATTACTATTAATTATGTAGTATAGGAGCACTGTGATGCTTTTTATACATATATTTTTATTATGAAAATACTGTACAGAGGGGTGACAATTACATGAACAAGGTAATGAGTACATTTCTTATCAAGCCATCCCTTCCCATCTCTCCCCTCTCCCCCCACCCCCGCCCCCCCTCTGCGCCAAAGTTGTAAAGTTAATTTTTTGACATAACGACTTATACATCTCCTTGTTGCAATGGGTCCACCTGTATCCCAATTTAAACAATTTTGTTTCTCCCTTCCCCTCCCCAAATTATACCAAATCAAATACAGTAAAAACAGGGGTTATATCATGGGGGAGGGACATACAAAGCCACAAAGAAATCATTTTATAAATATGTTAGAAACAATAGCAAGAAAGAAAAACCATTTGAGTCCTTACCTTGGGGTTCATTTCACCTGTGCTTTTTGTATAGATCTGCAATCTTTTGAATGTCTTTCCTCACCAGGCAACACTCAGTCTTTGTAGTCATATCTCCACAAAGCAAACCACAGAAACTCAATTTCCCAGCCAGATGATATTTATGCCATAGGTGGTAGGCTAGGTCTATTAATGAGAAAAATTCATATGCAACTAAAAAAATCATATGCTGGCCAGCATCGTGCTACGTGTGTCTGGCATTTGGTAACATCAGGGACGTCCATTCTGCCACCCTTTAATTGAATCCAATAGTGATACTATGGTACTTTTGTGGCACTTGGGATTTTGCTGGAGCAAAAATGACAATAGAAAAAAAAGCACTATTCTTGGTTACATAGGCTCTAAGCCTGATAACCTGATTCTCATAGAGAATTTGTACTACATATCATATGATAAGTTCCCTTTCTCCTAACACTTACAAGAGATGGATCTGCTGTTTGCAACTCAAAACACTGTCTAATATAATCAGTCTTTCTATTTCATTATATATTCTGAAATATTTAAAATGCACAAACATTTCTTTCTCAGCCTGGTAACTTTCCCACATACATCCAACACTACTAGTTGCAGCTGATGATCTTCTTTGTGGAAAATAATTCACAATGTAGACAAGCTGCTTATTATCACAACTACATAGTGCCACACACCATCTTCATTTGGGATCACTACTGAATAATCTATAATATTATACCCAATAGTGTCACTGGTCTTGGTGACTTTTAAATGCCTATCCTTGTCTATTTTATTCCGCCAAAAGAAGTATTGATACATGCTGTGAAATGGAAGAATCTTGAAATCCTCACACTAATAAAGGCAAACACAAAATGCTACATCTTGTATGAGTCCATGTAAGTGTCCAGAACATGCAAATACATACAAGGAGAAAGTCATTTAGTGGCTTAAAAGGCTGAAGAAGTGAGAATGGATAGTACTAATATCTAGTTGATTTCTTATTGGAGGGCTTGAGATGTCCTCAAACTGATTTCTGGTGATGGTAATACAACTCGCAGAATATGCTAAAAGTCCCTTTATACTTTGTATGGGAATTGAAGTCATTAAAAATATTTAAAAATTAAAAGAAGAGGAAGTTAGGCACCAGTGGTTCACAAATATAATCTAGGCTACTTAGGAGGCTGAGATTTGAGGATCTGCATTCTAAGCCAGTCTGTGCAGGAAAATCTGGACACCCTTACTGGAGACTCGTATTTCCAATTAAGTGCTAAAAAAGCTGGAAGTGGAGCTGTGACTCAAGTGGTAGAACATGAGCCTTGAGCAAAATCAGAGCTCAAGGAAAGGAAACAGGCCCTAAGTTCAATCCCTAGGAGTGGCACAGAATTTTTTTTTTTTGGGTCCGGTCGTGGGCCTGAACTCTGGGCCTGGGCGCTGTCCCTCAGCTCTTCAGCTCAAGGCTAGCACTCTACCACTTGAGCCATAGCACCACTTCTGGCTTTTTTTTTCTGCTTATGGGGTGCTGAGGAATTGAACCCAGGGCCTCAGGCATGCAAGGCAAGCGCTTACCACTGAGCCACCTTCCCAGCCCCATACACAGAAAAAGTTTTTTAAAAAAAATTTATTGTAAAGATGCTGTACAGAGGGGTTACAATTACATGAGTAAGGCAATGAGTATATTACTTGTCCATCAATGTTACCCTTCCCTTCCTTGTTGTTGTCTATCTCTTCCCTCCCCCACCTCCCACAGTCCTCCCCTCCTCACAACCTCCAACCTTTCTCCCCTCACCCCTCCTCACCCCCTATCCGAAGTTGTAAAGTTCCTTTCCCCAATATATTGTTCTGTGGGTATCCTTGTTGCAATGGGTCATCCTGTGTCCTTGTTTCAGCATTTTGTTATTCCCTTTCCCCTCTCCAGATTAGACATATGTATATACAAGATGCAGGATATATGCCATAGGGGACAGAACATAGAAAGGAAACAAAACAATGAAAACTAAAAATTTTAAGAGTATAAAGTAAAATAAAAGGAAAAGAAACAAAAGCAACATTAGACAAATATTAAATAAATCCACCAAAAATTCTACCTAATGGCTTGTGTAAAGGTTATATTTTGCCCCCTAAACTGCTCCCCAAACTATAGTGTATAAAATGTATTGCTGTGTACATTATCTTGTACATTATCTTTTGTAAAATGCTAAATAAAAATCTGCATGTGTATACATCTACTGTGTTTACACGAGTAGCAGAAAGTGCTGAATAAACAGCAGAACAGGGCACTGGCTTTCTCATGGAAGTTATTAGCTTGATCTTTACATATCTTTTCAATATTCTGTTTTATACAAATTGATATTGTTCTGCCCACTCTGGTACAATGCCCCCTCCCCCAAGCAAGAAGGAAAAGTGTCAGGAAAGGGTGTTCATTGGTGTCTACCAGGCATTCAAACTGCAGAGAGTTAGAATGGAAAAGACTAGACCATGTTCATATCCTCTCTGATTGCTCAGCCTTGAAGGTCTGTGGGCATTTCATTTAGCATGATAAGGACCATGTATTTCTGATGGTGGAATTTGATAGTTTAGCTTTTTTGTTATTATTAGTCTAAAGGAAAATCTACCTCAGATTCCATCTGGCTTCCTAGACATTTGCCTTCTATCCAGTTTGGTCTCATCTGGCAAGCAAAAAGTTGTGTGGAACAACTTATGGGTCACAAAATACAAAATGAGTGGTGCTATTAAGTCAGTGTAAGCATTACTCACCTCATCTGGGTAATTAACCTAACTCTTAGCATACAAACATGGCAGAAAATAAAAGCAAATGACATTTATTCTATGTTCTTGGAAGGACAGGGAGCACTATCCACTCAAAGAAGTGCTGGTGATGGTTTTCATAACTATATTGATCCATTTTTTTTCCAGGGGAAATCTCCCTTTCTGTTTAACCACAGCATCTATATCTGCTTACATATTTGCTGTCAACGTGGATGGCACATTAACACTTTCTGCATCACAAATATAGCATCTTTTACATCAAACAGGTTATTACCACGATGGTAATAATAGTCCTTTGGGAAAAGGGCCTGCTGCATTGTATTGTAATCAACAATGTTTCCCTGAGCCTGAAGTAAAAGATTCTTGATTTTAATTTCATATGTAATTACTACCCCTCCCATTTTTAATTGTGTCATACAGATACAACGTATCACTAAATACAGTATCTGTGAGTAGAGAACTTTGGTACTGAAAGCAACACGGTGATGGTGAGGGAGGCTCAGAGATGCAGTTATTAAAAACTGGTTAAACAAGGGTCCTCCTCGCATTTTGCTACAGTTGAAGAAGTCATCAAAGGCTATTGCTGACAGATACAGATTGCATGATTACAAAAAGAAACAAAAGGTATTACAATAAGGCTTTCTGTAAGTCTCCTCTGAATCAGTCTGTGTTTATAAATTAAAGATCCATGACACAATGGAAAGACTTGGAAAAAATTATATTAAGTGAAGTAAGCCAGGTGCAAAGAAACACAGGTCCCATGGTTTCCCTCATTTGCAGTAATTAGTATATATCTGAGACAAGCAGAAAAGGTCAGATAAGATGATGTGAAATGCAATGAACCCCAAGATAAGACCACAGTTGGTTTTTTTCTTGCTATTGTTTCTAACATATTTATAAGGTATGACATGATTTTTTTGTTCCTTTGTATGTCCCTCCCCCATGGTATAACTCCTGTTTTCACTGTATTTCATGTTGGTATAATTTGGGGAGCAGAAGGGAAAAAGCAAATTGCTTAAATAGGGATACAGGTTGACCCATTGTAACAGTGAGATGTACAAGACACTATGTTGAAAAACAAACTTTACAATTTAGGCGAGGAGGGGGGCATGTAGTTGTGGAGATGGGAGGGAAGAGATGGCTGAGGAAAAACAAAGGATGAGGCAACAATGCTTGATAAGAAATGTACTCTTTACCTTGCTCATGTGATTGTAACCCCTCTGTACAGTATTTTCACAATAAACAACTTATTTAAAAAATTAAAATAAAGATCCATGACACATTCTTTTTCATGATTTTTCCTCTTTGTTTAGTCATAAATCTTTCCAGGATAGAGTCTGGATATGAGTGGCTGCCTAGGTGTTATAAGATCTTCATAAATTGTAGTTTAGCTTGCTAGGCAAGTTCTTGTGTTAAGGTTTTGTTTGGTTTGTATTTTGTGTTTGCCTTTTGTTTTGTTTTACTAGCATTACATTTTGAATGCTGTGTGTTTGGGTTTTTTTTTTTGCAATTTTGTCCCTGGGAAAACCAACAAAGTAAATATTATATACAGAATCCATGAGGGAGACTTCCCTGATCAAAATCTATTCTTCAAGATGAATGTTTATTATTACTGTCATGTCTCAAATCTACATACCTGAATGAAGAAAACCCCTAGCACAAGTAGCCTAAATGTATTTCCATTATGATTTACATTTTATACATTTTATTTATTTCCATTTTGATTTCCATTTTATGCATTTTGACATTTTGACTTACATTTTTATGCATCTGTTTTTTCTAAACCTCACTGCTTACACACAAAGTTTCAGAAAATCAAATAAACTGGGTTTTTTGGTTGGTTCTTTTTTTGGCATAATGTAACTGAGAAAAGTGAAAAGGCCAAGTGCTGGCTAATTAAGCTAAAAATTACTGACCTCAGCTCTCAGCTAATGTCCTCTTTGTGAATAATGCTGTTGCTGACAGTTCCATGACTAATGTGTAACCAGCCCCCTGCTATAATGATGCCACTATGGGTGTGGCATTTTACAGTGGCACTCCTGACACACTATAAGGGACAGCTGCTCTCCTCTTTGGGGAGTTTCCTAAAAAAGGTCTTTCCAACCAGGTGCTGGTGGTTCAATGCCACCAGCAGAGATAGCCCCTCGGCCCTGAGTTCAAGCTCTATGACTGAGACAAAAAGAAAGAAAATTGTTCTAAATCCATAATTTCTGTGGTCAAATTAGGACAGACTTCTCAAACACAGAGAACAAGATTTTGGGAGATTTGCCAGATCTAATTCTGACATCCAATTATAAAGCTCCAGGGTCTTAGAAATCATCTGGTCCAAACCCTTCTCTCTCCATGGCCTGTAGAACTTAAGTGGCTTGCTAGTGAATACCCAGTTAAAGGAAAACTAGTCAAGTTTGACCCCACATTATTCTAGACCAAAATGTAAGTCACATAAGTGGAAGAGAATATTGCTTTAGAATATAAAACAAAAGACAATCTTGACCTTATTGGGTTTCACTGGTTCATGCCTGTAATCCTAGTTACTCAAAAATCTGAGATCTGAAAATTGTGATTCAAAGTCACCCAGGCAGAAAAGTCTGTGAGATTCTTATTTCCACCAAAATAGATGGAAGTGGCCCTATGGCTCAAGTGATAGAGCACTAGCCGTTAGCAAAAAAAAGGTCAGAGACAGTACCCAGGCCCTGAGTTCAAGCTATAGCTCTCTCTCTCTCTTGTTTCTTTCTCAATCTCTCGCCCATTTTCTCTCTCTCTCTTCCTCCCCCTCTCTCTGTCTCTCTGTCTCTCTTTTATACTCACACACATACACACACACAGGGTCCAGACCCCAAGTTAAAGTCCCAGGACCAGAAACTTAACAGTTTAATAAATCCATTAACTATGAAAGTGAAAATCAAATTAGAAAATAATTCAAGATACAATGGAAGATTTTTCACAAGATAATATGCAAGAAATTTCCATATGAATGTTATAAACAGTATTACAAGATACATATTATTTTAAAGTAAATGTATAAAATATGAGACTTAAGTAGTTGAACTATTTTATGGATAGAAAATTCACATTTAAAAATTCTGGAAACCTTTGCAGGCAGTTTTAACATGTCCTAGAAACTAGGTTTAGAAGGGTTTTGCCCCATAATGGGAAGTTTTAAGAGAAAGTCTCTAAGAAACTCCAGTTAAGTCATCAAGTAACATAATAAGATGAGGAATAAACAATTTATTTATATAGTCCATCGTTATGTTTAATTTTTGGACTTGGAAAAAGAGACATTACCAAGATCAGAGGGTGATTTGAAATATTCATTTATTTAATGCCAACATGCTTAATTATTTCTCCCTAATTGGAGCTCAAATTCAGAGAGTTATTTGAAGATTATTCATCTTCTAAATTACATATAACGTTTTTTCCTCAGAAGATTGTACCATGTCTAACACATCCATACTATACTTTTAAGTGAGGTAGAAGAGATAGGATCTTCCATCTTATACCAAAGACATGCTTGTGATTGTAGGCAATGATGTCATAGGCTGGAGAAGGATCAAGTGAGGTCCACAGAAGAGAAAATTTCCACTGGAAAAACTGAAGTAGGAGAAACTTTATTACAGGTATAATCCTATCCTTCAAGTCTTCACAATTCTGGGGTTGCCCAGACCTTGTATTGCCCTGAGCCCCAAATATTTTTGGATGGTAGGCTTCATCAGTAATTTAATTATATCAATATTACATCACACTATTTATTTATGAAGTGATTGCCTCCTATGGTTTTACTGGGGCTTCCCAGTGCTTCTACCTGAACAAGCACTGCCTGGCAAAGTTCAGTCAGATTTCTAGGGCAGGGTGCTAGACACTTTCCCCTAGGTAGAAACAAGTTGTAGAAGCCATGTAGAAGCCACAGAGGGGCTAGATTGAATAACAAAACTGCTGAGCGTCTCACGCAGTTGGAAGGGAAGTAGAGAGAGAAGAGGTGAGGAAAAAAGGGACTGGGCGTGTAACATGTGACAAATAGCTGCCCAAGGGCCAGGAGGGCTTTACAGAGGACAGTAAGGGAGTGGAATGGGAAACAACTGTCAAAGTCCTGCACAAGGACTTCCTAACGTTCTATGCATATACCTCTCTCAGTGCTGAATATTAATGTCATTTTTGAGAGGTTTTATGTGTCTGGCATCCATGGTTCCTGCCTATATTCCTAACTACTAGGAAGATGATGGTTTGAGGCAAAACTGCCCCCTAAACAAAAACTTTATAAGGCCCTGTCTCAACCCATAGTTGGGCACAATGGGACATACTTATTGTAAGTATAGTAGCTATAAGAATTAGCATAAGTTGGTAAGAAATGTACGCATTATCCTGCCCATGCAATTGTAACCCCTCTGTACAGTATGTTCACAAATAAAATAAAATTAAATTAAAAAAAAAAGAATTAGCATAAGGGGGCTGGGAAGGTGGCTCAGTGGTAGAG
>NW_012267275.1:3369753-3492284 GCF_000151885.1 Dipodomys ordii | reverse complement strand
TTTTCTTTTTTTGCTTATGTGGTGCTGAGGAATCAAACCCAGGGCCTCATGCATGCAAGGCAAGCACTCTACCACTGAGCCACCTTCCCAGCCCCCATAGTGCTCATTTCTTTCCAATCTCATCACTAGAAACTATGATTAAGTTTTCTGAGAGGTTCCAATCTGGAGAGCAAGTTTTTATTTTCTGTTTTTGGGTGGGGGTCAGGGGTTTGCAGATGGAACCCATGCTAGACAAACTGTCCATACCACTGAACCTCTACCCCCAAAGACCATTCCTAACCCTGTCTTTATTATCATCTAAAACTTACTCCCAGCTCCATCCCACAAGAGGCTTGGTCCACCTGATCTCTGTCAAGTCAGAAAGCAAGGAATTCCAGCCTTTGGGCTAGAATGTTGGGCACTCAGGAGGTAGATGGAGATAGAAAGATCTTGAATTGAGGCCAGTCTGGGCTATATAATGAGGCCTGTCTAAAATAAGAAAGGGGAGTGGTACCAGTCAGAGCAGGTGGCCCATGCCTAGAATTCTAGCTACTCAGGAGGCTGAGATCTGAGGATTTCAGTTTGAAGCCAGCCCAGGCAGAAAAGTCCATAAATCTCTTATCTCCAATTAACTGGTAAAAGCTGGAAGTGGAGCTGTGGTTTGAATGGCAAAGCACCAGCCTTAAGCAGAAAAAGCTAAGGGAGAGTGCCCTGGCCCTGAGTTCAAGTCCTAGTACAGCCACAAAAAGAAAAGAAAAGGGAAAGGGGGTAGGGAGACTAGAGCTGTTTGTCCTGTCTTGTAAATTTCCTCCAGTTTTCTCTCACCCAGAACTCCCTGGGGGGCAAAGCCCCTATTTCTCTTCTGCCTTCCTCTCCCCACCTTTACTTTGAGGGGAATTTTAAAGCAAAATATACTTTAGTCTATGCCTCCCCCGCACTCTCCCCCCACCCCCCCCCCCCTTCCCTGCACTCTACTGTTTGTCTTCCCCCTTTCCTGTCCAAAGATGGGCCACACTTTATTTGACTGAGTATCCAGAATGGGTTGCATTTTGAAGCCTGCCCCTTTCACTTCTCATTTTTCATAAGCAGTTTTCCACCATGTTCCTTGGTCATCATCTTTCTCATTTTAATTGTTGCAATGTGTTCCAATGAGTGAATAATTTAATAATCATTACCCTAATGTACGTCGCTTACATGGTTACTGAATTTCCCCTTTATGAATAAACGTTGCTGTGTGTGTTTTTATAGATAGTGGATTATTTCCTCAGGGCAGGGCCCTGGAGTGACACAGCTGGGTACAGGGCATGAGTGCTCTCCTGATTCTTGGCAGGAATTAATTGTTCCTTACATTATTCTCCAAAGGGTTTTCTTTTTTTTCTTTTTCTCTTGCTTAAAAATGGGGCGTGCAGGGCTGGGAAGGTGGCTCAGTGGTAGAGCGCTTGCCTTGCATGCCTGAGGCCCTGGGTTCAATTCCTCAGCACCACATAAGCAAAAAGAAAAAAGCCGGAAGTGGCGCTGTGGCTCAAGTGGTAGAGTGCTAGCCTTGAGCCTTGAGCTGAGGGACAGCGCCCAGGCCCAGAGTTCAGGCCCCACAACCGGACCCCCCCCCAAAAAAAAAGAATTAGCATAAGGAGAAGAATTGCAGTCCAGGCCAGCCATGCAAAAATCAGACATAGCCAGAGGAAAAAAGGACTGGATATGTAACACAGAGATAACGCACCTACTTAGCAACTGCAAAGCCCTGAGTTCAAACCTTAATACTAAAATTAAAAAGTTTATGAAAATATGTAGTTGAAAATGCATGAAAAGTAAAACTTGTCTTACCTTTTAAGCTCTTCAATTTTTCCATCCATCACCACCTTTCTTGTATTTCCCTCCAAGCCAAATGTATTTAAGAAGATGTGAAAGAAACTAAACCATGCATAAGCTGGGAACCATCTGGAACTCCTATAAGAGAAGTACATTCCAGACTTCATTATCTTGTCCTACTAGTCCTCTGTTATTCTCTTGATAAAGAATGGTCTCTCAGTCCCTTCTTTCACCAGCAAAGAACTATGGATAGAATCTCTCTCTCTCTCTCTCTCTCTCTCTCTCTATATATATATATATATATATGTATATATAGATATAGATACTTATAAGATCTAGATAGTATGATGGTTTGGGTAAATAGTCCTTTATCCACAAAATATGGAAATCTAAAAGAAAACAAAAAGATTTCTTACTTTCAGCAAAATGTGATCCATAGCAAGAAGAGATAGATCGGGATCTCTCATGAAGAGCTCCAGTCTTCCACTGCCTACTGATCAATGTGTGTCATGTACAATGACCCCAAAAATCTTCACTATGAAGAAGGAGAAAAAGAGAATGTTATAGTGGGGAAAGCTGACAGGTACCACCTCAGTCAGTGGATTAAAGTTACTATCAACACCATGCCATGTCAATAGCTTGTTCATTTCATGAGTGATGAAAGTGGCTCTCATCTCTGTTGTCTTCCAGTCTAAAAACTATATTATCAGTCTAATCACAAGGAAAAAGAACATCAGGCATACTTCATTTGAGAGGCATTCTGTGAATTACCTGAACAGCATTCCGTAAATTGTCTAAGACATCAAAAACAAGAAATGTTTGAGAAACATAATAGCCAATCTCACTGTAGCAATGTGACTACTAAATATAATGGGGTATCCTGGAGGGAACCCTGAAATAAGACATCAGGTGAAAATTAGGGAAATTTACTATTTTAAATTTTATGTTAGGTTTTTAAAAAGAGGTAGCCGAGTAAGAACTGCACCAGCACGCACATGGTATTCAGGTAAGGGGTAGGTTTATTCAGTAGACCTGCTGGGACCAGGCAAGGTTGGCACTCCATGTGGCTGGGAAAGAGAGAGGAAAGAGAGAGAGGAGAGAGAAAAGAGCTAGAAAAGAGCAGAGAGAGCAAGAAAAGAACAGAGAGAGAGCTAGAAACAAACAGAGAGAGAGCTAGAATAGAACAGAGAGAGCAGAGAGCTAGAAACGAACAGAGAGAGAAAGAGCGGGAAATTTACTATTGACTTCAGTTAATATATTAGTGTTGGTTTATTATAACAAATATATCTATTAAATGGAAGATGTCAGTAGGAAAAACTGTATGTAGAATAGATGGAAACTGCATTTTTCTATACACCTAAAACTGTTAATTTTCTTTTTAAATGCTACAATGCAGAGAGGCAAGGATTGCAAATTGTGGCCAACCAACTTGGGCATAAAAATTAGCAAGATTCTATCTCTAAAAGCAAGCCAAGAACAGACATGTAATCTGAGATATATGGGAAGCATTGGTAGGATAATCATGGTATAAAAGTGACCCAGACAAAAAAAAAAAAACAACAAAAAACAGAAGACACTATCTGAAATTGATACCTAATGGAGTGGAATTGCTGGATAACAGGGTAGTTCTATATTTAAATTTTTGAGGAACCTCCAAAGTGCTTTCCAGAGTGCTTGAACAAACATACATTCACACCAACAGTGTATTAGAATTCCCTTTTGGCCACATCCTTACCATCATACTTATTATTTGTCATCTTAATTAATGGTTCTTCTAACTGGGGTTAGGTGGAATTGCAGTGTTTTTCCAATTTGCATTTCCTTTATGGCCAGAGATGTTGAGCATTTTTTCATGTGTCTATTGACCATTTTTACCGCTTCTTCAGAGAAATTGATCCTTAAGTCATTAACTCATTTATTAACTGGGTTGTTGTTTCTTTGAGGGTTTAATTTTTGAGGATTTAATTTTTTGAGTTCTAGGTATATTCTGGATATTAGGCTCTTGTCAGATATATAGCTGGTAAAAATCTCCATTCTATGATCTTGCTATTTAACTTGTTAGCTGTGTTCTTTGCCATGCAGAATTTGATATAATCCCAATTTATCAATTCTTTCTTTGATTTACTGTGTTCCTTTGTTTGTACTTAGAAAGTTTTGACTTGTGCCCAGGGTCCTAGTGTTTCCCCTATCTCTTCCTGTAATAGTTTCATGGTTTCCAGTCTTACTTTGAGGAGACAGTAAAGCCATCAGCACACCAATGTTCACCATAGTTAAGATATGAAATCTTCCCAGATGCTCCTCAATAGGTGAATGGATTGAGAAAATGTGATATATACAAACATCTATTAGAAAGAATGATAGTGTACCATTCATAAGGAAATGGAAAGACTTGGAAAAAATATATTAAGTGAAGTAAGCCAGACCCATAGAAACAAAGGTTGCAGGGTTTCCTTTATTTGTGGTAGATAGAATGTACCTATAAATCTAGAAGTAAACATGATGGAATAGGCCTTATGAAAATGGGGACAAATGAATTAACTGAAGTAGAATAGACTCTACAGAGAGCTCAAGTAGTATAATCTTTTAGAAAGATTAAGTTAAAGGTCAACACCAGGAAATGGGCACATCCAAGGGAGAGGAGAAGGGGAGAGGAGTAGACAAATGAAAAGAATAAAGTAAAAATTCATTGTATATACCACACAATTAAGAATAGTAAGGGAGGAAGTGGTGCTGTAGCTCAAGTGGTAGAGTGCTCGCTTTGAGCTGAAGAGTTGAGGGACAGCGCTCAGGCCCAGAGTTCAAGCTCCATGACCGACAAAAAAAAATAAAGCAAAACAAAAAAGTAAAACAAAACAAGAATAGTAAGGGAAAGGGTGTGTTGAAGGGGGTAAAACTGTTGAAGGGGGTGACATTGATCAAGATGCATTGTATTGATAAACTGCTTTGTTATGTGGCACCTCCTTTGTACAACTACTAAAAGATAATTTTTAAAAAGAAAGAAAATTACCTAAAGCAAAAAGTGGTGTGGGCATGGCTCAAATGATAGTTTCTCTAGCAAGCACAAGGCCCTGATTTCAAATCCCACTTGCTGAAAGAAATACCTGACCAGAATCAAGAAGAAACTATTTATGATCTTTACTTGTCACATATATACATTCAATAGGTTTTGTGGAAATATGAATATATTTGACAATCTCAAATAAAATACATTGAATCTTTACTTCAAGTTTTCCAAGAATAATATAATGTATGGCTTACTGATATAGTTTGGAATACTCAGATTTCTAAAGGTTCTGAAAATATCTGGCCCTATAGGTTGCAGAGAAAGGGAGCCTATGTGCCTGTAGCACATTAGTAATGTATTTTTTGGTTGATGGTGGCTGTAACAGACATTTCCAATATACCCTGAAATGAGGCAAGATTGATACAGGTTATTGTCTACAATGATAAATACAATTATGTTTATATAGTAATCCAATTTGACCTTTAAAATCTATAGGGCAGAAATTCATATACGTATTTGCTAAAGAAAAACATTCTTCAAAAAAGCCATAACCAAGCATCCAAGCTACTTAAGAGGCTAAGAGTGGAAGTATCAAGGTTTGAGGCCAACATCAACAGAAAGGTTCTTAGGAACCTATCTAAAAAATAACCAGCAAAATACGGTGCTGAAAGCATGGCTCACATGGTAGAGTGGCAGCCTACCAAATGCAAGATACAGAATACAAACATTAATACTGCAGAATTCTCTTCTCTACAAAATATTCTTTATAATGAAAACCAATATTTTTTTACCCTGTACTTTTCCAGTTTGTTGTGTATGTGTTTTCTGGAAGGCAAATAATTAAAATTAAAAGCCAGAGTTATGAAAATCTTGGATAATTTCTATTCTGATCTCTTTTCCTGGTATTCACAGAAAACATCTTTTACCTGTCTTCACCCCCTGGCCTGATGTGACCATAAGATACACCAATTTTGTCTCCCAAACAAACAAAGCTATTGGAAAGCAGGGGCTATCAGTCAGCCCACCTCTCCAGCCAGACCACCCAGACCATAGTGCAGTGTTCCCTGCCCTAGAGTTGTCGATTCCCTTGTGGAGACCCAGTGCCAGAGGAAAACCCAGAAAGACCTGGGAAAGTGCCACCCACATGGGTGCTGGAGATGTTACTGTCTGCCTCTGTCTTACTTGGATATAGGCATTCCATGGATGAGTTCATATTCCTACAGATCTTTTCCTCGCCACCTGTGCTAGGCCACTAGTCCATCTTCCACTCTTTTAATTTGCCAAGTGATCTAACTTATGGCAGTGAAAGCAAACCTGTCTCTTTAATCCATGTGTCCATGCAAGGACACAGCACTGTTGCTATCTTTACCTCTATTATTTTGGATGGCATACTTCCAACAAGTTGTCTTTTCTAAGCCTTACATACAAACAGGACCCAAGAACAAGTGAGGCGGTTGTCCCTCCCTCCCTCCTGAGATGCCAGAGGCACTCTGTACTTCTTCATTGCTGTCTACTTTCCATAAAAGGCACTTAGCATGTGAGGAGAGGCTACTAAACACGGAAACACTTGAAAGAGGAGAATCTTTATCTGAGGCCATCAGAAGCTTGAGGCATTTCTTTGGCTCTTTGTAACCAGTAGATTTTCCTTCTTTTAAAGTAGTTGATTAGTTAATCCCATGTCTCACAAGAGGAGGAATTAATCCTGTTTATAAAACATAGCATATATCTCAGCACCTAGCATAGAGAGTGAACATATTTTTTTTGGCTACAACCAACCATATATTTACTGGATGCTATTTTCATGTACTGATTTTATTTACTGGTCATTCCTTCTGTCTGTACCCTGAAGATTCCCCTTTCACTAACTCTCACCAAACACTTTGCACACATGGGTCTTATTCATCCAACTCATTCAATACTATTTCCCAAAGATCATCTTTATTGCCCTGTCTAAACAGGCACCCATCACTATTCTCTCTTTGATTCTTTAAGAGGACAATTTACTTTCTAGAAAGTATGTTGTTTACTTACTAGCATAAGCATGGTATGCCAGTGAAGAGTATCAGTATAGGGATCAGTATAGGCAAAGAGATGCTAATTTACTTTCCCTACTTCCCCAGCTTTGAGTCTGTTGATTTCATATGTTCTTCTCTGTCCCTTAATGGAAATCTTTCCCAGTCCCATAGCTCTCCCAGTCACACCCAGATCAATACCAACCAGACCTTTCTGTCTGATTATTTTAGTATTCAAACTCCAAATCAAAGTTATCCTACCCTTTCCCTTGCTCCAGCTCAGATCCACGCCAGGCCTGGAAACTTGGGAAAGCAGGCTTGTCAGCTTTTTCCTTGCTCCACTTTCTTTCATCTTTCTGGCTGTGGATATGAGATTTCTGTTGGGGGTTGAGCTAGCTAACAGAACAGGATGATAGGGTTAATTTGTCAGATATGACTGTATCCTAGGGTTTGTGCTCCTGTGACTCTTTATTTGTTTGGAATGTGTGGGTATATGTATGTGTGTATGTATGTGTGTGCACCAGGCCTGGGCGTTGTCCCTGAGCTTTTTTTTATTTTTATTTTTTTGCTCAAGGGTTGAGCTGTACCACTTGAAGCACTGCTACACTTCTGACATTTTTGGAGATAAACTGATGATAAGTCTTATGGTCTTTTCTGTCCCCTCAGCTACAGGTAGCAATCCTCAGCTCTCAGCCCTTCTGAAAAGCTATAATTACAAGTGTGAGCCAATAGCATTCATCCTCTTTGGGCTTTTCAAAGACATGACCCTCTGCATAGTGGATGTCTTAACAATAGCTTCCTTGATGAGCCATACTCAGGGGCTATGCTGTTGGGTCCTGAGAATTTTCCTCCCTTCTTTCTGCAGTTTCAAGAGCTGATCTCTTACCCTCCCCTCTTTATCAAATTGATTTCCAGATGAGCTGGTTTGTACTTCCCTCAGTCAGTTCTTACACAATCAACAGAATATGGCCAGTACTCTCAAAGCAACACCTCTTCTCTGTGGCCTTTGCTTTACATGCCTCAGGTATTAACCTCAGGTCTCAAGGAAACAGCTCTCAACATGGTTCCCTAGAAGTCTAGTTCCAATTTGGTTGAGTAAGGAAAATACACAGCCTCTCTCAGCAGGGAGGGGAACCACACAAGGCAATGACAACTTTCCTCAAGAAATCCTCCCTCCAGCTCCTGTGGGAGACAGCAAAGGCAGTGCTTAAAGGCAAGTTTATAGCTCTGAGTTCCTACATCAACAAATTGGAGAGATCTGAAATGAACAATTTAATGAGACATGTGAAGCTCCTTGAAAAAGAGCAACAAGCTGAATCCCAATCCAGTAGATGGAAAGAAATGATTAAAATTAAATCAGAAATAAATGAAATAAAGACAAAAAATACAAAGAATCAACAAAACAGAGTTGATTCAAAAAAAATTAACAAAATTGACAGATCCTTAGCGAATCTTATCAGAAAAAGAAGAGAACACATCAAAATAAACAAACTCAGAGATGAGAATGGAAACATCACCACAGAAACAACCAAGATTCAGAACATTATAAGGGAACACTTCTCAAACCTTTATGCTACTAAGTCTGAGAATCTGGAAGAAATGGATGAATTTTTAGCAAATATCAACATGCCCAAACTAAACCAAGATGATTTAAACCAACTTAACAGACCTATATGAAGCATTGAAATAGAAACAGCAATTAGAGGCCCCTTACCCAAGAAAAGCCCAGAAATGTATGGATTTACAGCTGCATTCTACAAGGCCTTCAAATCAGAGCTCACACCAATACTCCTCCAACTCTTCAAAGTAATTGAAAGTGAAAGTTCACTACCAAACTCTTTCTACAAAGCAATCATATCCTCATCCCAAAACCAGGCACAGACTCATCAAAGAAAGAGAACTATAGACCCATTTCTTTTTTTAAAAAATAAGTTTTTTATTGTGAAAATACTGTACAGAGGGGTCACAGTTACATAAGCAAGGTTGCCTTCCCTTTGGTTTTTCCCCTACCATCCCTTCCCTCCCACCTCCACAACTACACTCCCTCCCAACCCACCCCCCACAGTCTAAATTGTAAAGTTCATTTTCAACAGAGTGTCTCGTACATCCCATTGTTGCAATGGGTCAATATGTATCCCTATTTAAACATTTTATTTTTTCCCTTCCCCTCCCCAAATTATACCAACATCAAACAGTGACAACAGGGATTATACCATGGGGGAGGGACATATAAAGCAACAAAAAAAATCACATGGTACCTTATAAATACGTTAGAAACAATAGCAAGAAAGAAAAACCTCTTCTGTCTCTATCTTGTGGTTCGTTTTGCTAACTTCATCTTATCTGGTCATATGTACATAGCTTTTAAACTTTTCTACATGTCCCAGATATATATAGTTATTACAAATAAAGGAAACCATGGGACCTATGTTTCTTTGGGCTTGGATTACTTCACTTAATATAACTTTTTCCAAGTCTTTCCATTTCCTAACAAATGGGGTGATGTCATTCTTTCTGATGGAGGAATAGAAGTCATATATATATATATATATCACATTTTCTTGATCCATTCATCTACTGAGCAACATATATGTGTGTGTGTGTGTGTGTGTGTGTGTGTATATATATATATATATATATATCACATTTTCTTGATCCATTCATCTACTGAGCAGCATCTGGGTTGGCTATGGTAAATAATAAACATCTTAGCTATGGTAAATAATAAACATCGATGCAAAACAACTCAACAAAATTTTGGCCAATCGACTTCAACAACTTATCAAAAAAATCAAACACCATGATCAAACAGGATTCATTTCAGGGATGTAAAGCTGGTTCAATATATGCAAATCAATCAAAAGAATTCATCATATCAACAAGAGCAAGGATAAGAACCACATGATTATCTCATAGATGCAGAAAAAGCATTTGACAAGATCCAACACCCTTTTATGATGAAATCTCTGGAAAAACTAGGAATCCATGGAATTAAGGAACAATATAATAAGTGCTGTGTGTGATAAACCTACAGAAAGCATTATATTTAATGGCAAAAAGCTAACGCCATTTCCTCTAAATTCAGGAATGAGACAAGGATGTCTACTCTCTCCACTTCTCTTCAATTTAGTATTAGAATGCCTAACTAGAGCAATAAGACAAGATGCAAACATAAAGGGAATCAAAATAGGGAAAGATGAAGTAAAACTCTCCCTCTTTGCAGATGACATGATCTGGTATTTAAAACACCCCATTGACTTCACTCCCAAGTTACTCGAGCTGATCCAAAACTTTGGCAAAGTAGCAGGGTATAAAATTAACCCTCAAAAATCAATGGCTTTTCTGTATGCCAATAAGGAGAAAAGCACAGCTGAAATCAGGAAAGCAACTCCGTTTGTAATAGCCACACACACACAAAAAATACTAGGAGTTAACTAAAGAAGTGAAGGACCTCTATGATGAAAACTTTAAAAACCTGACAAAGGAAATTAAAGCAGAACTAAGGAAGTGGAAAAACCTCCCATGCTACTGGATTGGGAGGATTAACATCATGAAAATGGCAATACTGGAGAGTCTATCTACAAATTCAATGTGATACCTGTCAATAGTCCAACCTCATTCTTCAAGGAAATAGAAGAAGCAATCCAAAAATTCATATGGAACAAAAAAAGACCCTGAATAACAAAAACAATCATAAGCAGAAAGAACAGTGCTGGAGGAATATCAATACCAAATTTCAAGCTCTATTACAAAGTCATAGTAATGGCACAAGATCAGGGCTGAGGACCAATGGAATAGAACTAAAGACCCAGAAATGAACCCACAGACCTATAGCCACCTTATCTTCGATAAGCAAGCTAAAAGAATAGAATGGAAGAAAGCCAGCCTCTTCAGTAAATGGTGCTGGCAAAATTGGTTTAACACCTATAGAAAACTATATCACTCTGCAACAGAATCAACTCCAAATGGATCAAAGACCTTGAAGTCAAAGCAATACCCTGAACACATTACTGGGAGGAATAGGAGAAACTCTAAGGCTTCTTGGCATGGGCCAAAATTTTCTTAGTAAAGACACAGAAACACAACAAATCAAAGAAAGGTTGGACAAATGGGATTGCATGAAATTGCAGAGCTTCTGTATGGCAAAGGACATAACTAGCAAGATCAATAAAAAGCCCACGGATTGGGAGATCTTCACTAACTATACAATGGACAAGGGCCTCATATCTAAAATATATTTAGAACTCAAAAACTTAAATCCTGCAACAGCAAATCCTCAAGGAAACAACCACCCCATTAATAAGTGGGCTAAGACTTAAAGAGAAACTTCTCTGAAAGAGAAATAAGAATGGCTAATAGACACATGGGGAAATGTTCAATCTCCCTAGCCATAAAAGAAATGCAAATCAAAACAACAACATTGAGATTCCACCTCACCCCAGTTAGAATGGCTATAATCAAGAACTCTAATAACAACAGATGCTGGAGGGGATGTGGATAGAAGGGAACCCCACTGCATTGTTGGTGGGAACGTAAACTTGTTCAACCACTTTGGTAAGTAGTATGGAGGTTCCTCAAAAGACTACACATAGAGCTCCCCTATGACCAAGCAATCCCACTTTTGGACATTTACCCAAATGATCACAAACAAGACCACGCTAAAGCTACCAGCACCACTATGTTTATTGCAGCATTATTTACATAGCTAAGATACGGAACCAACCCAGATGCCCCTCTCCTCAGTAGATGAATGGATCAAGAAAATGTGATACACACACGTGTGCGTGCACACACACACACACACACAAATGGAATTTTATGCTTCCATCAGAAAGAATGCCACCACTTCGTTTGTTAAGAAATGGGAAGACTTGGCAAAAATCATATTAAGGGAAGTAAGCCAGGCCCAAAGAAACATAGGTCCCATGGTTTCCCTTATTTGCAATAATGAGTATCTGTGTAGGACAAGCAGAAAAAGTCAAAAGTTATGTACAAATGACCATATAAGATGATGTTAAGAGAAATGAACCCCAAGAGAGGGACACAAGAGGTTTTATCTTTTCTGCTGTTGTTTCTAATGTACTTGTACTTTGTGATTTTTTTTTGTTTCTTTTGTATGTTCTTCCCCCATGGTTTATAACCCTGTTTTCACTGTATTTGATACCAGTGCCCTGCATCTTGTATACATGTTTTTCTAATTTGGAGAGGGGAAGGGAAATAACCAAGTGCTGAAATAAGGATACAGGATACATGTTAACCCATTGTAACAATGGGTTACTACATTGTAACATGTAGTAATGGGACACTACATTGAAAACTAACTTTCCAGCTTGGTAGAGGAAGGAGGTGTTGGGGAGGAAGGGAGGTAAAGGATGGTAGGGGAAAATCAAAGGAGTGGGTAACAATGCTCGATAGAAATGTACTCATTACCTTACTCATGGAACTGTAACCCCTTTGTACAGTATCTTTACAATAAAAAATATATTTAAAAAAAAGAAAGAAAGCCTTCCTACCTGCATTTGAACTTCCAATATCACTAGACCTCTTCACTGCCCTGGGTTTAGACTGGCAGAACCCGTTCTGAAGTATCCTGTCTGTAAGTCCTGCAGAGGTAGTCAACTGGCATCTCAATTTAGAAAGCCAAGGAACTTGACACCTACACCTTTGTTCTTCAGTGCCTCAGCCGAAACTGAGACAGAAAGATCCTGTTACTCTTGTTTGTAGCCAGTCTTCCCTCTTAAGCTATAAACTCCAGGAGGTAGGGCTCCTGGCCATTCCATTCACCAGCATATCAGCAGAGTGCCCTGCATAGCTCCCAGTGGGCACTTAATAAATATTTCTTTAAATATATAGCAGATTAAAAATAGAAACCATGCAGCTACCACTTTACTGAAAAACAAAAAAAAATGAGACTATCAATTAAAAAATCTTAATTCCTTGAATTAAGTAACATAATTCTTTCTCTTTAAGAACTTTTTTGATACTTGCTAGAAAAATAGAAGGATATTATTATTAACTCATATTAATTGTATAGTGAGGAGAGGTCATGGTGATATTTCCATACATGCATATACTTTGACTATATTCTCCCTTTCCCTGTTACTCTTTCATAACCCTTCTCTCCCTTCCTATGAGAGCCTTCTAAAAGTCTAAATCTTAGACCTAAAATTTTCATTTAAAGTCCAAAATATGCCTGGGGCACATAGAGCAAATGCTTACACAAGAGTTAACAGATTGGATGCTGGCTGATGTTGCTAATATCAATTCTTTGTCTAGACATGCAATGCCAGTTCTGCTGACACATTCACTTAGAGAGCTTTTGCAGGATGTGAAACTGGCCTGTGGGTCAGTGATTTTCAGAAGCAAACCTGGACATCTGCACAGAAAACCCGGCAAAGAGACTCTAATCGCCCCTTGGTGAATTGGATCAATCTCACTTCCACAATGTTAGAGAAATAGGGAGTTAGATTCACATTTTTCCACAAGACTGAAGCCACTTTCTTCTCATTTGGCAGAAGAGTGTGCAAGTTTTTAAAAAGCTGGAAAAGCAAATTTTCCCAGATTACTCCCATAGTAAACTGACCAAGTACATAATGGGGGAGGGTAGATACAAGACCTGCTGGGAAAATCATCTAGCAAATACCCTCTCCAAGGAAAATTTCTTCTATCCATCAGTAAAGCACTGCAGAGTGAGAGGTGGTGGTTTGGAATTTGCCTCTTGTCCTGAAAGGAATTGGAAACAGGGTTACAGGAAGATCCAGCATTACAAGTGGATGCCTGCTCTGTACCGTCTCAGCCTCCACACATTTCACTCCCTCTGTACTCTTCTGCAGAGCCCATAACACAGAAGACTCACTATGACAAACCAGAGAGACTGTAACCATCTCCTGTAATCACTGCCACCTAAAAATAAATGTTTAAAATAATGAAAAGTTCAGCTGGGTAAAAATTCACCTAAGGAGGACCTTTCCAGATGCAAATAAAAGTTCAGATATTTTGCAAAAGAAAATTTAAGCTTTAGTGAATCTACTCTGAATGTCTTATATACTTTATAAGCCGACATAGGGGGTTTCATGAGCGATTAAGTGACAAGACCCAAATCACCCAGCTCACACTAGAAAATAAGGGAGCTGTGCACTGCTTTTCCTGCAGACTTCTGTGTATGTGTACAAAGCATTTCTTCATCCAGTCAGAGTAGGTTGTTGGGGCCATACTTTCAAAATGGAAGACAACTGGATTTAAATAGATTTCCAACTGTATCCTCCTATTGTTCTAGCAAGTATCAAACCCACAAAGTAATTCTGCCTCTCAACACAGCCAGCAAGGTGCTCTGGCCTAACCATACAAACTGGGAAGTCTGTTCCTGACTCTGCCCAGGATTCAACAGAACATATTGGGATAGTCCTGAAATTGTCTGGTTTCCTTATCTTTTCAGTGGGGCGTGGTAATGCTGATTTGTCATGCAATCTTTTCAAGTAGTGGCTTGTCTAGTAACTACCAAATAATCAAGGGAGAAAATCCTGTGAATATCTTAGGTACAAACGGAGTCTATATAATATTAGGCATCAAAGTAACTCAGAAGATTTCTAATAATCATGACTTAACAATACTTTAGTTCACCAAAGTCAAGTGTCTGCTGCCAGTCACTCATGTTTGTACTAATAATATCTTATTATTCTATAGCTTCATCATATCTATTGAAATGGTTGGAATGGTTATTTGACTCAAAGATGGTGCAACTGAGTACTCATCATGTTTTTGAGGTTTTTACCTGCCAAATAATGTCTTTTATAAGCAAAGGAAAATGAAGGAGTGATTTCCCATGACCAAAGGGTACTGATTAACCAACAGTCTTACTCACCAGTGACGATTTTTATGAAGGTACCATAAGAAAACATGCAAAGCAACTGGGCATGATGGCACATGCCTATAATTCTAGCACTTAAGGGGCGAAAGCAGGAAGACCACAAGTTCGAGGTCAGCCTAGGCTACAGAGTAAAATCAAATATAAAACCAAAATCAGATAAAACCAAAAACCATACAATATAAAACAAAGATTAGACAAAACTAAAAAACATACAATAGAACAAAACTTCCAAAGGTAGGCAACAACACGAAGAAGGGACCTGATGAGGAAACAAAACTGAAATTATACTCTGTTTCTCACTGACAGTTTTCTGAGCTGCATTTTCTAAAATTGAGTTAACAGTGGAATTTATATGGATGGGCCAAAAATAAATTTCATTCTTTTCTTTAAAAAATGCTCACAAGATGGTTTTGAAGTCCTGATAATGCCCTGTCACTAGTTGGCACAAGCTGTCTGGACTCCAGCAGCAAAATTAATCACTGCAATAATTATCTACAAACTTATGTGACTGGCAAAATCAGAAAAAGAAAAGGAGAGGGTGTCTTATTCAGTCAGTTTTCAAATAACCTGATAACAAAGGCTCAGCAAATTATTTGTAAGCAGTAAAAAAATAGCAGATCCTGATGTAGTTAGGCATTCTGTTAAATGTCACACTGAAAATTAGAAATAAAACCATAAATCACTCATAGAAGATAACATTGTAAAGTAATAACACTAATGATGGCACAGTTAGAGGCATGATTGTACAAATAGTTCTGAGGACTCATTTTTGAAATTTGTGTCTCAGGCCTGTAATCCTAGTTACCTAGGAGGCTGAGATCTGAGGATTTCAGTTGGAAGCCTGCCTTTCCTAAGACTGTGAGACTCTTTTTTTTTTTTTAATTCTTATTGTAAAGGTGATGTACAAAGGGGTTACAGTTATATAGGTCAGGTAATGACTGTATTTCTTTTGGAACAGCATCATCTCTTTCCTTATTTTCTCACAATTTTTCCTCCTTAATCCCCTCCCCCACAAGTTGTATGGTTCATTTTCAACATAGTATCTAGTGAGTATCACTGCTGAATAAATTCACCCTTTGTTCCACCATTTCTGTGCTTCCCCTTATCTTCTCCAAAACAGATAAACTTATATACAAGACAATAAGTACAGAACTCAAAGACAAGGGGTGGGGAGATCTCAAAAAGTAAAATTAGAAAGCCTCTCTTATCTCTACTAAGTTAGCAAAAGAGCTGGAAGTAGAGTTGTGGCTTAAGGGAAAGAGCACTAGCCTTGTACAAAAACAAAACAAATAAACAAACAAAAATCTCATGGACATTGCCCTTGGCCCTGAATTTAAGCCCCAGGACAGGCACACACACACAAAAAAAAGAATGTTAAATCTCTATCCTGGTCTCATCCAAAGGCCTAGTGAATCAGAAATCTTATTTTAACAGAGCTGGACATTGTCCCTGAACTTTTTTGCTCAAGGCTAATGTTTTAACACTTGAGCCACAGCTCTACTTATGACTTTTTGGTGGTTAATTGGAAATAAGTCTCAAAGACTTTCCTGCTAGCTTTGAACCACAATCCTCAGATCTCAGCCTCCTGAGTAGCTAGGATTACTGCCTTTCTTCTAGTGATTCAAATGTGTGATTCACACATTTGAAAACTACTTGTCTAAGGTAACCTTCCCTTGAGGCCACCTAAAAATAGTCATCAGGAAGAAATTTCTCCTCAATATCACATATATTCAAGATCAACCTTAAGCTCAACTTCCTAACCATTTCACGTCTCTGTTTTTCTCTCTTTTTTCAAATATCAGCTTTTACAATAATTACTTACACATAGCCTTACTATAGATTCAAATAAATATATTGCTTGCAGCCTTTGTATCACTTTCACTTTACTTTTCTTTACACTTAAATTACTTATATATTTCCATACATGCACATTAGTTGTGATATTTATTATATTATATTGCATTATAAATTGTGATATTTCCATACATGTGCACAATGTACCTTGATCAAAAACATACCCTCAATCATTGTCCCTCAGTCCCCCTCCTCCTAAAACCATTTAGCATATTTCATTATTCTATTTTCATACTTGTATATAAAGTAATTCAACAATATTTACCCTCTGTTGCTCATTATCACCACTCTATCTAAAACAATCTGTTTTATATCTCTGGCATTCATCTAATTTAATACATATTAATTATACAAAGAGATTTCACCACTGCTCACATGGAGAAGTAGAGTCTATTTCTCTCCTCCTTTGAATGCAAGTTGGGCTTATAATTGCTTTTCAGAATAAAATATGGCAGGAGTCATGCTATTTCTAATCTTAGCCTTGAAGAGGACTGACAGCCTCTATATCCTGTCACTATAATATGAAGATATTTAAATGGCCATGAGAAGGAGCATAAGAGTTTGCTAGGAAATCAAGTTACTCCCCCCTTCCCCCATAATACTAGCTGAGCTATTCCCAGTACCAACCATCAACTCTGCAAGGATACCATCTTGGATGTTGAACAACTAGACAGCTGCAGTTGTCTTAGTTCTTCTGAACTAACTAGAAGATCCTAGTTATTATAGAGAATTAGAAACTATGTTAACCATTAAGTTTGAGGAGAAAAGAAGAAAATACAAAACAATAAAGAACTGAAGCATTTGCTTTTGAAAAGTACCATCAAACCCATTTTTTTTGGGCGGGGGGGGGGTGTCCGGTCGTGGGGCTTGAACTCTGGGCCTGGGCGTTGTCCCTGGGCTCTTCAGCCCAAGGCTAGCACTCTACCACTTGAGCACAGAGCCAGTTCCGGCTTTTTTCTTTTTGCTTATGTGATGCTGAGGAATCAAACCCAGGGCCTCATGCATGCAAGGCAAGCACTCTACCACTGAGCCACCTTCCCAGTCTCAAACCTAAATTTTAATAGGTTCAATTGACCTGAAATAATCTCTTTGGTTCAAAAATAAATTAATAAAGTAAATAAATACTTACTTATGGCTTTTTTAGAAATGATATTGTACTCAGATGTTCACCTCTTTTGACTTAGATGCATCAGTAACTACAAGTTGCTTTTTCACCCACCTCCTGTAAACAATTATAACCATCCCATGAACTTAAACACCTGAGTCCTTTGTCTCCTGTGAACATAACAATTAAGGAGAAAGAAAAAGAAATGGAAGCTAGAAGTACTAATCGTATCAGAGGGATTCAGCAAAATTTAGTTAAGGGAGGGGATCAAACTTTCTAGCCCACATAAAAGTTTTCATTTCCATCTCTACCCCCAAGTGTAGTAATCAAACACAAATATTAGAAAGTATAAAGCTGCAAAGGCATTATCTTAGCTTTAAATTTCTTTCTGAAAAAAAAAAAAGAAACAGACAGTGAAAGAATGAAAGACAACCTCATATTGAATTACTTTATTAACTGGGAGCTGGAGACAATGATAAGTAGGCTGTTACAGATAGCTAACTAAATTTAGGAGCCAAGTATTTAAAGCTAAGAATTCCAATAGTCTGCAACTAGAAAAACAAAAACCTTGCCCCACAAAATCCCTGCTCAACTCCCCCAAATAGTATGGTGTAATAACTTTTAGAGGGTGAAGAGCATATTTTCATCTCTTTTTCTGCAGTATTCAATGTCTGATACAGAAAAAATATGTAATATGTGTTCATGAATGAAAGAACAAATGAAGGTCATGGCAAAGAAAGAAGCAAAAGAGGCCAAAGTGTAAATAAAGGAAAGGTATGGCAGAGTTTCAGATATAAATACCTCTAGAAATACACATTATTAAATATTTCAGAGGTACTTTCCCAAAAAGTTCCAATGAACAGTTGAGACACAAGCCCTGATGATCACTTGTAAATGACAACAAACAACTTAACAGTTAGACCTGGGAAGAGGAAAAGCAAGGCTTTCAGCACCTTAAAAGGCTCCCATAAAAGGGAAAATCTCACAGTGCTACCTAGTAGTCCCTCACATCTTCAAAACAATGGATCCTCATAGTCCTGTAATAGGAGAGCCATCCTGACATTAAGAGAATTTCAACTCTATGTTTATGGATTCCTCTGTAACCCTGGAAAATTTAACACAAAACTCTTGCTAATAACTCTTAAATATTAAAATTACTTAGGACAATAATTATACACTAACATAGCTGTTATTTGCAAGCCATCAAGAGAGTAAATATGTTTTATTCTTTTGATTTTTTTTCCTAATTTAATTTCGTGTCAGTGTCTCATTGACATCTTTGATCAGTTTAAGTATTTTTAACCTTTGATCCTATTCACTTATTTACCATTGTAATTATTTATTTCTTGGTAAATCAGTCACCCAACATGGCAATATCTGAGTTACAGTCAGAAATAATAGTTTTCTTTTTCCCCATCTTGAAAATGGTGATATCTCAACAACTTAAAGTAAGTTGGTATAAAAGAAAATAAGCATGAGTAAGGTGAGAAATAATTAGAGATGTATGTAGACTATATATATATATATATATATATATGAATGTAATAATAGAGTGACTCAGTATTTATCTCTACATGACTCTATCACAGGCTTGATCTTTCTTATATAAGCAGTGACACTCACAGTCTTACTTCTTGATTGACTGCAATGGGTTTGTTGAGTTCACTTAAGTTCTCCTTGAATAGAAATCATGGCCCACAGATATGTACTTTAGTATATGGCTAAAATTTCCTCTGTGAAACCTTCTCTAACATCTCCCCTTGATCTCCAATCTCCTGATCTGTTTGGATTTACTTTCCTGTTCGTGATACCACTTAATCTTTCTTACAGAAGCTGTGACCCCAAATTATATATATATATTTTTTTTTACATGGGCCTATTACTAAACTGACTTTCTAGAGGCCAGGATGCAATTTATTTATTTTGTCCCCATCATACAAAAGTATCTGGCTGCCTACTCAGAACATAATTACTGAATGGTTGCATCTACCTAGTAACAATGGTGCTTGGTAACCCATTACTCTACAGACTTCAGACTTCCATCCATCAAATGAAGACTTGGACTAACTAGTAGCCAAAAATTCTCTTAGAGACATACATTTGGACTCTATGATTTTATGTGTTGGAAAGGTGGCAGATATATAACTTAAAATGTTCATGGGAGCTTGGTTTAGATGATGTGGAAAAACAGAAAGATCTGACATTGACTTACTGTAATCCTAATTATTCAGGAGGTTGAGATCTAAAGATCATGGTTCAAAATGAGCCTGGGGAAGAATGTCCATGAGAGTTTATCTGCAATTAACCATCAAAAAGCTGGAAGTGGAGCCATGGCACACGTAGTAGAGCAGAAAAACTCAGGGACAGCACTGAATTCAAGCACCAGGACTAGCAAAGACTAGCAAACTGGCCCCCTAAAAAATATGTACAAGCCCTTGGTTCAGATAACTGGGATGTGATATGAGTGTCTGCTTTTGTTTCTTCAGGTACATCAGTTCTTCTATATTCTGTACTTAATCTATACAACCCAAGCACATTAAGAGCTTATTATTTCAGTGAAGAATAAATCTAATTGGAAATGTCAACCATATCTCTGCAGCAATGAAGGTTTAATTTTGCTGGTTCTCTAAACTTTTCAAGAGAACAGAAAATTCAGTTTTGTTGTAAATACCCCTGACCTATTTGATCACTAAAAGACCAGACAAAACTGCTCCACATACCTAGTATGGTCCACTGACCACTGTCATATCTTATCCACACAGGAATTTCCATTTATGAAATCAAAACTGTACCAAATATACAATTATCTGGTCGATTCTCATGGATAGTTGATTATCACTATGCAACTTTAATTCTCTTCAGTTTTTCTGAGACAACCAGTTACCGTTCCACTAGGAAATAACTGAAGAGAATCTAGCTATGAATAAGATAACATTTGTGATATCGAATAGATACAGTCTAATAGTAGATTTTAAAAGGCAGGAAGTCAGTGGGATACAATGTAATAGAGAACTACACTCAGAATTAAGAAAGGGTGAGTGTATTGAAGTAATAATGATGGCAGATGAGGTGGTAAAAACCAGCTAGCAAAGGCCTCATGCCTTTGTAATATATTTGTACTTACAGATTTTTCCCATTTGAACTCTTACAGCAACTCTTATGAGGAAAGGACTATCATTATCTCCATCTTATAGATAAAGAAACTGAAACTTCATAAGGTCAAGTAAACTGTCCAAGACCATGGCTGTAAATGGCAGAGTCAGAATCTGGGCTCACAGCATCTGTCTGACTCCAAAACCTATCCTTCTAGCCACTATGAGATTGCTAAAGAATTTGGATTTCAGCCTATACGTAATGGAAAACAAATGAAGAACCTTAGACCCACATTATTCTTTTCTCACAGCATTCTGAGAGCTATATAATGGAAAGTATGACTGCGTGTTTTATATCTGCAGATACCCAAAAAGGTTAAGCAACTTTGGGCAAGGGAAACAATGGGCTCAAAGCACCCAAATACCTCACTATCTAGCTGAGGACTCATGCTGATTTTACATGGTTGGCACAAATTAGTTTTTGAATACTTGGTGTGCTTTCAACAATCATACTGCTTCAGATTAAGAAATTCCAATAACACATTCCCAATTAAATCCTCTTCCCAGCATAACCCTAGCCATTTCTAGCCAAGCAGTTCCTAATTTGTGATGTCTAAGAAGTACAAAATACCTACTGCGACAAAGAAATAGGGCACACTAAACTTGTGCACACTAAACAATAAACTTTCCTGAACATTAATAATGAAATAATAGCACACTAAGAATTCTCTTATCGGTAATTATTTAATAACATTCCTTGTGTTCACTTATAAGTGATACAAAGCATTTAAACAAATCTTAACTTTCCAGTGTATAACCACATTTTATTCATGTCTGATAAATGTTTACACATGCTGTCTCAAGTTTTCCTGGCACTAAAATTTAATACCTCTGCTATTGTTCAGGTCAAGACCAATATTTAGAAGATGTATTACTTATTTATAACAGTGCTTTCACTTGGATCAACCTAGAGTATTACAAAGATGTTTCCTTGCCCATTGAGGAAAAGTGGCATAAATATAACTACATTCTGATCATATGTTCTTCAGATATCCTATTTATGTATTATACATACTTAATGTTTTACAGAATAAAATAATCACAGCTTCCTGTATAACAGAGATAATAGTCATGTGTTGACTATATACATAATTTGTGTGTATGTGTGTTATGTATATGTATATCTATCTATAGGAACCTTTTAAAGAAGTTGTCTGAGACAAGCAGAAACGGTCAGATAAGTTGATGTTAGGCGAAATGAACCCCAAGATAAGGACTCAAATGTTTTTTCTTTCTTACAATTGTTTCTAATGTATTTATAAGATGATTTCTTTGTTGCTTTGTATGTCCCTCCCCCACAGTATAACCCCTGTTTTCGCTGTATTTGATGTTGGTATAATTTGGGGAGGGGAAGGGAAAAAACAAATTGTTTAAATAGGGATACAGGTGGACCCATAGCAACAATGAGATGTACAAGGCGTTATGTCGAAAAACAAACTTTACAACTTTGGTTGGGGGTGGAAGGAGGGAGTGGGGGGGATGGGAAGGGTTGGGAAGGGGAAACAAAGGAGGAGGCTACAATGCTTGATAAGAAATGTACTCATTATCTTGCCCATGCAATGGTAACCCCTCTGTATGGTATTTTCACAATAAAAAAATTATAAAAAAAGAAGTTGTAATATCCCAACATTTTAATTCCAACCTTTTCATAAGAGGAAACTGAGTCTCAGAGAAAGTTAAAATGTTTCAACATGGTCGGGGAAGGTGGCTCAGTGGTAGAGCGCTTGCCTTGCATGCTCGAGGTCCTGGGTTCAATTCCTCAGCACCACATAAGCAAAAGAAAAAAGCCGGAAGTGGCGCTGTGGCTTAAGTGGTAGAGTGCTAGCCTTGAGCCTTGAGCTGAGGGACAGCGCCCAGGCCCAGAGTTCAAGCCCCACGACCGGACCCAAAAAAAAAAAATGTTTCAACATTACAAAACAGTAAGTAGAGTTTTAGAAACTAAGCTCTAAGACAGTGAGTCAGGCATTAGAGGAAGAAATAAAGAAAGAATTAAAGTTAGTGATACCTTTGTGTCTGAAAGTGTAT
This sequence comes from Dipodomys ordii, assembly GCF_000151885.1. Classification (NCBI taxonomy): domain Eukaryota; kingdom Metazoa; phylum Chordata; class Mammalia; order Rodentia; family Heteromyidae; genus Dipodomys; species Dipodomys ordii. The sequence continues at coordinate 3,469,477 of NW_012267275.1, read as the reverse complement.
CTCACTGATTTATGTGGATATTCCAATCTATTACAACAATCAAGTGTAAAATGTGTATACAGAAAAAGTAATATAAAATATAAAGGGAAAAAGCTAAAGAATGAAGTACTAGTAGCAGAATATGTGAGACAGAGAAGCCAGAAAGAGACACTAGAGCCAGTATATCATTAGAAAAATGAGAGGTCAAAGGTAAACCAAGAAGCAAAGACTAGAATTACCCATGTGCAATGGATTAGAATTAAACATATCATTATGGACTTATGTTCAGCACACCAATGGTTATTTGTAGAAAATTTATCCATGCATGTATATGCACATATGTTTCTTGTTCTGTTAGATGAGAGGGCCTTGAAGCAAAAATATTTCCATGGAAACGAACATACCTGTAGTATATAGATTTGTTTTTCTAATATATTTTCTAATAAAAGAATTTTGGCTCCTTGGAGATATGGTTGATTCTAGAATTGGGGCAGGAAATATACAAGATAAGCCTGGAGCATCTTTTATTCCCTGAAAACACACACACACACACACACACACACACACGAAGAAAAAGGATGAGGAAGAGAAGAAGATAAAAGCACATGATGTCAAAGAAGTTTTCAGCCCTATTAATGGATACATAGGAACACTTGTGAGACAAAATAAATAATATCAGATTATAACCAAAACATAACACCTTGGATGTCATAAGTACCTGATGTAATAAATACATAAATAGAATTCTAAATAATTTATATAGGTTAAACAGAGCTTCCCCATTTCTTTGATTGGGCTACACATAAGAATTCCTTCCAGAGACAGTGTAAAGATGTAGACAGGAAAGAATAACTTTCAGTGGAGAAATACAACAAACAAGTCCCTGCAGCCATTAACTAGTAATATTAAATCATATTGAAAGAATTGGCTTTGACATAACATAATAAAAGTGGCAGTTATCTCTGTAGTCTTCCTTCCAAATACTCCTAACTCTCATGTAATCATGAGAAAAACATATAACATTACAATATTGTAAAACATTTTCAGTGGTGAAAATTAGATATAACATTAATGTCTACCCATAGGTCAATGGTTAAATAAATTGCAGTATATGCAGGCTGAGGAAGATTATCACTCAGCTGTCCTAAATGGTATAATATGCCATTAACTTGGAAAGATGACATATATCATTTTAAATGGTAAGAACACATTGCAGAGTAATATGTGGAGTATGGTGGTATATTTAAAATTCTATGTTTAACTATTTTGAGAAGCTTTCACCCTACTAACATGAGTTACCTACCATAGGATAATGGGATGCTGCTTTAATCTCTTTAATCTTTCATCTTTAATGCACTTTAATCTCTTGATACTTACATATGTATAAACTAAAATCAAATAAACTTCAAGTGTGACTGTCATGTTACATTTAGCAAAGGAAGGTTTGGAAATAAAAATCCTGAGCTGCAACTGTTGACTTAACGTGATCACTGCCTAGCTGCACTACTGTAACACAGTAAAACAAGAAGGTACTCTCCTTGGGACCACAGTAACCTACTTTCTGCATCCACAGAAAAAGCACCAAGTTGTTTATTTTTGTCAGTGACCTACATGAGAGAAATGAGCCCAATAGGTTTGTGTTCGATCCCATGTGGTGAGATTGCCAACTTCCTAGAAGTTGAGTGGAGTTCACATGATCTATAATAACTTAGAGTAAGAGCATTTTGGAAAATAAAATGAGATTCTGCATCTCTTAGTACCAAATCGTACATAGGAAGATGAAAAACAACAAATTCAACTCCAGTAATGTGAGAAGCATGGAAAAATCTGAAACCAGCTGTTCAGTCGCAAGAGTACTCAGGCCAGGCACTGGTGAATCATGCCTCCTTTCTACCTACTCAGAAAGCTGGGGTCTGAGGATGACAGTTTGAAGCAGCTCAGGCAGACAAATCCAAGGGACTCATTATCTCCAATTAACTAGTTAAAAAAAAAAAACAACCTGAAAGTGGAGGCATGGCTCAAGATGCAGAATACTAGCCATGAGGAAAAAGCCAAGCAAGAATATAATATTCTGAGTTCAAGAGTTCAAGCCTCAGTACTGGTGTAAATAATGATAATAATAATAATCAGGAAATTTTCATTGGTTAAGCCTGAAAAGAAAAAGTCAGAAAATAGAAAATTTAGCAGAATATTTTAAAACTGTTTCTTCCCCATGCAGTAACTATGCAGTAACACCAACAATTATGTTCAACTATATGACAAACAGTGACTCAAAGTATGGCAATAAATTGTGTGTTGAAATAAGGGAGGGGAAGAAAGAGGTAGGCAATTAAAAGTAACTAAAGAAAATGGTGACAGTCTCCAAAGAAATATAACCTTAAATCTGCATACAAAAGAAGACTTTCAATGGAGAAAAGAAGAACAAGGAAATATAGTCATAACATTCAGTGTGCATATATAAAAAATAGAACCAGGTAACTTGAGAGAATGAATAGGGTTGGGAGAGATGGGGAATAACAATAGAAGCAGGGACATTGGTCAAGATGCATTGTACACATAGAGTGACTTGTTGAATTGAAACCCTTTTGTATAAACATTTAAAGGTTTGCATTTTTTATTTTATTTTAAAATTCTTTATTGTGATTAAGTGATTACATAATTTCCCAAATTTCACAGTATTGTGGGATAGTGATGCTTAGTTAAAGTCACAAACGCATTCTAACTTTCATGGGGCAAATTGTCTATCATGATCTATGACATTTATGAGTCCTATGAGCTTTGCAATACAGTTATTTCTTCCACACTGAGTAATGTGTACATTTGTTTTGCATAGCATCAGCATATGCATTTGCATATGCAAAACTCTTTCCCACTTGTTCCCTCCCTCCCATTGCTGCCATTAAGTTGATCAGTTCATTTTGATCAATGTCCAGTGCAGCTGATGGGTCTCACTGTTGTATGTTTTTCCCTGATTCCCTCTAGTTCTGTGTCATCCTCCTGGTTTCCCTCTGGTGTGCACATTTTTAAAAAGAGGATTTCTAGCATCTTCATGGATTGAAAGAACAAACAGATGGAAAAACCTCAAGAACTCTTCCATCCAACCTAGTAACACAGACCTTACAAGTGAAAGAAATTATGTCCTGGTTGTATTCAACCCAGAGAGTATGAGCAAGCTTGAAGCACACCCATTCTCCGTACAGTGAGTTCTTCTATACATTGAAACCAAAAACAGCATGCTAATAGAAACAGCACAAATGAGTTCACATACCAAGTAAATGTATCAGCATGTTTCTGATTACTGCATAAGAAATACTAAGCAGGCAGCAAGCAATAGTTAAACCCTTGAGATGGGAGGTAGCAACATTATAGTGTTTTCTTTTGTAATCAGCCCTGTCACATAACACCAATATCCTCAGAAAGGGAAAGAATATGTAGTAAAAGCTTTATTTATTTCCATTTGCTATAGCAAAAAAAAATATAAAAAAGAATACCAGACTGAAGAGAAAATACAATTAAGAAAATCACAAATATACCCACACTGATTCAAATGATGCTTATTTTCACATAATAAGCTCCTAAAAATGCTCTGGGGGGAAAAACATTTCTCTAGTAATTTCTAGAAAGAGAGGGGTGAGGAAGAGGCAGAAAAATGAAGAGTACCTTAAAAAGGAGTCAAGAAGGCTATAGCTTAGACAGCAGTTTTTGCCCCCATGTGGTTCCCATCTTATACATCTACCCATAAAGTGTTAAGGGTAAAGTTGCCCACTCTGATACTGTATGTGCTACAACTGAAATGTGCTTTCTTTTGCTTTCAGTGAAAATTTACTCATGCTTGTGGTTCTGAGTTTTAACCAGTTTCCCATATTTTACTTCTAAAAATAAAGGATATAATCAAATCTTAGCCAATTGTTTCCATTACAAATTCTTGTAATATTTGAGATTCTTACCTGGAACATCCACAGTCTACTCCCGTGGCTTTCAAACTAGTTTTGCAATGCTCTTTGGTCAACTGGCTTGTTACTCAGAAGAGAGACATCATACAAAATGAAAAGGGGAAGCTGCTTTGTTAAAGACAGGAATGGTTGTAGTGAGAAGGGGAGAGAGAGGTTGAAAAGAGTGTGTTCACTCAACTTCTCTACTGGGACTTCTCAGAGGTCCCTGAAGACCAACCAATTAGAATGGGATGCATACATCATCCTAGGCAAAGAGATTACACCAGTGACAAAGCTTCAAGTTTCTACCTTTGAGCCTCCTCAGACTCAAAGAGAAAGTCAAGGTTACCACACATAAGTAACACTGGCAAACATATTGGAAACAAAGGTTGAAGAACATTCCTCCGTTTAAGCTACTAAATATCCTCTATTTCTACAGTGAGGAAACTAATGTCATTTAGCACTCACATGGTACAAAATAATTATAAACAAAAATACATGTGAAGGCAATCAATAGTCTGTATTAACCTATTATAACCTGATTTTCCTGATGACCCCAAATATACTGAAATGTGTTCAGAATATTACTAAACCAAAACTTGATCAGAATTACAGACATATGACTATGCTACTCATACACCAAAGAGTTCCCTTGATTAAAACTGATTTCAAGAGGAACAGATTAATCTCAGTCTTCCCTCTCAGAAGTAAAATATGTATCATATCTTGGAAATCACTTTATTTTGGAGGTAAAGAATGAGTAGCAAGAACTAACTCTAAGATGATTTCATCAAGAACCTAGTTTCAGCCTAGCCATTATCACTGCTGGGACTCAGCCATGTCTAGGCTTATAGGACAGCTGAAGAGGTTACACACACACAGGTTGAAACCTATTATGTAAGTGGATTTATGGAAGGTTTGTTTCATGGGAGGAGGGAGCAATATGAAAGTGATATGGAGAAAAGTACATCATATGGTTTTCTCTAAGCCATAGGAAGAGAGTGGTGGTGAGCCAACGATATCCAAAAGTCAGAACAACATCTGCTAGGGTTTAGATATGGTTTGAGTTAGTGCCCCAAAGGCTAATGTATTAGAAGCATGGTTCTTTTAACAAAATCTTTTTTTTGGGGGGATCCAGTCGTGGGGCCTGAACTCTGGGCCTGGGAGCTGTCCCTCAGCTCTTCAGCTCAAGGCTGGCACTTACCACTTGAGCCACAGCGCCACTTCTGGCTTTTTTCTTTTTGCTTATGTGGTGCTGAGGAATCAAGCCCAGGGCCTCAGGCATGCAAGGCAAGAGCTCTACCACTGAGCCACCTTCCCAGCCCCTTTAACATAATCTTATCTGATGTTTTCTGCTTGTCCCAGATATATATATTAGTTATTGCATAAAAGGGAAATCATGGGACCTATGTTAAGTGAAATGAACCCCAAGAGAGGGACACAAGTGGTTTTTTCTTTTTTGCTATTGTTTCTAATGTATTTATAACGTACCATGTGATTTTTTTTGTTGCCTTGTATGTCCCTCTGCCACAGTATAACCCCTGTTTTCACTGTATTTGTTGTTGGCATAAAATTTGTGGAGGGGAAGAGAAAAAACAAATAGTTTAAATAGGGATACAGGTGGACCCATTGCAACAATGAGATGTACAAGTTGTTATATCGAAAACTAACTTTACAACTTTGGTGGGGGGGGAGGAGGAATGGGTGGGAGGGGGGAAGAGGGAGGGGGAGGATGGGAAGGGATGAGAAGGGGAAGCAAAGGAGGAGGCTACAATGCTTGATAAGAAATGTACTCAGTATCTTGCCCATGTAATTATCACCCCTCTGTACAGTATTTTCACAATAAAAAAAAGAAATGTACTCATTACCTTGCTCATGTAGCTGTAACTCCTCTGTACAGTATTTTCACAATAAAAAACATTTAAAAAAAAGAAGCATGGTTCTTATGGTAGAAATATGGGAGGGTGGTAGAATATCTAAGGGAGGGGATCTAATGAGAGCTGATTATATCACTTGTGAATCTGTTCCTCAGAAGAGATTAAGGTATTTCTTGTGGGACTCCTGGGTTCTCACAAACAAGATATTACAAGGGTGACACTAACCTCTGAATTGATCCCTGAGTTCTTGTTTGATGATGCAATATCTGCTTCCTACATATGCTTTCACTGTTAAGGTCCACTATGAGGTGACAAAGCCTATACCTGTTTGGACTTCTGAGCTCCAAAACTACAAGAAAAATAAATACCTTAAAAAAAACTTAGCTTGCCTCTACTATTTCAGTATTGTAGCAATACAAAATTGACTAGTACAACAACATCTAAACAAGAATTTTATTAACCTAGCCAATGTTAATGGAGTGCTAGCTATATATCCCACGCATTGGTCTAATTGTTCTAGGTCATGACACCACAGCAGTGAAAAAAACACAAGTTCTCACCTCTGGCAAGAAGGGAAATAGTATGCAAATATGTTTTAGATGACAATGAGGGTTATAAGAGAAATAAAACAAAGGAGAAAATGGTAACTTTCGATACTATAGAAAGAAAGACCCTCTCAGGGAGAAACATTTGAAGCGACACAGGCAGAGGGAATGAGCAACTGGGATGAGAGGAAAGACAAACATGTCCAAGAAACAGTAAGAATCAAAATTGTTGAGGCTGTTGGGGCTTAATGATAGGATGCTTGCTCAGCATGCATGAAGCCCTGGGTTGGATTCCTCAGTACTACATAAACAAAAAAACAAAAACTGTAAGGCAGGAAAAATGTTGGCCCTCAGAGGACAAAAGGCAGGTAACATGGCTGGAGTCTATTGCGACCTGTAAGAGCACAAACACCAGAGGAGTTTGTTTTCCTTCTACTTCAGAGTTATTGAAAGCCACTGGAGAAATTAAAACCAGAAAGAGAGAATATTTTATTTATTGCTTTAAAATATCAATGTGCTGTGTAAGAAAGGAATATGGCAAGCAAAAGTTCAAAAGAGGTGATTAGAATGGCAATTAGAATTTTCTCCCTATTGGCAGGAAAGAAAATGATAGTGACTTGGGATCAGAGGTGCAGTAAGAAGGAGACAAGTAAATAGTCTCAAAGTTGATTTTGGAATAAAACTGCAGAATTGCTGAGGGGTTAGTTATAGGAAGTAAGTAGTTATAGGAAGTAAGGGAAAATGTGCAATGAAGAATAATTCCTGGGGCTGGGAAGGTGGCTCAGTGGTAGAGCGCTTGCCTTACATGCCTGAGGCCCTGGGTTTGATTCCTCAGCACCACATAAGCAAAAAGAAAAAAGCCGGAAGTGGCGCTGTGGCTCAAGTGGTAGAGCGCTAACCTTGAGCTGAAGAGCTGAGGGACAGCACCCAGGCCCAGAGTTCAAGCCCCACGACCGACCCCCACCCAAACAAAACAAAACAAAGTAATTCCTCCTAGGGCTTAGCTTCAGTAAGTAGAACTGGTAGTGGTTTGAGTGAGGGAAAACTCAAGGAAAAGCTGGAGAAATCTTGAGGAAAAACTTGAAACATTGAATATTGTTACCCAGAAATACTAGAGGTTTCCAAATGTGTGTGTATATACGTATGTATATATGTATTTATGTGTTTTTTCCAAGAGCTGCACTCATTTATTTTTTATAAGTTTTTATTGTGAAAATACTGTACAGAGGGTTACATGAGCAAGGTAATGAGTACATTTCTTATCAAGCATTGTTGCCTCCTCCTTTGTTTTTCCCCTACCATCCCGTTCCTCCCACCTCCTCAACTATATCCTCCCCCTTTCCCTCCCCAAATTATACCAACATCAAACACAGTGACAACAGGGGTTATACCATGGGGGAGGGACATACAAAGCAACAAAAAAAATCACATGATAACTTATAAATACATTAGAAAAAAATAGTAAGAAACAAAAAACCGCTTGCGTCCCTATCTTGGGGTTCATTTTGCTTAACTTCATCTTATCTGACCTTTTCTGCTTGTCCCAGACATCTATTAGTTATTGCAAATAAGGGAAACCATGGGACCTATGTTTCTTTGGGCCTGGCTTACTTCACTTTATATAATTTTCTCCAAGCCTTTCCATTTCCTAACAAATGGAGCAATATCATTCTTTCTGATGGAGGCATAGAATTCCATTGTGTATATATACCACATTTTCTTGATCCATTCATCTACTAAGGGGCATCTGGGTTGTTTCCATATCTTAGCTATGGTAAGTAATGCTGCAATAGACATAGTTGTGCTGGTAGCTTTAGTGTGGTCTTGTTTGTGAACATTTGGGTAAATGCCCAAAAGTGAGATTGCTGGGTCATAGGGGAGCTCTATGTGGAGTCTTTTGAGGAACCTCCATACTAGTATGTATGTATTTGATATTGGTTTGAACTTTGACCCTAACAGGCACTCTTTCTGCTGAGCTGTACCTCTGGCCCTGATTTTTGCTGTTTATTTTTGAGATACGGTCTTATTTTTACCTCTGGGCACATGCCTAGCTACAAACCATCTATGCTAGGCTTCCGTGTACCTAGGACAACAGGTATACCACCACATCCAGCTCTTCATTGAGAAGAGGTCTCTAGAACTTTTCTGCCATGGATGGGCTCTAACCAAGAGCCGCTCTATCTCAGCTTCCCAAGTTGCTAAGATTACAGATAAGACCAGTTCCAGGTCTCAAATTCTTGAGACCTTAGAAAAACAGCTCTTTATCATGGGGAGAACTAGATCTCCCTCAGGGTTTCTATTTTTCCCAATGGTTTATAATCTATTATCTTTTGTATCCTGTTCTCACTTCCTTTCTCAACTCACCCCCATCAACCTTTCACCTATTTTCCTTTTCATCATTTCATTTCTTAAAGTTTATACTCTTACCTGGTACATTTATTTATAACACCAATAATGTCACTGCATATTGTGTCACATGATTGGCATACTGATGTCAATAAGATTAATTTTTAAGAGATGTATAATATTATACTCTGGATTTTTAGCAAATGTCAACAGGACAGTGCCACTATAGTAGATACTACTTAGGATAAGATTCATAGTATCTAAAATTGCTGGGTTTTTTTTTTCACTTGTTGAAGACAAGTCCCATTTTCTAAATAATTTTAGATCCTCACTGCAGTCACTGTCACCAAAGTCAAATTGTTCTTACATATAATGGAGAGAAACATTTCTGATGCTACTTTCAGTATAATTATTTTCAAATGGATCTGGAAATGATACCAAGCTTTTCATTTAGACAATGCTGTGCCAGTTGATGATCACTTTTGTTTCAAACTCTTCATATGACTGAACAATTTCTTTCCAATAAAAGCAGTGATTCATGACAGCTTCTTGTGAGAAGTGTGGCCTCATGTAATCCCTCTTGTCACATTTAATGTAGCATTAGCCAATGACCTAAAAACCCAGGACATCCTGGCTTCTTGCCATAGACCTACAGTGAAAAAAATGCACTGCCTCTCTCACCTACCACATTTATAGACCAAATCCCCTCAACCTGGCATTCCCTGAGTGTTTATCTATTATAATATAGGTTGGGGAAGGCCCCAACCTTTTAAAATGAAAGTATATAAAACTACCTTAAATATTAAAAATGAATAGGTATATCAAGATATATAGATTACACATTGTCCAAGAAGGATTGCACTCATTACCTGTCCTATGGAATTGTAACCCTCTGTATAATACCTTAATAATAACAAAAAATCATACTGAAAAATAGAAGGTATCTATATTACATCTTACTTTTTGAAAAAACTTATCATGTACCAGCCATAGGCCAGAAATTATAGGTGCTAAGGATAGGGAAGAGAGCAAATTGCATGGTCTCATCATCAGGTGGCATAAGGCCTCAAGGGCATTGTTACATTATTCCCTTGCAAGATCAACCAACCAATGTTGGCCTAGCTCATTAGCCTTCAAAATAAATAAAAGGCATGAAAGACTGTATTAACCCATTTGCATTATTACAGTGAAACATTTAAGGCAGTTAAGTTTAAAGTGGAAGATGTATTTAGCTCACCCTTTTGGAGGTTCAAAGATCACAAGCAAGTGAGGACCTCAACTGTTTGTCCTATGGTGAGGGCAGCGGATGGTAGTACATTACAGTGGAAGTATGTATAGAGTCAAGTGAACACATCTCCAACAGGAGAGAAGGATAAGTGTAGCCAGTTTGCTTTTTTTTTTTAATAAAAATTCTCTGGTAAAAACTACTACACGGTTGCAGTACAACTAACGAAAGTGTCCCATGAAAAATGCCTTCCACCTCTCATGATTCAAGAATCTCTCACAATGTTTCATTCTGAAAAGGTTCCACTACCTCCTACCAGTGCCACCCTAGGGATCTAGAATTAATCATTTTATGGCCCCTAGAGAAATATTCAAACTATACCAGAAGCTTAATTGAAGCTCTACCAGGTGACCCTATATTAATAAGATATTCTATCTTGTCTTTTTTTTTTCCAGGGCTGAGGAATGATCTCAGGGCCTAGGGCGTGCCGGGCGGGCGCCCTTCTGCTGGGCTAAACCCCCAGCCCCAAGATATTCTATCTTAAGGTGCCTGGCACATTGTAGGCACCAAAAAGCATCTCTTGTTAATATACATTTAAAGTACATTTTACTGTCCTAAGCCATACAGAATTAAGTTCAAATTCCCAAAGGAACCTATGCATCCAGAAAGAAAATACCTCCATGCCAATCTCAAAAGACTTGTAAAAAGTACAACTATTTCAATCATTTTCAGTAAGGCTGACTTCTTTCATGTAAACCTCAACTGAGAAAGTTTAGGGCACACTGTCACCATTTATTTTAAAAGGTAAGGTTAAACTGAGGAATAAATCTAATTTTGGTGAAGGCACATAACCTAGACAATAATAAAAAATAAACTAGAAGCCAAAACAATCATTTGAGAACTAAGGGAGCAAAGAGAAAAGTCAGCCTTGGTGAAGGTGAATGCGCTAAGCAAAATAACTGTACAAAGGCCAAGGCCAAGGCAACAGTAATCCAAACCAAAATCAAATACTGCAGCTACAACCAAAACAAATACCCCCATTCACAGAAAGAGACAAACCAGATAGGCTTACACAATGTTATGATTCTTAGTATTCCTCTAGGGACCCCAAAATATCTACGATAAACTGCTAAATGCTCATAAACTACAACGATCTAATTAAAGCCACAAAGGCAACTGGGAGGCCACTAAAAATATCAAGGTTGAGAAGCTACTCAGCTATCTCAGAAATTAATTTGGAATTCAAAAAAAGTGCTTAATATCATTTATTTTAATTGCTTAGTGTCTTGTTCCCAGACAGGAAATTACCTAATTCAAGGACAAAGAAACTCAGCTTGGCCTTATTCAAAGCTACAAGACAAAACAAAAATTCATTTGTAAGAAGTTTCTAATACTTTTAAAATTAAGGTTTAATTGGCTACTTCCATATAGTTGAACTGTATGAATTACAAATGCAATAATTCATAAGCCAAATCTCTCATAACCAATGAAGGATTATCACAAATTAAGTTTAAGCAAGTGATATAAAAATTAGGTTTATATTTAATGCACTATTGCAAATTGCACCAATTGCCAGTGTTAACACTGGCAGTACCATATGCCAAAAAAGCTTTTAAATACCTGGAAGGAGCATGCTCTCCAAACCTATTAGGGAAAGTAATTTTAAAGGGAGCTAGAAACAGAGGTAGAGAGACTGTGTGTGTGTGAGAGAGAGAGAGAGAGAAAGAGAGACAGACAGACAGACAGACAGACAGACACAGACAGACAGACAGACAACAGACAGAGAGAAAAGAGACAGAGAGACAGAAACAGAGACAGAGTGACATAGAGAAATTTTCCTCTTGTCACGTAACATTTCATAGGAAGACCAAAAAATATACTGTAAAGAAAGCATAGATCTTTGGACTTCCCAACCAAAAGGAGAAGAAAACAAGCTATATTTCCCTCTTTACTTTTATGCTTCATCAATACAAGCAGAAAGTATGGCTGGAATAATTTACTACAGTTTTCAGGAACAGCAAATGGCAGTACTCAAAGATATTAGCTCATTTTCAAGTAAATTTATAATTTGCTTCAAAATGAACAGAAATGAAAGTTGATTCTAAGAGAATGTGTCTTGACACGAGCAGTGACTGAATTTTACAATTTCATGAAAATCCTAATGTGTAATAATACAGCGAGTGATCCCCTCTGCCCACTTTCTATCCATTTTGTTCATAGTGCTAAAGATAGGAGCCAAAGGCCTCCCATATTCTAGGAAAGTGTTTTGCCACTGAGGTGCATGCTCAGTTCTACAAGTTTTAAATCAATTACAAAAAAAAGTGTCTTTGAGTTGACTGCAAATGAAAAAAAATCTCTATTAAGCCTCTCTTGATCTGTTATTTGACATTTGATAATAATGCTAAATTATTCCAACCTTATTTCAAAGGGTTAGGTCATTGAACTAATCAAATGCCATTGCAAATTTAATTTTAGATAGCAAACATACTTATGTCCCGAACATACAAAAGACAGAAATTAAAGTCTTTAGAACTGGAGGACTAATCCATTCCATCACTTTTTTTAAATGTTTTTTTTATTGTGAAAATACTGTACAGAGGGGTTATAATTACATGGGCAAGATAATGAGTACATTTCTTATCAAGCATTGTAGCCTCCTCCTTTGTTTCTTCCCATCCCTTCCTATCCTCCCCCTTCCCCCCAACTCAATCCTTCCCCCCCACACCAAAGTTGTAAAGTTCGTTTTCGACATAACGACTTGTACATCTCATTGTTGCAATGGTTCCACCTGTATCCCTATTTAAACTATTTGTTTTTCCCCTTCCCCTCCACAAATTATACCGACATCAAATACAGTGAAAGCAGGGGTAATACTGTGGGGGAGGGACATACAAAGCAACAAAGAAATAATCTTATGTATGTGTTAGAAACAATTGCATGAAAGAAAAAAAAACATTTGAATACATATCTTAAGGTTCATTTCCCTAACATCAACATATCTGACCTTTTCTGCTTGACTCAGACATATACTAGATATTGCAAATAAGGGAAACCATGGGACCTATGTTTCTTTGGGCCTGGCTTACTTCACTTAATATAATTTTTTCCAAGCCTTTCCATTTCCTAACAAATAGGGCAATGTCATTCTTTCTGATGGAGGCATAGAATTCCATTGTGTATATATACCACATTTTCTTGATCCATTCATCTACTGAGGGGCATCTGGGTTGGTTCCATATCTTAGCTACTGTAAATAATGTTGCAATAGACATAGTTGTGCTGGTAGCTTTAGTGTGGTCTTGTTTGTGAACATTTGGGTAAATGCCCAAAAGTGGGATTGCTGGGTCATAGGGGAGCTCTATGTGGAGTCTTTTGAGGAACCTCCATACTTCTTTCCAAAGTGGCTGAACTAGTTTACACTCGCACCAACAATGCAGTAGGGTTCCCTTCTGTCCACATCCTCTCTGGCATCTGTTGTTATTAGAGTTCTTGATTTTAGCCATTCTAACTGGAGTGAGGTGGTATCTCAATGTTGTTTTGGTTTGCATTTCTTTTATGGCTTCATGTGTCTATTGGCCATCCTTCTTTCCTCTTCAGAGAAGTTTCTCTGTAAGTCTTTAGCCCACTTATTTATTGGGCAGTTGTTTCTTTGAAGATTTGTTGTTGCGGGATTTAATTTTTTAGGTTCCAGGTATATTTTAGATATAAGACCCTTGTCCGTTGTATGGCTAGTGAAGATCTTCTCCCAATCTGTGGGCTTTCTATTGATCTTGTTAGCTTATGTCCTTTGCCATGCAGAAGCTCTGCTGCTTCATAAAATCCCATTTGTCCAAACTTTCTTTGATTTCTTGTGTTTCTGGGTCTCTATTCAAAAAATTTCGGCCTGTGCCGAGGAGACCTAAAGTTTCTCCTATTCCGTCCTGTAAGGTTTTCAGGGTGTTTGCTTTGACTCTGAGGTCTTTGATCCATTTGGAGTTGATTCTGGTGCAGGGTGATATATAAGGACCTAGCTTTAGTTTCCTACAGGTGATTAACCAATTTTGCCAGCACCATTTACTGAAGAGGCTGGCTTTCTTCCATCCTATTTTTTTTTAGCTCCCTTATCGAAGATGAGTTGGCTATAGGTCTGTGGGTTCATTTCCGGGTTTTCAATTCTATTCCATTGGTCCTGAGATCTCTTCTTGTGCCAGTACCATGCTGTTTTGATTCCATCACTTTTTCTTAGGCTAGAAAGCTAGAGTATAAGCCTTGGGTCTGAGTTCAAAAATCTTACTTTCTAATTTATTAATTATATGGCCTTTGCATCTTTGTCTTTTTTTCACCTAAGCAGAGGAAGTCCTTTGCACAGTGCTGTTGTGAGAATTAACACAGATGAATTTACAAGGTATTTTTTGCCCATGAGCAAAAAAGAGCTGAATGAGTCCCTGATTCAAGTCCTAGTACCAGCTCATACTAACACATGCAATGCACACTTACACACATACACACACATAGTCATCAAGTACAAAGTATAGTTTCTGGTACATAGAGATAAACAAATGATAACTATCATTATTGTAAAGAAATAAAGGATTTAAAATGTAAAAGGCTTCATAGACTACCACTGTTAATACTGGAGGAAGTTTACAAAGATACTTAGAATATAAAATAAATAAAAACACAAAGAAAAATAAAGTAAATATGCAAAAATGTTATAAAGATAGCTTTACCGGTTTACTGCAGTAACCAAAACAATTACTCAGGAAAATAATTTGATAATCAACTGATACTAAAGCAAAACTGGATTTTTTTCCCCTGAGAGCAAAACATTTCTAACATAAAACATATTTTATACTCATCAAAAATAAATTTTATAGGACATTTTTAATATAACCTCCCTGAAAGTGGCAGTAATAATGTTTTTGCAAAATCAAGAATTCTACACTAAAGCAACCAAAAGCATTGTCTCAAGTTGAGAGTTGATTGATTAAATGGGTTTTGTGCTGGGTTTGTAAAAAGGAACCTCTCCTGTGTACAACAGGAATCAATAGTTACCCCCAGCAAAAGAGCTTGCCACCTTCTGCACTGATTCTCTGGAATACTATCTTCATGGAGAACAGACAAAGTATGTAGTTGTGGAATGAATGAATAAGAATCATACCAGAGATTGTAACTGTACCAATTATAGAATTTAAGTTTTATCATTTTCCTATACTTGTCAAACTCTTTTTATTCTGTAATATCAAACCTGAAAATTCAAGGGACAACATATTAGGAATACTGCATTCCATACCATTGCAAATTCAGAAAGAGGAAAGGGAAGAAGATAATGAGAGGGGAAGTTCTTAGGAGCAGATTCTGACTTAGTCCTCTGGGCCTGGTAATTCCTAGCAAAGTCAAACAGATGTCTAAAAAAAATTAAAAAACAGATGTAGCCTGGTGCCAGTGGCTCAGTTTGTAATCCTAGCTACTCAGGAGGCTGAGATCTGAGAATGTCAGTTTATAGCCAGCTTGGGCAGAAAGTCTATGAGACTCTTATCTTCAATAAACTGCTCAGAAAAGTCCAGAAATGGTTTGTGGCTCAAGTGGTAGAAGGCTAGCCTTGAGCGCAAAGAAGCTCAGGGATAGCACCCAGACCCTGAGTGGAAGCCCAGGACTAGGAAGGAAAGGTACGGATATCTTATAGAAAGAATTAAAAGAAGAATAAATATTTGAATTTTTGTGTTAACTGAGCAGTTTAACCTGAGTATCTTATGTAAAGTTTGAAATGACTATATGTGAGAAGTACTACTATTGCTTCTTTACACATAGAAGGAAACAGATACAAAACAAGACAAAACAAAAATGTTGGAGTCATTTGCTTGCACTTCCCCAGAGCCTACAAGCAGCAGAGCCAGGATTCATAGCTAGACCCTATAAGAGCCCTTTCCCAGTGGGTGAAGGATCCATTCACACATCTGATCTAGTGGCTTGCCATGTAGGTTAGCTTAAGACTTGGAAATAGGCTGTCTCATGATCGAGAAAAGCCATTAAGAACACTGTAAGTAAGTTATAGTTTTCATATCTACATGAAATGTGACATACACAGAGTTTTTAATCACTGGCTAAGCAACCTAAAAAGTTCATTCTTTAAATGTGAGGACATTTCAGTTATCATTTAAAATGTTAAGTAAAAATTGACCATCAAATTTGGAGAATATAGTCCATGATTGCTTTGCACCTACAGGTTTTGGAATCCTCATAGTTAAGTAACAGGTCCAGAATAATCTGCACAGAATCAGAGCCTGATGTGGTAAAAATATAGCCACCTGCAAAACACATAAACACAGTGTCCTCTTGGGTTAAAGTATCTTTGAACCAATCAAGCAGGAATACTTTGTTCTAAGAATACAGCTGGTATTTAAGAATTTAATAAAGGAGGTGGGGGAGAGATAACTATGTAAGATGAGTCATTGAAGTCAATTGGTGTCGTTATAAAATTATATCCAGATAAAATTACTGTTATCTTTCATATGCATTATTATGCATTAATAACTGTTGTAACCTTAGGTTCTATAAAAACAATTTGCCTTGTTTTATTATCTCTTACTGACTTAGCTCACATTTATATGAGATCAGTGTTCAGAGTGTTTGTTGTCACTATTAATAAACACTGGAATGGCCTCCTACCACCTTATTAAGCAAATAATGCAGAAAACATTTTCTATGAATGCACCAGGCACTATCTATAGGATAAAAATGTAAAGCTGGGTATGGAGCAAAGAAAGAATCCTGTCTATAAGATGTTAATGTATTTTCAAAGATGAACACTTCAAAAGTTCTTTGAGTTAATTTCATTAATTATTATATTCCTAGTGTGGGAAGGAATCAGGATATTTAAAATATAAAGAATTGAAAGAGAAGATGAATAATAAATATTTAAAGAGTTCAGATTAGATTATTTAGAGAAAATAGACAACTGTGTAATTTAATTGCATTAAAAATATTGCTGCAGGTGTAAGTTCCATCTTTATAACAAAATTATTAAAATGGTCAGAATGACTCAGTTTTGCTGAGAAGACAATTATTTACCAAATCTAAAATTCTGAAAAAAATCAAATATATAAATGTTGATTAACATATTGATAGAAACAACTGCAAATATTATTTGTAGTAAGAAGAGGTAACCAACTATAATGTGGATCTTGCAGCTCTGAGAAGAAAACATCAGTTATTATTCCAATTATTTGAAACTCCAAACTTATGGCAATAGGGTAAAGATGTCAGGAACATTATTTTTGAGTTTTCCATCATTGTTTTAACCACTTCCAATCAATAAGTAGTCTTTAGGAAGAATATATCTTATTAGAAGTACATGGTGTGCTCATTTGGATCATTACATGGTTAGTAAAGAACAATAGAAAACTGGCCTTGGTGTCAAAAACAAGTGATAACGAAGAACAATTACCTCACTTCTAGGTTCCTAGGCCTCCAGGCTTCACCAAGACACTAATATATTGAATATGAGAGTTTCTCATAAAAGTATTCTACTTCAAGGAGCCATCATTAAAATCCCAGTGTAAGTACCTAAATATTTTCTAAATGTTATAGAAACAAGACTACAGCATACCAAACAGGTCATTTAGAAAATGAGTATGGGACTGAAGGAGAATGGAGGAGGATGAATCATTGATGGAATTTCTGGAAGTCAAAAAAGTAGAGTACAGCTCATGCTTACAATCCTAGCTGTTCAGGAGGCTGAGATTTGAGGATTCTAGTTCAAAGCCAGCACAGGCAAGAAAACATGTGGCACTCTTATTTCCAATTAACCATCAAAACAGAAGCTATGGCTCAAGTGGTAAAGTGCTAGCCTTGAGCAGGTCCTGAGTGCAAGACTCAGGACTGGCACACACAAAAAAATCTAGATTATAGTAAAATATTATCCATTATTCAATTAACTCATATTAAGGACATAGAGAAGGCAAACTACTCTGTCCTGAGCACTTATGGTAGGCTCTGAAGATAGAAAAATAATTGAAATGGTACCTACTATCTATAAATCACAGTGGTTCCATTGACTGCAAATGCATGTTATCTGATGAATAATAAAAACCATAAGTCAGAATTGGATGATTATTTTACTTATGTGTACAAAAGCGCTTTTCAAAACACACAAAAATAAAAACAGCAAGTTGATTCTGCCATCTGTGTACTCATTAAAAACCCATATAACCAATTCCACCTTTATAAATATACAAACTGACTAAAACAAAAACAAAAAGAGTAAACTATTGTTTATAATTCATCATCTTCAATGATGTGGTCACATTCAATCTGAGTCAATTCACCATACCCATGAAGTTGGTGGGGGGAACCCTTATTTCATTCCTTAGATTCCTGAATCCAACAGAACCACCAATGGCCCCAGGTGGCTTTGATTTGAGTATCACATCAAGCAAGTTGGACTTTACTTTAATTGGGATTTTATCTAACTCAAATATTGCCAATGTCATTTATTATTTTTATTAAGAAGAAAAAAAGATTCAAAGTAAACTTGGACTGTGCTCCTGGGGTTTGGAAGTCACAACCCCAGGAAGAAATTCTTGAGTTATAATGGAAAAATGAAAATAGCTCAGCATTTCAAAATTGCTAAAGCCCAAGGAAGAAAAGTTCTTTTCATGTTACAAAAAAGTTTAACTTAAGCAGTATTCTCTCAAGTTTACAACAAAACCTTCCTCTGCTTCTGATAAGAATGCGAGTTAGTGTTGTCTGAAGCTAAAAAAAAAAAAGGGAGTTTCTCAAAACTTATATTTTTGGCTATGGATTTTTTTTTCTAAATTGAAACAGACCAGTAAGATTTTGAAAAAAAATAAAATAAAATAGAAGTAGGTTCCAATAGCATCTTATAAACATAGATGTTTTTATTAATCACTAAACTAGCTTAAATAATTTGAAATTGTTATTACTACCATTTGAAGCCCTGCCAACCTAAAAGACACAATTTTGGAATGGGAAAAGAAAAATCCAAATGATTAATTGCAGAAGGGAGGGGGGGAAGAAACAATATTCTGATTGAAAGAACAGACTAAACTTGGATTAAAATTATATTTATCTTTTCATCACAATACCACACAATTTGGTTTCACTGGTGGAGGAGACAGTGGAGAAGAGAATAGTGTCTCTGGGAACATTCACTGTCAGCCCATCTCACACTGGTCGGGGCAAGCACACACACACACACACACACACACACACACACACACACACACACACATTTTCCTGTCCTGGAAATCTTTGCCTCTGAAAGAACCAATGACATGATCCCATTTCACTTACACTTCAATTGAACTTGCAAATGAAATTTGCAGACTAGGATGATCAATTGTATTTCTTGGCTTGGTTCAACCTCAGAGCTTCACCTCCAAAACGCTGACTATGTAAACTTGTTGAAACGAATCTGGGCCCTTTTTAAAGCAAGTTCTGTCCTGATCAGGTTGCTTCCTCCCCTCACCCCCATCAAAATGAATACCAGCTCAAATGCTGGGTGGAGTTAGTCCCTATGATTAGTAATCACTTAGCCATAGTGAAACCATACAAGGATTAAATCCTGTGACTCTGCTCTTCAATACTTACAGTAGCTAGGGACAGTAACAGAATCAAAATTTATTATGTGTGTATTGTGTGCCAAGCAGTGTGTTAGATTAAAAAGCTATAAATAAAAGAAAACAAAAACAAAAACATAACTATTCTCACTGCCTGTACATCATATGACTGACAAGTTAATGTGCCAAACACTCTTCTATGTGGAACACACACAGCAACAAACACTATATTTCCTTTTGAAGGTTATGTTGTAGTGAGCATAAATAAGCAGTCTTAAAAAAATCAATAAGAAGGGCTGGGAAGGTGGCTCAGTGGTAGAGTGCTTGCTTTGCATGCATGAAGCCCTGGGTTCGATTCCTCAGCACCACACAAGCAGAAAAAGATGGAAATGGTGCTGTGGTTCAAGTGGTAGAGCACTAGCCTTGAGCTGAAGAGCTGAGGGACAGCCCCCAGGCCCAGTGTTCAGGCCCCACGACCGACAAAAAAATAAAAATAAAACCTCAATAAGAAAAGGCTGATAATGCAGCTCAGTGCTAGAATGCATGAGGCCTTGGGTTAATTTCCTAACATTAAAAAAAGCAATATGAATATAAGCCAGGTACCAGTGGGTCACACCTGTAATTCTAGCTACTCAGTAGGCAGAGGTATCCAGGAAATTACAGCACAAAACTAGCCTGGGCAGAAAAGTCTGTGAAACAACATTTCAAAATAGCAAAGAGCTAGTATAACTAATATAAGCGGGGGAGTGTGTAGGAAAAGCCTATGCTGGAAATGTCTTGACATTTAAACAGGATCATCAGGGAAGTTCTTCCACCAAGTAGGTATCATTAAACAATGGTGAATATTATCAGTGAAATAAAGGTAAAGACCAGAGAGTGAAATAGAGCTGATACCTTTGATAGAAAGTAATTGAGGCAAATGGAAGAGCCAGAGAAAAATGTTCTGCAGTATACTTGCCAACAGAGAATCAGCAAGGAGATCATGTAACAAAAGAGTTTTAGGAGATGAGATCCCAAAAGAAAGAGGCAGTCAAGTCATGTGAAGCCTTCCAAAGCATTGTGAGGCTGTGGGCATTTATTCAACAGTTAACTGAGAAATGAGTGACTCAATTTAACTTCAAAATGTTTTGGTATGTATATGTGTTTATCTTCTTTGATCAGAAGGAGGAGGCTGTGAACAGTATTCTTTGGCAGCAGCCAGGAGGTGGTGAGAGTCAGAACTTGAGTGTAGTCAGAGTTCTTTGATCATATGCAACAGGAAACCACTCTATCAGAAAAGAAAAAAAAAGAAAATTAAAGACTATTGTGGAATCTCATATAATTGATAAGAAACGCAATGAACCAGACTTGAGAAACAGGATAGAAATAAGGCCAGGAACTTAACTATCCAGGCAATAAGCTCTTCAGCCATTGCTTTTGAGCCACACTGCTCAAGGTTCAATTGGTTAGGAAAGTACGGCTTTCTAAGCATAGGTCACTTGCCCATTTCTAGGCCTATGCCTAACAGTAGACAGTGAGAACTCTGGGACTTGAACTAATAAGAATGCAAGTGGCTTGATTTTACCACCCTCAGGTTTCTAGGACTGTGCTTGACAGAAAACAGATTACACCCTAAAAAGAAATTTGGAGCTGGGAACGTGGTTCAGTGGTAGAGCGCTTGCCTTGCATGCATGAGGCCCTGGGTTTGATTCCTCAGCACCACATAAGCAAAAAGAAAAAAAGCCGGAAGTGGTGCTGTGGCTCAAGTGGTAGAGCGCTAGCCTTGAGCTGAAGAGCTGAGGGACAGTGCCCAGGCCCAGAGTTCAGGCCCCACGACCGGACCCTCCCCCCCAGCAAAAAAAAAAGAAGTTTGGATGCTAATGGGAAGGAATAATGAATGTTAGAAAACCTAGCCTAGGAAGTTCTTCTCTATAAACAATCTGCTATGAAGTAGATCAGGGCAGAATTATAAATAAAACATATCTGAGAATTAAACCTTTTCATGAATAAGCCCATATTTTCAGTAAAGAGGGGTTGTTGTTCTTGTATTCACTTACTTAAACTATAAATAAAATGCTGACACTCACCAGTCTACCATTAAGTCTAGCTCTTTAGCATCAATTCATCATATTTACAAAGTTTTCCCTTAAAAGGCCCTTAATATATGGCTACTCTGTTTTGGAAAATATTTAAGCTGGGCACAGATGGTACATGCCTATAATCCTAACTACTCAAGAGCCTTGAGATCAGATGCATAAGTCTATGGGACTCTTATCTACAATTAACTACCCACAAGCTGGAAGTGAAACTGTACTTGAACCAAAAAAGCTCAGGGATAGCAGCCATCCCTGAGTTTAAGCCCCAGTTCCATATGTGCGTGTGTGTACACATAGGTATACATGTATGAATATATGTATGTATAAACATATATTTTTGTATGTATACATACATACATATATACATATGTGCATATATATATATATATATGTTTAAGCCTATATAATAGAACATATCCAATGTATTTTCCTTTTGGAAGATTCAGAGGAAAGGTGTATGAGTCATATAAGGCTTGTTTATATGTGGATTGCACTATGAAATGCTTATATAAACAGTTGAATATAAGTACATAGCTCATCTTAAATCATTCCTTCTACTCTTTATAGATAGTGCCTTTCCTTGAAATAGTAAGTATGCAACATGATAGTTGCTTGTCCTATTAGCAACAGACTATAAAAACCATACAGATTCTAACTTCAGAGAACAAGCTGGTGACATGCTCTTTTAAACCTTCCACCTGTACACTTGCAGCCTCAATATAATCAATTCTGCCATTAAGGAATGGCAGACGCAATATCTTCCCTTTTTTTCAAAAGAAGCTTAGATTTCAGATCTTTATGTAAAATATCTTGATTTTAATTTCTGGAAACTCTATAGTTTCACATTTTTCAGTCCTATTTCTGGTTCTGTGAAACACTGAGCTAAAAATGTTTTATTTTGCATTTTTAATTTTTGAGCAGTGTATAGGTTAAATAAAACACCTACCTATCACCTCTGATGCCCAAATTCCTTCAGGGTAAAAATCAAACACCAATAGCAATCATTGGATCTCTTCATTCCTTTTTTCCTATTTCTGACAACACCACAATTCTCATGAGAACCAGATGAAGCCTATAACAGAAGTATATGAGTCTGACAATTTCCTTTATTCTCCAGCAGCAAGCAAAATGCTTCCAAGGTAACATTTTCCAGTGAAGATAGGGAAGTGTCCTGGCTTGCTACTCCAGATGTCGAGAATTGCAATGGAAGCATTGTGAAACCAGTTAAGGATGAGATGGCCAGGAAGACTGGAGCAGCTGATGAGGGACACATGAACTCATCTAAATGAGGCACTTAAGCAATCAAGTATCTGACTCAAAGGGAAAAAAAAAATAGTCTGCTGAAAAAGCTCCACAGAGATTAAAAAAAAAAATGCAAAGAGTAAAAAGGAAGCTCTTCTTCACTAGCCTTGAGCTGAAGAGCTGAGGGACAGCACCCAGGCCCAGAGTTCAGGCCCCATGACTGCCCCCCCCCCAAAAAAAGGAAGCTCTTCTTAATTATTCAGCCCTCACCATTGCATCCCACCTTACTACTTCTTTCAGCTTCATGGCTTTGTTACTTTCAGTCAATTAAGCATCATGAATTCCAGGCTTCATGTAAAATGCAATGGACATGGGCTGCATATGTTTGAATTTCCTAAAACAATTGAAAACCAAATTTTTAATGGAATATACTCAGAAAATTGGTTACGCAGTGCAGATTAATGTAAATATTTTAAAATGTATTTATAAGTAAGCTATTCCAGACAACTGGACTTCCTTTTGCATTTTCCCCTTCAAACTCTAGAAGCTTTATTCACAAACTTTACATGAAGGACATGTGTTTTTCTGGTTAAAAATCTAGAGAATCATTTCCTTTCTACTATGTAAACCCACTTTCGGTGACTAGAAAACCACAATCATGGCGGGGAATGATAGGGCACTTCCCTGAGAAAAAGCTTTCCATCCTCTCAAAACATTTAAACATTACCAATTAATTGATAGGTGAAGTTGATCTTTAAAAAAAAAAGTGAAAATTGAAGCAGAAGGTATTTTTAAAGCATTCTCTACAAAGAGATTCAGTGTCTGAATCTGACTTAGAACTTGGACTTTCCTAAAGCAGTTCAGAGATTCAACTCATGTAAACACTGGAAAGGTCAGCTGTTCATCAAATACTTTTCCAAGTACAGCAAATGTATCCTTATTAAGTTTCTTTTGCAAAAGTTCCAAGGTGCTGAACACTCATCCATTGCCACCAATAATTAACAATCCCAAACAACCTAAATACAGAGGATTTTTTTTGCAGGCATTTTGAAACTGTAGACTATCTCAGGATCAGAGAATGTGGGAGTGGTAATAGGCAAAAGGCAGGCTAGGAGAAGAGACATCAAACTCGGAATTTTCCCAAGAGCACCCCTTCCCTGTTCAAACAAGTTTGCAACACAACAGTAAGAAAAGAGTGTGTTTTTAAAACAGGACTTTGTGCTTCCAGAAAATGGCCAGAAAATTATAAAACATGCCAAACAATACTACTGGTCTAATGTTGAAAAGACTCAAAAACTGGTAGTCATAAATAGGCACTAAAATGAGTGATTCCTTATTTTACCTAGCTAACTTCAATTTGAACACAGCTATTCACTCAAAGTTTAATGATTTAACATTATACCCAAAATAAACTACACAACTTGAAGTTAGGGACAGAAGGCAAAAAAAATGGGAGAAAACAAAGGAAGAAGTAACATTGTGTTTATAACCTGACTTATAAAATTGTAGTCCCTTTGTATAACCACTTAACAATAATAAATATTTTTTAAAGTTTAAGGATAAAAATTACCTGAGCTCCTCACCTACCTTGAGATTTTGTCTCCTAAATTCTTTCTGCACATCCCACATGATAATAATCACAACCCTAATTTCAACAATACCGTTTATTGTGGTGCTTGAGAACTAAGCAGCTACCAACCATAAAAGTCTCCCACCCACACACTCTTACATACTAGTTTCTACATGGCTATGTTTAACCTCATAGGGATACATAATGAACTGTAAGGTATATAAACACACAGGACTCTAGCAAGATTTAAATCTCCTTTGAGACACAGTTAATATGAAATACATGGTAGTAATAAATATTTTTTATTGTAAAGATACTGTACAGAGGGGTTACAGTTACATGAGTAAGGTAATGAGTACATTTCCTATTGAGCATTGTCACCCCCTCCTTTGTTTTTTCCCTACTATCCCTTCCCTCCCCACCTCCCCAACTCTTCCCTCCCCCCCACCCCTGAAGTTGTAAAGTTCGTTTTCAACACAGTGTCTTGTACATCTCATTGTTACAATGGGTCAACCTGTATCCTTGTTTCAGCATTTTGTTATTTCCCTTCCCCTCCTCAAATTAGAAAAATGTATATACACAATGCAGGGCACCAGAATCAAATACAGTGACAACAGGAGTTACACCATAGGGGGAAGAACATATAAAAGAAACAAAAAAAATCACTTGGTACATTAAAAACAACCTCTTGTATCCATATCTTTGGGTTCATTTTGTTTAGCATCATCTTATATGGTCATATTTACATGGCTTTTGACCTTTTCTCCTTGTCTGGTAAGATTATCCTAGACATATACTAGTCCCAAAGAATCATAGGTCCCATGGTTTCCCTTATTTGCAATAAATATTTTTAAATACTATTAACTGAACAAAGAAACTATTTGAATGAACAAAGTCATTTTGATATTGAGTAGAAAAATTTCTTAAATGAGACACCAAAAGTATAAAAAGAAAAATAGATTATGGAGTTAATCGAAATTTAACATTTGTCATCTCTAAAAGACAACATTAAGACAATGAAAGTGAAATCATAAAGTATAAGAATTACCACAACAAATATTTGGTGAAGAGTTTATATACAAAACATACATTTTAAAAATAGATACAATTCAAGAAGCAGATGCATCAACTACTGTTTTAAATGAGCATAAAGTTTGAATTAACAATTACAGAAGATATGCAAATAACCAATAGGCACAAGAAAGATGCTCAATATCACGAGTCATTAAGAGAAATGCAAGTTACTACTAAATATCTAATAAAATAACTAAAGTTAAACAGACTTGCAGTGGCAATTGTCAAGGACAGAAGCAAGCAGAACTCTACAACATAGAGGAATGCAACATAGCACAGCCAAGTTGCAAAACAGTGTGTCAGTATCTAATACACATTTGCCATATGACTCAACAAACTTATTCCTATGCATTTACCCAACAAAAAGGAAAGCTTATTTCCACAGAAAGAATTGTTCACGACTATTTCGTAGCATCATTATTCTTAATCGCCAAAACTGAGCAACCCAAATGTCCATCAGCTGGTGAATGCATAACCAATTTTAGGTGTATGCATATGTAATACTACTTTTCAGTAATGTAGAATAGTTGTTGCAAAAATCAATAATACTGATAAATCTCAAACGCTTTATGTTAAAATAATCCAGAGTCAAAAGATTGCCTTATCATGATTCCATTCCATTTTCCCCCTTTAGTTCCTATCCTCAAGTTATGTAGTTCATTTCTAACATTCTGAAGAATAACTAGGCAGAACCAGGAGAGAGAGGAAAGAATAAAAAGCAAAAGGGGCCAGGGGCCTTCTAGGATGACAGAATTTCCTAATATATTAATTGTTGTATACAATTACCAAAATTCACACAACTCTATACTTAAGTGAATGGACTTTCTGTAAATTATGCCTTAATAAAGTTGAGGAAATCTCAGCTCTCAGAGAATTTTTTCCCCCTGTTTGTTCTATAAATTCCTGTTCTTTGAAATAATCTGAGTACTTATCTTTGAAGTTTCATAACAGACTTGAGGTTTTCTTTACAGAAGAAACCCATTAAACATTTTACACCTGTGATTTGTTTTGATATTATTTCAAGGTAATAAGACATATCAGAAAACTGAACAAAGATTTGACTTCATTGTCTTTGGAACACTGAATTTAAGAGAGGAAAAGCTTCATCTGAAGTTGACATCTCTTCCATGTGATGCAATTCAACAAGCATTCACTGAACATCTGTTGCCTGGGACTCTGAAAACAGACTGCTGGGTTCAAATTAAGGTCTATCTCTTAAGTGGAGTGACCTTGGGCAAATTACTGAACCTAACTGTGCCTTTGTTTCCCCATCTATAAAGTGGGAATGATGGCAATGCCTACCTCATGAGGTTGTTCCTGAGGATTCAATGAACTAATATATTAATGGCATTTAGAAGTGCCTAGCACATAATCACCTCACCTTTATTGTTATGTGTGAGGTACTAAAACTACAAAGGGATTAGACAGGGTTTGGTTTTGTTATTTGTTTTGGTGAGATCACAGTTCAGTAGAGAGAAGGATAACAATTTCATAACAACCTGTGGAAAGAAACACAAAGAGTAATGGTAATGAACCATGACAGCAGAGGCGCATGAACAATTCTTGGAGGTAGCAAGGGGAGCCTGTTAAGGAACCCAACAATTGAATAAGTCTTAGAGGAAAAGAAGTAGCTCTTCAGCCAGAACAGAGTGCTAACAATTATTGTGATCATGTGCTCAAAATGTCTGCTAACTGCTGTAGACTGTGCTATATATTTTCCACAGGTCATTTCTCTTGTAATGACTGCAATAACTCCATAAGACAGGTACAACAGTAGCTATTTTACACATGAGGAAACTGTATCTCAAAGGTTATGAATCATTGGCCTGGGGTCACAAATCTAGGACTGTATGTACCACAAGCTCAGATCCAAACTCTGCCTTTCTGACTGAAACCCAAGCAGAGAAAACTGTATAAAAGCAATTGGTAAGTATGAAGAAAGAGTGAAGCACTCAGGGTGACTAAATCAAAGATAAAGTTAGAAAGATGAGTGCTTCAGACAAGGAAGCCCTCCACTCTACTCCAAGGCAAGAAAGCTTAACAATTCTGCTGCCTCAATAGGTTTTATTCAGTTAAAATATGGTCTTCCTTTGCCAATCCTTGGTTTCAGTGGCAGATGTTTGTGATCCACATGTGTCAGAAATCCTGGGAAGTTTTTGAGAACTACAGATGTTTGAGGTACCATGCAAGCCTGTGGAATCAAAATGTCTTTGATCTGGATTTTACAATTGTATTTTTAACCACTTCCACAAGTGTTACTTATACATACAAAATTCGAAAGCCCCATTCACACATACACTGCCTCTTCAAGAGCCACCAAGTTCTTAGCCCTAAAACTCTTCTCAACAATTAGATTGTGATTCAGTCAGTTTGGGGGATGAGAAAAAATTAAATTCTTCTGCGTACTGTGGTTAGCATTGCTCCTCAGTACATATTTAGTGACATGGGGTTTTAGAATATCCTATCCAGATTCCCTCTCCAATTTGACTATTCTGTCTACTTTTGTGTTTATCTCCAGACTACTTTTCTAGGTTTACTGCACCTTAAAACAACCTTCTATTTATTTACTGTCTAAAAATTTTGTACCTTTGCCGAGAAGTAATAGTCAAGCTGTTATGTTTTTTCCCCCATAAGCTGTTGTTAAAATACACTACTTTCAAAAGTTTTTTTTTCTTTGAAGTCTGGAATTGTTCCTAGAAATGTTAGGAGGCCTAAGAGGGTAGACTTACAATATATGAAATAGAGGGATTGATGATAGATAACATAAGGTTAAAAAAATCTGACTATTCTTATGCTATAATACATCCATTAGGAGAATATTTAAACATTTTCTTCACCACGCTGTTTTAAAACAAACAAGGCTATCATTTCTGGAGTCATCAAGGATAGACTATGCAGGATTCTAAGTCAGAATGAGTCTCCTTATGTAGAACTTAAAGAATCTGAATGTGCTGGTCTCCTGCACAGACACGCTCCACAAGCCTCTCCTTGCTGGCACTTCTGCAGAGAAGTTGTGTGCAACTGGCTGCCAAGGCTTCAGCTCCCTGGCACTGGCATTGGTGAAAGTCACTCCAGCTGAAAGGTGTCTTTTGCACTCTTGTTGAGAATAACTATGCTAGAAAATGACTGTAAGCTCCCCATGCTCTGTACCCTGGGCTATTGTATTTTCAAAGCACTAATCCCTATACTTCTCACTTTTACAATGTCTTTCCTTAGTGTGGAGTCCACTAACTTGGACTCATTCTTGGCTTTTCAATGTAGACCGTTGTTTTATTTCTGTGGCTAAACTTCTTCTGTCTGTTATGCCCACTTAATTCAAATGAATTATATAGAAGCTTTCATAAAGGGGCTACATTATCCACTCTCACATGGGCAGGTCAGCAGGCTGAGGGTTCCCTGGAGTCAATAATCTTACTTGATTTGGTGCATTTTAGATGATGAAAATCGACATATAAAATCCCACATCTTTGCCCTGAACTCTCAGTTCTAAGACAAAAAAAAAAACCCTACCATTTAAATTTCTAACACAGTTACAAAGAAATACGATGGGCAGCACAAAGGACAATGTCTGAAGGATTCAGTAAACCCAACTCCCCATAGAGCAGACAACACTTGGAAAATGGTAACCAAGCAAGCCCTGGCTCTGCAACTTGGGGCCAGTACTAATTTTAACTGGAGAATCTTACCTTTATTGGGCACTTTCTACATCATTTTCATATATTGTCTCATCTAATCCTTAACATTCTATGAGGTGAATATGATTATTTCTGATCCTCTAAGTAGTTAATGTAAGGAAAGAAAATAATATAAAGAAACTAAGGAGGGGTTAGGTCTCTTACCCAAATGTATTCAGTTCGATGGTTCTTAAGTCAGGCGCTATTGACTCAGTCAGAGGTAGAATGCAGGCAGCAGGCCACAGCAGGAAAGGAGCATGAGCCCAGCCTGGAGTCAAGGTGCTGGAATAGTGGGCTAAGATAGAGTAGGCTCAGTGTCAGTAACAATTGGAATATTAAAGCTGGTAAACTGAGGCAGAAACAAGCATGTTAGTCAAAGGAAGGAGAGATCTAAGATAGCATTTGCTCCTAGTACACCAAATATAACCTGTGTGTAGTAGATAGAGCTCATGCCAGATTGAGAGAAAAAAAAAAGAGGAAAGTTATCAATGAACTTCTAAGGCTGGGTAGGAGTGTGGCAAGGAAAAGGCTGAGCCCACAGAAAGGTCCAAGGGAAGTAAGATGATCAGGTATTTCTATAGATCTCACAGTCAACAAGCCCAGAGCTTAGAAACTGAAGGTGACTTACAAAGACCTTGTTCTACCTCAAAGTCCCAATAAATATGGGGTGTTGCCTATGAACTTCATAGTCAGTGTGTCTCACTCAATAAGCACAATAATGAAACAATATCAAAGCCCCATAAAACAAGTTATTTTTTTAATTAAAACTCAAAGACTTTCCCCATTTATTCAGGATCAATCAGTTCTGTGGAGAGGCTCAGTTGTTTAGGTCAAAGTCTCTTAGCACCCTCTGCAAATCTTTAAAAATCATTCCTGGGTCTCACATCAAACGTATAAGATCAAAATGTCAGGGAAGTTCATAGCTATAGGCTATGAACAGGAGTCTATTGGGAATTGTCTCCTGACAACAATGCCACTCTTTAGAGTACCTAGTATGAGGTTGTCACTTCATTTTATGTAATTCAGATACTCTAGGGCACTAGCCAGGTATAGCTCTTCACTCAGGTAGTCTAGGCCATGTGGATTCAGAAACTTTTTCAGTAGGTGGCAATGGAAAAGGGTCTTAAACTTTGGCCTTCAAATGAGACAATCTGAGGATGGGGCAGTAAACTGCATAAGCAGGAAGCAGTATGCTGAGTGGTGAAATGAACTGAAAATAACACTGCTGCGTTACCCAGAGATAGGTTGGATAATGACAGCATACTCTTCCCTAAAATACTGTCAGGTATTCAGAAGGAATGGTTAGATCCTTTAGTTTGCTTCTTTCTCCTTTGTCCTTCTATCTTCTCTTATCCTTTTCTGTGTGATAGGATTAAAAAAAGTGGAGAGCTGACTTTAAGCTCTGGGACTGATTTTTCTCCAGAATAATAAATAGTTTTTGAGGCACTTGGGATTTAATATAGAGTCTAGTACTTGTTAGGCAAGAATTCTACCACTTGAGCCACAACCTCTAACCTTTTTGCTTTAGCTATTTTCATGCAAGGTCTCATGCTTTTTCCAGAGGAAGACTCAGAACATGATCCTCCTGTCTTTGCCTTCAAATCTGTAACTGGGATTACTGATGTTTGTCAGCATTCCCAGCCTCAAACAATAGTTACTTTTTATCAAACCTTAGAACCACTGGGATTTGACTTGTTATTTATATGTATTATTTCATTTGATGAGTAACTGTGGGTCGTTGGGATAAAAGAAGTCTCTGATGATTTACTCTAAGAATCTAGTTTCTTGTCCTTAATGTGTCAGTATGTAGAGAGATTTCTTACTTAGTAAATGACCAGAAGCTATTCCCATCTCTATTTAGGGCCTCTTTAGAGGATGTTTACTGGAATTATACCTTCAATGATTGTGATTTGTTAAGAGATGAAGTTACTGATATAAAGTTAGAACTTCCATTGTGACCTGAGTACCACCAAATCTATTCTGATATCCTTCTGTCTACATTATTGGTTTAATTGGCTATGTATTGGCCAGGAAGATGGCTAGATGACTGCCTGTATTTTTCTGATAAATACAATCTAAGTTGCTAAGCCCTAGAATTAATAAACAGAACTTGGATTTTACATAGGGAATTAATATATGTAATGACATTTCTGAAAAAAACAGTCTTAAATGGATCCATGTCAAGAAGACAGTAAAAGGTAGAAATAACTAAAGTCTTTTCTCATAAGGAATACAATGATTATATTACATGGGGGAGAAACAACATAATATTATTTTGGTTCCCAGGGTATTATCTTGGAATTTAGAAAAAAGAAAAAGATTGATGATTTTCTACATGCCCCAGCAAGGAATATACCACCTTTCAAACAGCTGTAGTGTAAAGCAACATATAGTCAAAAGACAGGATGATCAAGGAACTTCAGTGGAGAAAAACCCTACCAAATGTATTTGTAAACCAGTAATTCCTTCAGCTACATGGCTATATTTTTCTCAAAATGCTGCCTGTGTCAAAATGGCTGACACTAGACACAGCTTAAATCCAGCCACTGCACCCTTCTCTTGCACAATAGTATTGGCTTTGAAGTAAAGCCCCAAAGAATACATAGAAGTACCACCCTTGACATCTTAATATAGTGAGGAAAAAAAAAATAGAAGCCCCTACCTTTTGTTTGTTTGTTTTCAGGACAAGCAGGACCTTGCAAGAAGAAAACAACATTTTGGATTTACTAGATGATTTAAACATCTGAAAGGATGACTTTTGTAGCATACTTAGCTCATAAGAGCTAACAGCCAATAGAAAGCAATACATAATCTTCTGAATTGCTTGTTGTGGTAGACAAGTCCAAACAATCCATAAAGAACCAATGTCACATAATTTAAAAATAAAACATGTAAACAATCTGGCAGCGTCTCTCAGCCTGACTTCTTGCCCAGGTTCTGCATAGCAGAGTTAGAGAAAAAGGCAGGACTTCAAGTCCAATGTCTGGGATTCAATATCTATCTCACTTTCACCTCTCTCATTCTTTTCCTATATCTGTACTCATAAATGGAAACAATCACTTTGTCTTCCTTGCAAAACTACTATGCAGATTCAATAGTAACAATAACAGTTTTACTACCTAAATGTTTGCTGCTTTTAGGAAACAGTAGGACAGAATTCTTGTATTTTTTTTTCTTTTCAGTCTCTTGCAGGATGAAGAAAATGTGGCTAAATTGGCTCTTAGAACAGAAAAAGAAATCACTCTATTTTACAATAAAGCCTGCAGGTCTCTGTGCCTAGAACCTTCTAAAATTTCATCCGTTTTCTTTTGCATAGCCAAGGCCCCCCAACTGGCTTTCTTAATCATATAACCAAGCCATTTCTAATGCCCCTCTTCTCTATGCCAAAACCTTTGGGAACTTTCAAAGTATAGAGGGTGGATCAACATGACTACTTTATTAGTCAGAGAACAAACATTCCATGTAAGCAATTTTGTTTTCTCCCGAAGATTAAATTCATTCCCACCTGTGGAGACTAATGGGCTCCAGGGATCTTTCTCTATGTATATTTAACAATGAGATAACTAAGTAGCAAAGTCAACAATAATCAGAAGGCAGGTGCAAGGAACCAACCCAACTTTCTTGCAAATATTGTTTTTCCTTAAGGGAAATAAGACACGCCTTTAATATAACAGCTCTGTAACTTGAAGCATGAGGAAGGAAGGTTGCCAACCAGGAATCAGTTCCATTACAGCAAACAGCTCAAACTCTGGTCTTTGTAGAAAATGGACTTGAGAACACAAACTTCTTTAGCTTGGTCACCCTGGCAAAAATTGGGGGTCCCAACTTTGAGTAATTTCTTTGCTCAGTCCAGACATTTCTCCTTCAGTTCCATTTCCATCTATCTCTGCCATTTTACCATCTCTGGTCTAGATTCTCAAGGGCCCTAAAAGTAGTCTTCTAGACTCTCCCAAACAATATACAAACAACCATCAAGTGATAGTATCAGCCTGGAGATCCAGAGTCATGCTTTAACGCAAAATGCAAGGTAAGCTCCCTGTGGTCTTCTACCCTGTTCTTAAGGTTCTTCAAAATCTGGTCACACCCAGCAAATGAGTTATCCAGTCAGACTGGCTTCCTCACCAAGCTCCTATGAACAGGCTAGACATACCTCTGCACAGCTCCGTTGCTCTTCCACTCCATCACTCATTTTCTGGGTTCTTGTATGCAAACCCAAACTATCCTCGTTCTCCAAGAGGGGGAGTTAGCCTTTCTTACTTTGTATTGCCCAAGAAGCATTTTCTCTCTTCCACTTACTTTATCCTTTAACAAATTAGCTACATCTTACTCAACATTTGTATGTATACTAGACTTGTCTTTATAACTAGATAAGAAGTCGAAAAGTTGGTCCTAATGTCTTACATGACCTCAAACACATCTAGTTAGAGCCTTCATTTTTCTTTCTTTAACTTGAATAATTGGAAAGAACTCTACCACTAAAAATGGAAATTCCTTGGTGAAATCAGTTTTCCATCATCAATCTTCAAATTGTATTAATTCAGAATTTAGATATAAGAATGTACATCAGTAAAACATCTTGAGGGTAACATTAAAGGTCTGAGGCAAAATTGTCAGTGACTGGGGAGATTTGGCTGCTAGGCCTAACTCTGATCCTGTTTAAGCTACACAGTATCTATACAAAATGAAGGTGTTAGACTAGGTGGCCTAACTCTGATCCTGTTTAAGCTACACAGTATCTATACAAAATGAAGGTGTTAGACTAGTCTCTTCTCACTCTTTCTTCTAAAGCTATCATCAAAGCATCCTAGTTTGGTTATCTATGGAGGATGGAAGTTATGAAGTTTCTCTTCAGGCTCCTATTGTTTTCTGCCTGAAGAGAAACTTCTTAATAAAGACCCAGAAACACAACAAATCAAAGAAAGGTTGGACAAATGGGATTACATGAAGCTGCAGAGCTTCTGCATGGAAAATGACATAGCTAGCAAGATCAATAGAAAGCCCATGGATTGGGAGAAGATCTCCATAGCCATACAATGGACAAGGGTCTCATATCTAAAATATACCTGGAACTCAAAATATTAAATCCCCCAACAACAGATCCTCAAAGAAACAACTGCCCAATAAGTAAGTGGGCTAAAGACTTAAAGAGAAACTTCTCTGAAGAGGAAATAAGAATGGCCAATAGACACATGAAGAAATGCTCAACTCTCTAGACCTAAAAGAAATACAAATCAAAACAAGATTGAGATTCCACCTATCCCAGTTAGAATGGCTATAATCAAGAACTCTAATAACAACAGATTCTGAAGGGGATGTGGCCAGAAGGGAACCCTAGTGCATTGTTGGTGGGAGTGTAAACTTGTTCAACCACTTTGGAAAGTAGTATGCAGATTCCTCAACAGACTCCACATAGAGCTCCCATATCACCCAGAAATCCCACTTTTGGCATCTGATCACAAACAAGACCACACTAAAGCTATCAGCACAACTATGTTTATCGCAGCATTATTTTCTATAGCTAAGATACGGAACCAACCCAGATGCCCCTCAGTAGATGAATGGATCAAGAAAATGTGATATATACACACAATGGAATTCTATGCCTCCATCAGAAAGAATGATATTGCCCCATTTGTTAGGAAATGGGAAGATTTGGAGAAAATAATATTAAGTGAAGTAAGCTAGACTCAAAGAAACATAGGTCCCATGATTTCTCTTATTTGCAATAACTAGTATATGTCTGAGACAATCAGAAAAGGTCAGATAAGATGATTTTAAGCAAAATGAATCCCAAGATAGGGACACAAGTGGTTTTTGCTTCCTTGCTATTGTTTCTAATGCATTTATAATGTACCATGAGATTTTTTATTGCTCTGTATGTCCCTCCCCCATGGTATAACCCCTGTTGTCACTGTATTTGATGTTAGTATAATTTGGGGAGGGGGAGGAAATAAACAAGATGTTCAAATAGGGATACAGGTTGACCCATTGCAACAATGAGATGTATAAGACACTATGTTGAAAAACGAACTTTACAATTTAGGTGGGGGGTGTATGGGGGGTGTAGTTGAGGAGGTAGGAGGGAAGGGAGGCAACAATGCTTAATAAGAAACGCACTCATTGCAACAATGCTTAATAAGAAACGTACTCATTACCTTGCTTATGTAACTGCAACCCCTCTATACAGTATTTTTACAGTAAAAAATTATTAGAAAACAAAAACCAAAAAAAAGACATTTCTCTTCAGAAAATAGAAGGCTTTCACTTTATAATCACAATATTAACTTGGGAACTTGGTATCAAGTTGTTCTTATTTATCCCTGTATATTATAGTAATTGTCTAATCAAATACAAAAAAGGTAATGAGGTAATTTCCATTCTTTGAAAATCCCCATCCATATATTGAACCAAATCAATGGTCTATCTTGAGTTTTGTTGTCATGAAGCTACATGATGAAGCTAGATGAAAATTGAAAAGAAACCCAACTCCAATTTGAACAGGAAAGAGTGAAAGGATGCATATTAAATGTCACACTATAGACCTAGGAGAATTTTATGCATAAATCCTGAGAAGCAAATATGACTCCTACTTTCTAGCCAAATGTATATTTTAAGCAATAAAAAAGATTATCTGTCTGCTATAAGTCTCTGAGATCTGTTTCTTTTATATTGGTCCTGGGGAAGACCAAGTTTCTCTGAAGGAGAGAGAGACAGAGACAGAGACAGAGAGAGAGAAAGAAAGAGACAGAGCCAGAGAGACAGAGACAGAGAGAGATAGAAGAGAGACAGAGAATAAGTTACAATAAATAACCTATCAACAATACTTCTTAAAGAAATGCATAAATATTTTCTAAAGCAAAGCTTTTTAACAGAGAGAAAGAATAGATGACAAGGAAATAATGTGGATCTTCCAAGGGTCAATTAAGAATGATAAATATGTTATGAAAATTAGTTACATTGTCACTCGCTTTGGTCATTTCTTTCCTTCATTTACTCTTCTCATGTTTATATGTAGGCACTTTTGATCTAACAGAGCAACACAGTGTCTGTTCTTCAGAAACTGATCCAATCAAGTTCAAAGACAGCTGAGATCCAGTTAGGATATACACTGACTGGGCACTTGCCATGTGTCAGTGACTCTGATAAGCTCATGGGCTCTAATAGGATGGAACCAGTTTCAGTCCTGTATCATAGATGAAGAAACAAAATCTCTGGAAAATTCAACAGTTTGTCTAAGGCTAGACAGCCCTGTGTCAGTCTAGTTCCAGCTCTTCTCCTCTATACCTACACTGACCTGTAACATAGCCAGTGGTAATGGAGTCTCATAGGAGTCCTATGGGCTCTGTTCTTCTCATATATCTCCATCCTCATCACAATGAACCTAGAAACCTGCACACCAGAATAAATCTGAAAGCTAGGAATATTGGGTGGGTATGTGATCTCTCAGTAGAGTTCCTGTTCTGTGAGTTCAGGTCATGGCCTCAGTCTTCAATAGCATGTGAAACTGATGTGTCTAAAACTCCCCAGCATGTGGTATAGAGCAAGTAGAAGGATGCCACATGGGAATCACAACAAAACACTGCAGTTGCTTCATATTCTCTGCAAGTCTCCAAAATGAAACACACACACACACACACACACACACACACACACACACAGAATCCATTGTCATAGAAGTTTCCCCAGAGAGTCTATTACTTTTAAATAAAAATGATTTGTGTGTGTGTGCGCACGTGTGTGTGTGTGTGTGTGTGTGTGTGTGTGTGTGTGTGTGTGTGTGTGATATTGAGGAATTGAACCCAGGGCTTCATGCATGCTAGGCAAGCCAAATTCCCAGCCCATAAATAGATACCATTTTTTTGCTGGTTGCCAGTGGCTCACACCTGTAATCCTAGCTACTCAGGAGGCTGAGATCTGAAGATCATGGTTCAAAGCCAACCTAGGCAGGAAAGTCCATGAGACTCTTATCTCTAATAGACTACCAGAAAACTGGAAGTGGTGCTGTGACTCAAGTGGTAGAGCACTAGCCTTGACCAAAAAGAAGCTCAGGGACAGTGCTCAGGCCCAGAGTTCAAGCACCAGGACTAGGAAAAAAAAAGATATATTGGAATAAGCTAACAAAAGGATGAAAACA
Source organism: Dipodomys ordii (assembly GCF_000151885.1). Classification (NCBI taxonomy): domain Eukaryota; kingdom Metazoa; phylum Chordata; class Mammalia; order Rodentia; family Heteromyidae; genus Dipodomys; species Dipodomys ordii. The sequence goes on along the minus strand of NW_012267275.1, from coordinate 3,432,244 downwards.
AAAACAAAATCCTCTTTTAGAAAGTAAAAGCCTTAGGAGACTGAGGAAAATCACTTTAGGTAGCACCATGACTGTTTGGTTCTCCTGAGCTGAGCAGCTGCCAAAGCTAAGAGAACCCCAGAGGGGCCTTAGGGTCACAGACACAAAGAAGTGTGAAGCTTTGAGGCCCTGGGGAAGATGCAGAGCTCAAGGGGAAACCTCCCACCTGCTCTAACCCGGCCTGGAGGCCCACTTGGAGACTTGTTTTGAATCACAACACTGGTGTGGAGATTTTGTTTACATGCTCTGTGCTATCTTTTTGTCTTTTACTTAAAAATATTGTTTGTTTTATCCTGATAAACCTTAAACCATTTAGGCGGCTCTAAAGGAAAGATATACCCTCCAAAATTGAAGATAAAGCTTTGGAAGTACTTTGCAATCATTATCTTAGAAAGTTGGAAAGAGGATAAGAATTATCTCTCATCAACACCTCATTAAGGATTATAGCCTGGGCATTGTGGTTGTGCAGGGAACCCTAATATTTAATCTTCACAAGAGGTCTTAAGATAGTATTAACTTCTTTTAGAGGAATCTGGATGACACTAATTTCCTGAGTATCACAAGGCTAGTCTGTGGGAGCCAGAATTAAGTGTCTATGCCCAGAAAGAGAATTCTTTCTCTGCAAAGCAAGCAATGAGAAGAAATTCTAAGGAGAATATGAAGATGTAACATCTTTATTTACTTATTACCTGTGTCTTTCAATAGGAATTATGAGGACAAGTCAAGCATTTTAAGTTTTACAAAAAGGCACGTAGCAAAAAGCAAGATAACTTTGGCCTCCCTCTCTCTCTCTCAATTTCATAATTCCTGTCATGTGAGGCAAGTGCTACTAATAAGATGCCAAAAAAAGCTACACAACTTTCCTGGTGGCTCATACCTGTTAATCCTTGTTATTCAGGAGACTGAGATCTGATGATTGAGGTTTGAAACCAGGCTGGGCAAGAAAATCCATGAGACTCTTATCGCCAATCAACCATTAAAAAGCCAGAAGTAGAGCTGTGAGTCAAGTGCTAGTCTTAAGCAAAAAACTCTAAGAGAGAGAGTACCCATACCCGAGTTCAAGTCTAAGTGACAGCACACACACACACAAAATACACATAAACAAAAATACTCACATATGTGTGCCCTCACTCTTTCCTTCCCTCTTCTGTTTTAAAAATTATTTAAATCTTTTAATAACTTTCTTTGTAAAAAGTATTATTAGCAAAAATTAGTTGTATGAAGGGGCAGATCTCTTTATACACACACACACACACACACACACACACACACACACACACACACAGATTCGTCTTCCTTCACATGTAGCCTATTTTAGAAATTTCCAATATTGGTATATAGATCCACCTCAGCCTTTCATCAGTTGTGAAAGGAACCTATGGATGCATGCTAATTTTTAACTAGTCCTCCATGATTTAGACATGCAGTTACATTGTTTCCAATCTTTTACTATTGAAAACCATCTTGTATAAATATGCTTGTAATTCTTCTTAGAACACATTCTGTTATACTTTGGGGGTACAGTCTTAGAAGTAGTTATGTGGTCAAGAGCATATAAAATAGATTCATTTAAAATCTTCACAGAATCCACTTGCCTGAAGAAGAGTGTGTCCAAATTTACAAACCTTAGAATATATAACCATGCCTTCCTTCTCATGATTTCCAAAACAGCATTGTTAGATGATGCTGTGTTGAAAAGAAATGTACCCATGTGCTCACCTGCTCCTTTGAGAATCACATGCTTCCTTCAGAACTGATAGGGAAACCTATTTATTCAAGTCTAAATGTTATGTTCCCAAAGCATAGGAAGAATTTTGAAGCTCCTTGAACTGCACAAGATGCTGACAGAAAGTATCTAATTGTTAATCTGATGATTTGAGCATAGTAGGCAGATGGACTAAATCCCTGCAAACAAACATTTGGCTTTGACTAATCATCTCAGTCCACTAGAGTACTGTCAGAGTCACCTGGGGTAGCCTGCCCACTGCACAGCCAGGTCAGGGCAGGCTGTCAGTGGGACACAGGCACCAAGACAGATTCAAACTCTACTGTGTGTCCCTGCCTACTGGGGAGAGATCATGGAAAAGGGGGGAATAACACAGTAGAAACAAGACTACAGAGAAACTGAGCAGAACAGAGTATTTTCTAAATAAAGTGGAAATAAAATATTCTATAGTTATATTTTCCAATTTGAAACCTTTCTAAGAGTAAATAAATCCTCACTGGATTTGCACACTAACCTCTTCCTCAAGTGGTGGTGCAGTCTAATCAAAATTTTCGGAATCAAGCTGAAATCCCAGGCTTCAAAAGCTGTCTTCACCTTGCTTACTTGAATCTGCTAGGTCTTGAGTCTGCCATCCTTCCAGAACACATTTATTAAATGTTCCTTTCGTTCTTGGCAATCATTCTGTTGTGATGATTTTTTAACATCCTGAGGGGAGAAAGCAAGCTGGCAGCTGAAGTCTGAAGAAAACAAAGAGAAAGAGAATGGCTTAGATGGGCATTGAGGGCTAACTGACAAAAGAGAGAAATTGTCTCTAGAGAAGATGATGTCGTCCCAGTAGCAGTCATATTAATGATCAGCTGTAGCTTGGCTTTATTTTTGAACTGTGCACAGATATTACATGACTAAAACAAGAAATAAATGTGCGTTGTGTTTAACACCACCTGTCCAAGATTTTTTACACTAGGTTGTTGTGCTATGGAGCTGGATATTCTCATCTTTGAGGGAAGGAGCTTTCCAGATAGCAACAGAACACTTTTTTTTAAGTCTTTTCTTTTTAATCTCTTTATTTTATGGTAGAATTAACATAAATAACTTTTCTTGATACAATAACAGAGAAAGACATTACATGAGTAGTCTTCGCTTTTGGATATCTGACATGAACAATAATCATTTTAATAGGTTTTTAATTTTTTAATTTATTTTCATTATTATCTTCCAGTAGTTGTAGAGAAGAGTTGCCATTTAACCAAGCAGTTTACAAATACAATGCATCTCGATCAATGTCACCTCTTTCAACATTCTCACCTCTCCTTCCCCTCCCCACCCCTTCCCTTACTCTTCCTAATGTTGTAGTATGTACATTGGATTCTTGACTGCATTCTCCCTATCTTCTCTTCTTTGTCCATTCTTTTCCCCTGCCGAATAGAGTACTCACTTTGTTGTATTTATTTCATTGAACTTTGAATTTGCCTTTCTAAAGAATTACAACTTGAATTCTCCCTTGAATCTACCTTATTTCAGTTAATACTTGTATATACTTGCATATTACTCAACACATTTACTTGCAAAGCTAGATTTATCTAGCTTTTACATATAAATAAGCTAAATCTAGCTTTTCACATACATCCTTTGTTTCTCTGAGCCCTGACTTACTTCACTTAATATATTTTTTTCCAGGTCTTTTCATTTCTTTACAAATGGTACAATATTCTTTCTAAGAAATGAGTAAAATTCCACTGGGTATGTACCACATTTTCTTGAATCATTCATCCATTGAGGGGCATCTGGGCTAATTCCATACCTTAGCTATGGTAAACAGTGCTGCAGTGACCATGCTTTCATAATTATCACTTATGCTTTTCCAGTTAGCAATCAACAGTGCAGTGTCATGAGACATTGTTGGGAGCGGTTTGCCTCTGTGTAGATGCATTCAGATACTTAAAGATATGTTTTTAGGCTTGATATGTTATTATAAAAATTACAAGTCTGACAAAGTGATTTCAGACAACTTGATTTGATTCATCAGATCTGAAACAGCATCCAAGGCATTGAGTAGTATGTTGGTGTCCTATACACATTCTCTCAGTTACACATAAAAGTTAATCTGGGGGCTGGGAAGGTGGCTCAGTGGTAGAGCGCTTGCCTTGCATGCCTGAGGCCCTGGGTTCAATTCTTCAGTACCACATAAGCAAAAAGAAAAAAGCCGGAAGTGGCGCTGTGGCTCAAGTGGTAGAGCATTAGTCTTGAGCTGAAGAGCTGAGGGACTGCGCCCAGGCCCAGAGTTCAGGCCCCACGACCGGACCCCCTCCAAAAAAAAATAACAGTTAATCTGATTTTCCATGGTTACCTATACTCCTCTGAAATCCCTCCAGATCAGTCACTAACTCACTTTCAAGCATCATCCATAACCACTCAGATGAGCCCTGTTCCACTCTCATTGACTGTGATTAAATGATTGATTGATTTCTTATTCTGTTATCATCTGGACAGAGAAAAAAATAATTTGGAACACTCATCAACAAATTGTATTCCAAGGCCCATTTAGCTTGGTGTTGGTTTCTATAATTTATCTCTCTTCCTCCACATGCCACCAGCCTTCAGCCTGTAATTTATCCTGTATTTCCAGTAGCAAGGTTTCATGAGCAAGGATGAACAACAATCTAGGAAAATTAGAAAGTTTTAAGAAAATGTAGAATTCTAAAGCAAAAGAAATAATTAAACTGAAGCTCAAAATTGTTCTAAGAAGATTAATCTTCTAAGTTTTTGGTGAAATGAGTAAAATAAATGCATACAGACAAGTGTCTCTTATGTATACTATTACATATTCTTGAAGAAATGGTCATAAAACCTCTGCTGATAAAATCATCAAATGTATCGACTGAATTTATTATTTATTATACTAGAGCATTTCTCCCCTCCCCCAACACATGGGGGGATGCCATCTATGATGGGAATTATATGAAAGCTGATCATGTAACTAATGAGTAAGTGTTCTCCTATATTACTACAAATAGGAAAGTTCTAGATAATCTAGAATCCATTCCTCCCCACCAACAGCTTTTTTTTTGTTATTTTTGCCTCACAGCTTTTAAACAAAATAGATAGGAATACTTACAAAAATGAAAAGTAGACCACAATCAAAAATTTATTTTTAAGTAGTAGTGACACATGAGGTATTTATTTACTTGAAGGAATTTTGGAAGGGTAGAGCGAACCATATTATGCAGTGTCTCACTGCTCACCTAATACATCAAGGGCATGCCAGTATTTTACATAGACTTACATGGGTAGCAGAGTAAGATAAAGTTCAGTTCTATTAATTCCTACATTATCTGAGGGAAAGAAGAATGTCAAAGGAAGCATTTATTAATTTTAATTAATTCAAATTAGACAATGCAATTCATTAAAATAGATTTTATTTTAGAGCTTTTTAATTCAATTATTTCATCTTTGCTTTCCCACCTTGGTTTAAAAAAATGGTCTGAGTTAATTGAAAGAGATTCATGTAATGCAATAGAGCAAAACATTTATATATATAAAAAATATTTCCCTAACTAGGTACAAGTGGCTCACGCCTATAATCCTAACTACTCAGGAGGCTGAGACATAAAGATTGTGGTTTGAAGCCAGTACCAGGCAGGATAGTCTATGAGATTCTTATACTCTTATCTCCAATTAACTAGCAAAAAACCAGAAGTAGATCTGTGGCTCAAGTGGCAGAGTGCTAGCCTTGAGCAACAAAACATAGAGACAGTGCTCAGGCCCTGAGTTCAACCCCTAGGAACAGCACATGTGCGTACACACACACACATACACACACACACACACACACAAAGTATAATCTCATTATAATAATTTCCAACAATTCTTTGAACAGTTGGTAAAGAGACTTCAACATCTTATTTTGTGAATAAAATGTTCTTATTCAAACTAATTTTGATATTTTCTTATTATTCTATTTCTTACTCTCCTTTTAGTATCTAGAGAAGCTTGACATCCAAAGGCATTGTTAACACTGGAACACATTATAAATGAGTTCATTCAACATATAAATGTCAAATTCACAACTATCTCCTAAACTGCCCCAATCTGGCAGAGCCAGGCCCTTCAGGCTACCCAGCCCATGAGTGACAGGTTTGACAAGCTCTGTAGGGACTTGTTATACTGCATACCTAGTCAGGATCCTGAAACTACAGGTAGTACAAGTGGAAATTTTGTTTTAATGTGGGAATGTAACAATTGACATATTCTCACCTTTTCACTTATAAGATATTGTTTACAACCTCATTTTTCAGTCCTGGGAGAAGGATAGATAATACCTATACTACCAGTGGATATAACTGGTGTTGTTGACAATAGTGTGAAGAATGTTTATAATTTGGGGGTCACAATTTTGTTTTTAGAATAAATGTCTCCATTTAAAGTTATAAGTACTCTTTTGTTTTTCAAAAACTAGTTTAAATGTCACCTCCACTGCATTCCCCAGGCAGAGTTAACTGAACATTTTCTGTTTGTAGCATATATTATCATCATGTAATTTACTTGTTATACATCTGTCATGTTTCATTGACTGTAAGTTTACAAAAGGCAAAGGATAAGGTTTGAGGTTGGGGTGTTTTTTTCTTTTTTCTTTTTTTTGGCTGGATTGAGAGGGGTGGGGGAAAGTTGTTGTGTTGTTTTGGCTCCCTGTCCCCCACTTATATTGGTAGTAGAATAGAATTCTATCTAATAGAGTAAATATCATTTTGATTTTTTAAAAAAGTTGTGGGTTTTTTGCTGGTTATTTTGGAAATACAGACTAGAGGACAGTTTGACCTGGACTGGTCTCAAACAACAATCCTCTAGATTTTAGCATTATAGATGTGAGCCACCAGTGCCTGGCTCCAATGAATTACTTCTTTGATACAATTAGTTGGAAGTGGTTTCTGTGCTTGCAGGCAACAAACAATACCTGATAAAAATGAATGAAAATGATGTAAATTCTAACAGGCTTATCAAAAGCCTAGCAAGAAAATGAACTCTGAACAGTTTGTCTGCTCCCTGGCCGCATTGTATCTCTTCTAACTTACCTCAGAATCCAGGTAAATAATCTGAGAAGTCTCAATCTCCTTTAAAATATTTGTCCTATACCTAAAGTGACTCCTGTTTTCCATCTCCATCTTCTAGTTGGCCCTAAGATATCTTGTCCATTATAGCAATCTAGTGGAGTTCAAGAATCCACATTCATCCCTGCCTGTTTCTCAGCTAGCCATCTACTCTCTATGTCATAAAACCATTGGCAAGTCCTAGTAATTTGATGAGATTGTTCAACTCAGCCATATGTTCTTAGCCCACTCCCAGCTATTTGTTTACCTCTGGCTTGCCAGCAAGAGGAAGCCTAGTTACGATGATTTATTTAACATATTTAAAGTTTTTACTGTGCATTAGGCATTGTTGTAGGTGTTTGACACATTTTAACATGTTAAAATCACCATAAAAATTCATAAAAGTGGGCATCAGTGGCTCAAACCTGTAATCTTAGCTGCCTAGGAGGCTGAGACATAAGGATTGTGATATTTATTTATTTATTGGGTCATGGGGCTTGAACTCAGGGCCTGGGCACTGTCCCTGAGCTTTTTTGCTCAAGACTAGCACTCTACCACTTCAGCCACACCACCACTTCTGGCTTTTTCTGTATATGTGGTATTGAATAATTGAACCCAGGGCTTTATGCCTGCCAGGCAAGCACTCTACAATTATGCCATATTCCCAGCCCAAGGATTGTGATTTTAAGCCATCATAGTTAGAAAAGTCCATGAGAATTTATCTCCAATTAATCAGCAAAAAAAAAAAAAAAAACAGAAATGAGGGTGTATCTTAAGTGGTAGAACGCCAGCCTTGAGCAAAAAAGCCAACTGAGAATGCAAAGCCCTGAGTTCAAGCCCCAGTACCAACACAAAAAAAAGAAAAACACAATCTTCCATGAGATAGGGACAATTAAGAAAAATCATGCAGAAAGATCTTTAAGATCTTGTTCAGTCAGGAGAATCAGTTTTCAAATGTAAGCAACCTAGCTACAAATCTATACTCTGAACCACCAAGCAATGGCTTTGAGAGGATAGGTTTATTACATGACCAATTAAAGGGAAAGGCTAATTATATTTAAAGCTGCAGCTGCAGCTAACAGGGTACACTGACATGGAAATGAAATTAGTTCCCACATGTCAGAAGATCTAAAAACATCACGTCAATTTCGTGAGTGCTCCAGGCCTCTACTTTCTTATACCATGGGAACGAGCCAAAACAATTCTACAGTGGCTTCCGAATTGAGAAGCTGTTAATGTTCTTGTAGAAGGTGGCTCTTTAAAGAGGCCTAAAATAGACATGTCAATTATCTTGAAAGTTTGAACTGTAAATCTAGTGCTCAACTTTTATACCTGGCCTGAGTTCAATGTTTCAGCACCTCTGGGGAGAGAAGGAAGGAAGTATGGTGAACCTCGCACACAGTGTTGTGTCCCATGAATGACTTCTAACTTCTCTGTAATTGTCCAAGAAAACAGATGGAGCAGATCTCTGTTTGTGACTATACATAACACACAGAGGCCAAGTGGACATATCTTTCTCTTTTCTCAAAGGCTGTTAAGCCATTCATCATAAAACATCCTTTGGATTATTTGTATTGTTCTTTTGGTGTTTCAAATACTAATTAAACATTATTGTGGCTGGGCATCAGTGGCTCACACTTGTAATCCTAGCTACTCAGGAGGCTGAGATCTGAGGATTGCCATTCAAAGCCAGCCTGGACAGGAAAGTCCATGAAACTCTTATCTCCAATAAACCACCAGAAAACTGGAAGTGATGCTGTAGCTCAAGTGGTAGAGCTCTAGCTTTGAGCTAAAGAGCTGAGGGACAGCACACAGGCCCAGAGTTGAAGCCCCATGACCAACAAAAAAAAATTATTGTGGTTACAATAGTCTTACTGTATTACATGAACATTTTTACTTTCCCTGAATCTTAAAAAGTTTTCTGGAAGAGTACATAAAGTAAAGATTTGCATATTGGATGTCTTAATTGACCTATGAAGTCTTAACCATAATAATTTCCTCTCACACTGAGCACTACAATCTAAATAGATGGTTCTTGGCTCCCTGAACACTAAACATCCTGTGCTGTGACAGAACACGTGTGATACTGTGACCCAGAGACTAAGTCTTCGTTCGTGTCAGTTTTCAAATGTTCTGAAACCAGGGTGAATTATAACTGAAGGTTAATAGTGAAACTCTGTAAGAAGTAGAATTATGTTAACTTCATTAACTTTTCCTTATTCAACAAATCTTCTACAAAGGGGATATGTTTATTTTACAAATAAGCAAGGAAGTATTCTTATATAGAGGCTTTATGTACACCTTTATTATGGAACGTAATAAAAGATCCAGCGCGTTTTATTTGTAGGATCAGTTATGTACTATACTTTTTTGTAATTTCTAATAAACAATTCATGTAAGATGAAAGTAGTAAAGCAGGATAAATTTACTAACCCATCTACAAGATGAATTTTTCCTTCATTGTATAGTTATATACAGACAGTATGAGTAAATAATTATTTTTCCCCAGGAAGACCTTCTGATATCAAAGGGCCAAAAGTGGGAGTGACAGGTTCCTCTGTCCTGCCCAGAGCTGGTGTTATTCTTCCTTGGGCCTAGATTTTTTCAGCTACAAAAGGGAGATAATAATGCTTCTTTCACAGGCTGTGCTATGAAAATGTTAAGCGTAGGGCATGGTACAGAATAGTCAACTGATAAGTGTCCGCTTAGTCTAAGAGCTTGCTGCTAGGACTTCTCTGGGTCACTACCTTGTAAATAAAAAAGAAAATGAAGACTTCAGCCCAGAGAAGACAAAGGATCACACATTTACATGGTAGTGGAGAACTTCTACAGGGACTAGAAATATATATATATTTTTAAATTTGTGTTACTTTTAACAAACAAACTTAAATTTTACTGTAGAGTTCTCATTATCCTAACCAGATGGAAATTCCTCTGGGAAAGGTTAAAGTGGGTGAGCTTCTGATCCAGGTCTTCAGTAGTTGATCCATTCAGGTGACTGCTAATTCTGTCCATGCTTCCCATGTTATCTTGGGGTCCAATTGTTGAAAATAATCTTGTACCTTTAAGATACATGCCCCAGCCCTCAGCAAAACCATCCTCAACCAATCACTTCCATGCCCTTCTCCAGGACAACAATATCTTCTCCTATACCCTACCAGACTCTACCAACTCATAGGGGCTTATGAGTTCATGCCACTATTTCTATTCTAGGCTCCTCCCACCTACCTGAGCTCACCTCAGAAAATGTAACCTGGGTTCTTAGACTATTCCGATTCCTTACGTCTCAATAAGCTCTGTCATTCTTGTTTCTATTCTGAGCTGAAGAAAGGACAAGGCAGAAAGTGTTACCTGTTTGACAAGGATGCAAGTGTCTATTTACTCCTTGGCTACTCCTGCCCAGGGAACTTTATTTTAGAGCATGAAAGTTTTATGAGGATGATTTTCCACGGTAATTGTCCCATCTAGGAAAATATGTGTTTCATTCTCTACAGAGTCCTGAGTTTTGAAACATACAGTTTGGAAAAGACTATTTCATGTCTTCCTTGATACATAAAAAACACAATACCAGGGTCAAATCTGGGACACACATACACACACACACACACACACACACACAATTAGCTCAATTTTTTTTTTTTTTTGCTGGTCATGGGGTTTGAACTCTGGGCCTGGGCACTGTCCCTCAGCTCTTCAGCTCAAGGCTAGCGCTCCACCACTTGAGCCACAGCGCCACTTCCACCTTTTTCTGCTTATGTGGTGCTGAGGAATCGAACCTAGGGCCTCATGCATGCAAGGCAAGCACTCTACCACTGAGCCACCTTCCCAGCCCCTTAGCTCAAAATTTTTATCCCTCACATAATTCAGTTACTAGGATAGGTCAAAGGGAGAGACAGTGCCGAAACAATTGGAAATCTTAGGGAGGCCATAATGGGGAAGGTTCCGTGAGAGCTGAGTCTATAGGAAGATCCAGAGCTCCATTAAACAGACAAGGTAGTAATTCTATGCAAAGGGAAGAACATATACAGATGAATCAGAAGTTAAATGTCTCTTCCACAATTATCTAAGCAATATAAACTATATTTCAATTTGGGAATAGAATAAGCACCCACGTAACTTTTGGAACTGGAAAGCACTTTTGAGATCACCTAATTTAAATTCTGTATATAATAGATAAAGGTTTTAAGTCCTTACATGCTGACTTTACAGCTAATATTGAAAACAGTGAGACTTAAAAGCTAGTCTTTCACTCACAACTACAGCCATGAACTCCTGTTGCAACTTATCCACCAACTTTGAGCTAAAACTCTGAAGCATAAACTGTTTCAATACTTGTAACAAGCTTAGAGTTCTTGATCAATGATGACAGTGATTTTTTTAAAGAGAAGATATTAGCATGCTTTATATATACACTGATGTCAGAATGTTGTACTTACACTAGCTCCTTTAATACACCTCCTCTTCAAGGTATTTACTGTTATTTATAACCATTTTAAAGATGAAGAAACAAAAATACAAAAAGTTAAATAAGTGGCCTGAGTTACATGGCTAATAAATGGAATGTAGGTAGTGGGTCGGCAAACCCATAATGTATATGTGTTTTAATCAAGACAACTAATGTTTCTCTTCACACCATTATTCAGTCTATAACTTTATTATACATATTTTTTAAAAAGTACAAATACATATACATTAAAGTTTTGTGCAGTGAAGTTCACTTTTGTAAAGACTATAAATAAGAAATGATTGTTAATGGGGAATTTAATAAATTATTAAATTTATTAAATTAAGAATTATGCAGCCTTTAATACAAATGAGAAAAGGCATTTTGTGCTGATGTGAAACAACTTCCAAGAAACAAAGCATGATAAAGTTAAAAAACTAATCAAGATGTATATATTATGCCTCAATTGGCTTTTCTACTATGTGTTTATATAAACAGTTTCTGAATAGATTATGTAGAATGTTTCAGTAAGGACATTAGCAAGAAATCCATAATGATTATCTCTGAGGAGAGGAAGGGAGACAGAAGAACTAGGAATATAACATGGAAATAAAATTGAGTTTTCACTGAGTTTTCACCTTCTTTGTAATGTTTCTACCATGTGCAAACAACGATAATTCACTCTACACACTACTTACAATTTTAAAAGTACCATCTAATAGGATGTTTTTTAAATTCTAAGATAAACTTTTCAACCACAAAAATCATATAAGTAGTATTTCCAAACACTCAAGTTACCCTGTTTGTATCTACCTACAGAAAAGCTCTTCATTTAACCAGCCTTCTTAACTTCCTGCCAAGGTATTGATTCACTTCTGACTCATCAGAGAAAACAAATATCCAAATGTGTAACTAAGCCTGATGCCAGCTGGTACACAGGAACTTAGGTCAAGAGACGTAGGTAGGGCTGGGAAGGTGGCTCAGTGGTGGAGTGCTTGCCTTGCATGCATGAGGCCCTAGGTTTTATTCCTCAGCACCACATAACCAGAAAAAGCCTGAAGTGGCGCTGTGGCTCAAGTGGTAGAGTGCTAGCCTTGAGCTGAAGAGTAGAAAGATAGCACCCAGGCTAAGAGTTCGAGTCCCATGACTGCAAAAAAAGAAAGAAATGTGGGTAGCAACTGAAAAGAAGGCATTTGGATATCAAAAAAGTGGTTGCTCTTACAGGAGGCATTTATATTGCTATACTTCATAAGTTGAAAGCTAAGTAGTCTATAGTAGAGGCTAACAGAGAGAGTGCCAAGAGAATGGCACAGAAAATACCAGAAAACAAAATATCCTGTCTACAAATATTGTGAAACACATACACATATGAAAAGACCTAGAAACTTATATGGAAAAATATGGATATTATATGTCTATATATATTATGGAGATACAATTGTGAATTAATGTTTAAGTGTTAGCTTATATTTTTTACTAATCTTTATTTAAAAGTTTTACAAGTTTAATCTAAATAAAAGGGGGAAATAACCAGCTATCCAAATGCAATTACTTCGAATATTGAACTAGAGATTTATTTTGTTTTGTTTTGTTTTTAAAAAATTCATTTATCTGGGTACCAGTTGCCTGAAATCCTAGCTATTCAGGAGGCTGAAATCTGAGGATTATGGTTCGACACCACCAGCAGGAGGAAAGCCCATGAGACTCTTAACACTAATTAACCACCAAAAAAAAGTCAGAAGTAGAGTTGTGGCTCAAGTGGTAGAGTCAAAAAGCTCAGAAACTCTTAAGTTCAAGCCCCAAGGCCAGCACACACACACACACACACACACACACACACACACACACACACACACACACACACACATCACTGAATAGTCTTATCACCCAGCAGATTCTCATGACATGGCATATGCTTTCAACTACAGAGAATAACTTCCTAAATTCCTGCCTTAAATTCTGTAGCTACTAATTACTTAACTCTACCAGCCAATTATGGTAAGGATGGCTCTGAAGTTATGTTCCTCACTAAAAGGTTTGCTTTGATTATTGTCTTCTATTTACATACAGAGGAACTTAGGAACACAGACCCAAAACCCAACCCCTGACAGCTATCAAAAAATATCTCCTAATTCAGAGGGAAATATTCAGATTTCATCTGTTTACTCTTTTTGATGTTTGCTTTCATTGCCTAGAGGAAAGAAGGATATGTGCTTTCACTCGATATTTATGCTTTGTTGTATGTTGTTTAGAGCAATATGTTTAGGCAGGATATTAGAGAACAGTCAAGATGGGCTTTCTCCATTTTCAAACAGAAAGTAGTTAATCTGACAAACTGTTATTTGATCTTTTCCTTTGTACTTTTGGCCTCAGGCTGTTGCGTTGGGGTGATCATAATTTCCAATTGCGGTTGAAAATTATGATTTCCAATTCAGAAAAAGTAATCCTGGAACAGCTGGTTCTATAGTGAAAACAAATCATCCTGACCTAGGGTGTGATTGTCTGAACAGACTCTGGACTCTCATCCGAGAGGTGGAATGGGACCGTGTGCCCAGACATTGTCCACCTCTCCAAAGATTGCTAGCCATGAATGCCAATTAGAGAAATAAGTGCCAGTTCTTGGCTAGTTTTCAGTATTGATGCTCAAACCAAATGGATTTAATGTGACTATCTCCCAAAGGGGGGAAAATTCTTTTAATTTTTGTTCACAAGGAAACAAGACAGTTCATTCACCTTAAAGGGATCATTTAACCCATGAAATAAACAGGCAGGCACATGCCCAGAGAATAAGGCAATCTGGCAGTAAGCTCAAAAGCAATCCTTCCAAAAAGCATTACTTCCTTGCCTCTTTTCTCCACATTGCTTCAAACCTTCCCCTTTTGCTTAGTGAAATTTAATAGTTCTAAAGTCCTATTTCATTTTATTTTCCATATTTCTCTTTAGTTCAACTTTAAGGGGAATTGCTTTTATTCTCTTGGCTTGGCCAATTTGTAGCAATTTGTAGAAGCAGAACAAAAACTGAACTAGAAATCTGGAAAACTGGATTTGAGTTTCCCAAAGTCACAAATGAACTATATAATTATTAACAAGCCAGATATTTCTCCACCTCTAATAAGGATGAGCTGACTGATTTCTAAACTATTAATGCCATTAAATTCAAAATGTACTATTCATCTAAAGATGAAATTATTGTAGAGTTTCTTAAATCTGATGGTACATCTTTATCTCCCTTGAGTTCTCAAAAGTAAATAATTTGATGGAAAGTACTACTCTTAGATTTAACAACATAGATCAAATAAAGCTTTAAAAATAAAAGATGAACCTATATTGGGAAAAGCCAGGGAAAGAATTCCTGCAGTAGGAATTTCTTACATTCTTAAAGACCAAAGTAAACAAAGAAGAAGGAAAAATCCAGGTGCTCATTTCAATGTAGCATTTGCTTCTTGGCAGCCCATGTTCTGGGGAAAAGCTTTCATTTCGCCCATTTTACAGCCTGAAGTAAAGGGTATACTGGGCCAATTTATTTTCTAATTCTGCACTGGATTATCCACTATGGAGGGGTAAATTATAATAAGTGCTGTATATTGGATGGGAGTTAAGGAGAGGCCCTAAATGGATCATGATCTTGACCTGCTGTAAAAGCACCTCTGCAAAACACCAATAAACTTCTGCCTGGGACACCCAGTGCCCTTCAGTCCGCACCTGACTCACCTCTGCAGCATTTTCCTCTTTCCATCACCATTCCCTTTCTTTGTACCTTTCATTTCCAGGACACCCTGGATTTCCTCAACTGATTCTCCTCAAAATCCTTGGGTGAATCTCTCTCCTCTTTGTGCCTTCAGGATCAAGCGTTCCTCTGGCTTACCAGCTTCCTGTTCAGTGTCATTCTATCTATATGGTAGTCCCCAAATCCAAATTCCTAGCCCTATAGTCTATCTTGAGCATAGGACCAACATTTCTAATAACTTATACAATGGCCTTTACACTAATGTATAACTGATATCTTAAATTTAATATATTCAAAAGCTATACTTTATTCTCACAAATGCAGTCATCTTCCCACTGTCCTTATCTTGATCCCAGCATTTCAGTCACCCACTTGCTAAGACAAAAACCTGGATTCAGTTTTGATTCTAAACCCTCCCTGACTACCTGAAGTGGGCATGTGCGTGGCTATCCAGCATCTTGTGACATCTATGCTTCCTACAGTCAAATAAATTTTCATATTCCGTGCCTTATTCTCCCAAAGTGAAAATAAGAATCTCCTTTTCCAGCCTCCCCTGAGGCTATGAGAAAAGCAGAGCTATGAAATACTCTCTTTTTGTAAATTTGGAGGAAGTAGTATGCAGGCTTGGGGCAGGTTGGAAAATAAGTACCTGGTTACCTGTGACCAGCCACCAGTGGTCATCTGGGATATGATATAGTGCCCATTTGTGCAGTCTTCATTGGAGGGGTTCCATGGGCATAGTCCAAGCGTGGTTCTGAGCTGAGTATTCTCCAAGTCTGACTCTCTGGTGCTCTTGGAAAGCCTGCCACCTATAAAATGCCCCTGCATAGTTTCTTTTCTGTTTCAATTAGCTAAAGCTGTTCTTGCAACTTACAACCCTGCCACTTTCACATAGCCAATTACTATGCTTCATCTTCTACGTTTACAGAATACTTCTTTTCATTTTCATTGCCTTGGTGTTAACTTCATCGTCTGCTCATTGGCCTCACTACACTATGCAATGTGAGCTTCATTATCCACACCTCCATTAGAACTCATTTTGTCATCATTTGTACCCCATAGATGCTGTACCATAGTACTGGCCCTACTCCTTAGGAGTTGTTTGTTTTGAATCACTGTTTTCTCCATCTGTCTAGGAGTTAAGGCAGTGTGGTTTAGTGGAAGGAGCACAGAGGTTGAGATCAAGCAACAAGTTGAACCTCAGCATCTTCAGGAATCATACAAAATTCTCTGGACATCATTAATTCTGTTTCATTGGGATGCAACTGGTTACTTTCATAGAAACAAACTTAGCAAGGAATTAAAGACAGGACTATTATACAATTCAGTTCTTCTGGGTACTGTCACACAAGCTACTCTAGAAAAGCTAGAGTCACTTGGGCAGAAGCTAAGACTGGATCCAAGTCTTGCCAGACCTAGGCTAGCTATGTTCTTCAGCTGCAGCCTCTTCATGTGGAAACGCTCTTTCCTTCTTCTGGCCAAGGAATGGGCTCAAGAAAGACTCCTCACCACACATGGATAGTATTCTGTACTAGATGACCACTGCCACTGATCTCTTCCCACAGTACAGCGTAGTGAGATAATGATTAAGATGATTGTACTGTGACATGGAAAATATTAGGTAGTAACTATTACCATTCATCCAAACAGGCATAGTATTTGCATATCCTAAGTACCTGAAGCACCAGATGCAAGGAGACTGAACTTAATACAGCTATGGGAAACAAATGAACTCATGAACAAATTCTGATATGATATCAATGATATTTTCCCCTCTCCTGTTCCTTGTCCCAGTGAGGAAGAGTTCTTGCTAAGTTCACATTAAGAGAAAATTAATACTAGGCTTTGAGCACAGAGACTCATGGTTGCTATGCAGGTGCTCTACTACTTGAGCCATACCTCCAGCCCTTTGCTCTGGCTATTTCTGAGATTGGTTCTCCCTTTTTGCCTGGTCTGGCCTGGATCACAATCCTCCTATTTATGCTTTCTGAAGCAGCTGGGATAACAGGTACACACAAGTATGATGAGCTTTATCTGGATCTCATGAGGTATTTGCTTTTGCTGTCCTGGAGCCTTCCCAGTGTCAGCCTCCCACAGAGCTAGGAATCTAGGCATCAACTACCAATATCTGACTCCACATCATATTTTATGTAGCTTTTGTTACTATCCCTATCAGTAAATCACTCTTTCCTCTGGATTCCCAAAGCTCCTAGCTGCTATTAATCCAATTCAAACTGTCATGAATTGATTGATAGCTATTTGTTTATGTAGGCATCTTCTTGACCCAGGCATATATTCATTGAAGACAAGAAGTCATTATTTCTTTCGTGAAATCTATATTATCTGTGTTTTATATGTCAATTTGGCTAGGTCATATGCCTAAATATTTGATCAAATTGTAGTCAGGAAGTTGCTGTGAGGTATTTTTTGATGAGATTAGCATTTAAATCAATAGACTATAAATATAGTAGGTTATTATTCAGAATGTTGCAGGGCCACATCCAATCAGTGGAAACCGGTGATAGAAAATAGACTGACTTTCCCTAAGGAAGAGAGAATTCTACCTTTAGATTGACTAAGGACTGCCTTTAGATGCTTTCAACACCAACTCCTCTTCTTGAATCTCCAGTCTGCCAGCCTTGCACATTTTGGACTTTCAAGCCTCTCATATTCCATAAGCCAATTCCCTAAAATACATCTAGGTATATAAAATATGCTATTGGGTTATATATAATATATAACATTTATATATATGTATATTATACATATATGTATATATCTTACTGATTCCTGTATTGGGGTATGTTTGTTTATGCACAAATGCATAATCTCATAGGATCTGTTTTTCTGGATAGCCCCAACAATGAATACAAAGTTCCTGAATTAGCCCAAATGTGCCTTTCCATAGGAATATATAGTAACTGCTCCATGAATGAATGAAGCTCTGAGTGAATGTTGATAGGATAAAATGACAAATGCTATGGAATATGAGCACAGAGCCAAGAGGAATGGAGAAAGTTCAGACAGGGGCAGGGCAGTGCTGAGGAGTCCCACCACTTTTACAGTTTTCCTAAACACAGCCCAAGACAGATACTGGCCATTAGTAATGGATACTATGTAATGCCAGAGGTTCTTTTAGCCGAATCTCTAGGCGACCAGGGTTCAGACAAGGTAATGATGAAGAAACTCCCAAGCAATGAGTCAGTGCCCAGTAAATGCTGCTGCCTGACTAAAATGATGGGAGGATTGTTATCTAGCAATGCAGTAGGTTCAGTGGCCGTGACCCTCTGTTCCCACACTGAGTTGTCCCCAGGCTTACAGAACCTGCCACACTGGCTACATCTTCCCTTATACTCTCCCTGGCACCTTTATTCCAGGAGAGGCTCTTTATCTCAATTGTTAGCTAGGATAACATGTTGGCTGCTTTGAGTAGTGTCCAGGCAGGGCTACATTTAAAAGCCATCTCACTCTAGTCTGTGCAAATACAGGAACTGTGTAAGCAAGTTTTTTTTTTAAGGGAAAACTATAAAATGTGGACAGTAAATTACATCGCTGTTTTACCCCTCCCAGTGAAAAATGGCAGGCGGCTAAGTGGTTTGGAGCTCAGTCAGTGTTTCAGATTAAAGGGAGTCAAAATCTAAACCTCATATTACTTCAAGAGCATAAAAAAGATATAACTTTAAATAGTCCCTATAACTGATGGTGAAAAGAGGCTGACTGTCATTTGTCATTGCTATTTTTGTATTTTCAGATAGATAGGTTGCTAGATCTTTTTAAGCACAGGTATGCCCATATTAAAGTAGGCCAGTTTAAGAAATCCAGTCTTACACAACAGATGAGCTAGCAAGTGATTCTTCACATCAGAAAGAATTATTCCCTTCGAAAGCAATTCAGTCTTTGTGATAGTAATAGTTTAAAAGTTTACCACCGAAGTGTTTCTAATGATCTATCAGGCAAGTATCTTCCATATGGAAGGTCCTTGGTAATTATTTAGAGAGTATAATGAACCAAATCTACATTGCATTATTTAAAACCTGTGTTTGCTGGCAATCTATATTGGGCATAGGATTTATGATACATCCACAAGTGATTCTTCCACAAGTGAATGATTAAAGGAAACATGAAAAGCAAATAAAGACTACATCCTTAAGTACAAGATTGCTTGGAAGTCAAGACAAAACTCTGTGTACTCATGTTTCCTACATGCCATTAACTTAAAAAAAAAGACTTGACATTAAGTTTTAACAAAAAAGTACTTGAAATTACATAAACCATGACTACATAATTTGTCTTCCACACAGAAATATACACAAAGCACTATTACCCTAAAAAAGGCAGAAAATGAAGGTGATGTTTCTTCTCCAAAATAATGAATAAATAAGGAAAGTGTGTGTGTGTGTGTGTGTGTGTGTGAACTTTTCAAGAAAGGTCAGAAATGTTATGATTAAGTGCCATATTGAAGGTCACAGACAGTAAGTATAACAGGAAAAGGGGGACTGTATGTTCTGAAGCAATGAGAGATAAGAAACCTGACCTAATATTGACAGAAAATAGAATGAAAGAAGGTAAGACTCTGCACCCTGGTTGGCTTTGAACAAGCTGGGCTGTATAGATGTATAAAAATAGGAACAAAATTAGGGAACTATCATCAAATAGCCAACAGTGGGAAGAATTGCAACATACAGAGCCAATGGGGAAACGTTAGAAATCATAAGAGATCAAATAGCAATAGTACAGCAAAGCAAAGCCAAGCTGGCTCTCAGAGTCCTATTGTTCAGGCTGGCCCTATCAGCAACATTTATGCTGAAAGGATACAGTGTACTATAACTTGTCAGGGTCCAAAGTACTAGCTTGCCAGTGACATTTAAACTTGTTTTAATGACAGACCTAGTTTGGAACTCACAGTGCAGTTTTTCATCTTCTCTCTTCATTAACCTGCCAACACTAGCAGTTTTCCAACATAAAATGCTTAACAAAGCATTAACAGGAATAGAAGTGTTCTAGTCTATTCTTGCCCTCATTACACTCTTAGGAGGTGCTGTCTCATAGATAAGCCTAACACAACCCCTGACTCCATTGAATTCTCTCCAGCTGTTGGATACTTTTTCCAAGATCACACTGGAATCACTACATGGTATTTCATAGTCAGTGTAAGGAGAGATTTTGAGAAAAATCTGCAGTCCAATTGGCCTAGAATTAAATTTTTAGGGCCCACAGCAAGAACCAAGTTAGCCCTGTACAAAGAACTCATTCTTTGGCAGGATGAGTGAGGGGTTTAAGCCGCCAGGCATTGGTGACTCATGCCTATAATCCTAGCTACTCAGGGTGCTGAGAAGAGGACCACAGTTCAAAGCCAGTCTCAGCAGAAAAAGTTACATGAGGCTCTGAGTTCAAACCCTAGCAAAAACAAAACCAAACCAAAATAAAAACATATCTAGTGTGTAAAGTCAACTAACTTAATTACATAGAATTGCACACTTTAATATTTTCTTTCATTTACCTTATCCCATGTTCTAAATGCTCTAAAATAAAAGAGCCTTCAAAACAAGAAATTTTAATTTGTCTTATCATAACACTATATATTATAGATTATAAATCTTAAGCATATAGCTTTTATACACATACACACACACACATATACACACACAATTTAACTATCAGCCTAGCTCAGAATATAGAAGAGAAGGTCTACCATCCCAACAGGTTATAAAGTGTACATACCCTCCATAATTTTTATACTATTGATATTTTTAATAAATATTTAAAATTTGGAGTTTCTTTAATAAAAATTTAAAATTTAAGGAAGCTGATTTGCTATCAAAATTTCCCAAAACAAGCCAGCTGCCAATGGTTCACCCCTTTCATCCTAGCTACACAGTGTGCTGAAGCCTAGAGGATCATGCTTCAAAGCCAATCTGGGCAGAAAAGTCTACAAGATTCCATCTTCAACTAGCCAGCAAAATGTCCAGTTGAAGATATGGTTTAAGTGATAGACTACAAGCTGGGAATAAGAAAGCTGAGCAGGAGCTGGAGACATTGAGTTTAATCGCTGATAAAAAGCATATACATAAGGCTGAGGATGTAGCTTAGTGGTAGAGTGCTTGCCTAGCCACTCATGAAGCCCTGGGTTCAATTCCTCAGTACCACATAAACAGAAAAAGTCAGAAGTGGTGCTGTGGTTCAAGTGGTAGAGTGCTAGCCTTGAGCAAAAGAAGCTCAGGGACAGTGCCCAGGTCCTGAGTTCAAGCCCCAGGACTGGCAAAAAAAAAGCATATACACAAAAAAATGTTTCAAGAAACAATAACAAGGGGGTGGGGAGAAGCCTTAAGTATTACCTGCATTCCAAGTATACCACAAGAAGTGAATCCAAGACTCTTTGAATCGACTCATCAGCAACCTAAAAAAAAATATTTTTTAGAAAAGCAATCTTAAAAAATATTAGTAGCCAGGCGCCAGTGGCTCATACCTATAATCCTAGCTAGTCAGGAGGCTGAGATTAGAGGATTGTGGTTCAAAGCCAGGCCCAGCAGGAAAGTCCGTGAAACTCTTATCTCCAATAAACCACCAGAAAACCGGAAGTGGTGTTGTAGCTCAAGTGGTAGAGCGCTAGCCTTGAAGAGCTGAGGGACAGAGCTCAGGCCCAGAGTTCAAGCCCCACAACCAACAACAACAAAAATTAGTAACATAAGTAACAAATACCAGAAAATAGTTATTAACACTTACTTTTTTAACCCAGGAACTTTCCACATTTTGAAGTAACTTCAGACATTTTGAAACCGTATCACTTCAGACACCCAAATCTAGCCTTGTAAGGCCAGTAGAGAGTGAATAAGGAGATTGAAATAGAGAGTTAAACTTGTGAAGTTTATAAAAAGTATGCTTAAGTTTTATTTAACACAGAAATATTATATCAGCATAGATGTTTGTGAGCAAAAAAATCAAAACCAAAAAAAAAAAAAAAACAATTCCCAGAAAGCAGAATTTCACAACTTTTTAACAAAGTTAAATTATGTGCTTGAACTGGATTTAGGGCTTTTAGCAGGCAGGGTTTTGATCCTCTGTAGACCATATAACATAAGCCATGGGCAATACAATATCATTTGTGAAAATCAGGTACAATAAAGAGAAGTTTTACAAACCCAATAAGCTATAGACAGAACCAACAGGCTTCACCACCATAGCTACTACCCTCATGGTCAGAGTCTGAGACACATTCCGCAATTAGTAAAGACTGGCATTCTTAGCTGAACACTGGTGGCTCACGCTTGTAATCCTACCTACAAAGGAGGCTGAGATCGGAGGATCGTAGTTCATGAGACTCTTATCTCCAATTAAGCAGTGAAAAGCTGGAAGTGTAACTGTGGCTCAAGTGATAGAGTACCTGCCTTGAGTAAAAATCTAGGCAAGATTATTAGGTCCTGAGTCCAAGCCCCAATACTGGCATAAACACACACACACACACACACACACAAACTGACACTCTTAAATGTAATCACAAATTTAATTGACAGTTTAAAAAAAAAGGGAAATCTTCATGAGGGCTATGGCTACTTTATTTCCCCATCAACCAACAGCTATCTTCAATACTCTATTGACAACTCTGTATCCAAACATCTTAGATAAAGGCTAGAGATGCTGGGATCATAAGGGTAGCTAACATTTTCCACTTCCTGACATAATTTCTCTTCAGCTTTTGCTAATGCAAAAGACAAAAATAGATAAGAGAACCAAGACTAATTTCCTACTACTACCTGATCAATAATGTAAAGAAATCTAGAATTAAGCCAGTAGCTAGTGGCTTGCACCTGTAATTCTAGCTATTCAGGAGGCTAAGATCTGAGGATTGCAGTTCAAAGCCAGCCAGACCAAGAAAGTCCATGGGACTCATCTCCAATTAACTACCAAAAAGCCAAAAGTGGGGCTCTGGCTCAAGGGATAGAGTACCATCCTTGAGCAAAAAAGTTAAGACACAGTACCTAGGCCCTGAGTTCAAGCTCTAGGACTGTTAAGGGGGGGGGAGAAAAGAGGGAGGAGAGGGAAAGGGAAGAAAGAGAGAGAGAAAAAAGAGAAAGAAAGAAAGAGAGATTGTGAGGAAGGGAGAGAGAGAAGGAGGAAGGAAGGAATAGAGGGAGGGAAAGGGAGGGAGGAGGAAATCTAAACTTAAAAATGAAAATATGGTTCCTTTGTCAGCCTTTGTGTTCTCATTTTCATGATCAACAAAACACACATATATATGTTACTTAAAATCATTTAAGAGTTAAATCCATCCTTAACAAGTAACCAATTTTAAATCACTTGGGCATAAACTATAATGGCTGCTACATTAGCTCTCCCATAGGGAAACTTATAAATGGATCATGTACCACTTGGGAGGACCTTACTCTCCTGCAAATACACACTTCCTTATATTCCAAAAGTTTCACAAAAGCAAATCATAAGAGGAGAGAAAATGATAAACTTCAAATCCAGCTTTTGCATAACTACCTGTGTGAATTTACCTAACTTCTCTGTGCCTCAGTTTGGGCAATGTGTATATTGAGAATGGCATATAACTACTTCCCAGGATTGTTGAAAGGATTAAATAAGATGTGTAAAGTGCTATTACAGTCTCAAATAAATAAGATGGTTAGCCAGTATTTTATACTAAAGAACAGTTGTATGTCTGCATGTAATGAGCTTGAATATCTCCGATATTTGTTGACCTAGCAGAATAAGGAACAGTATGACTTCAGGAATTTTTCCTAGAAACTGGACTCTTGGGTGAATATTTCAATGTAGGAACATTGGGGAAGTGTTCTTAACACCAATGACCATAGATATTTATGGAAAATAAGAACGTGTGCCAAGATGAGTTAAACTGCCTTATAATTGGAACCAAGGCTTCAGTCAATCCACAGTTTTATAGACCTGGGAGCTGTACCACTTGAGTTGGTGATTGATCCTTTATAACTCTACATGGCTCAAGTCATTTACTATAGACTATCCGATAGAAGGAGTCCTGAACTTGGTGAATGGCTCCCCTCATCTTAGAGCAATTCCTTGAGAGGGGTTCACATAAAGACTACTAGCCTTCATCATCCTAGCATCTGTGTAATGAGGGCTTCAGTCCTGACGAGCTGAAGTGGGCACACATTACATACATAGCACAACCTGAGCCATACTCATTCACTTGCTTTCTACAATAACCTCTAAAGAGTCTTTGAGATTCTGACTGGTTTCTTTTCCTGAAACAGAAAAGGCTTAAAGAAAGCTAGTAACTATGGCTCATGCCAATAATCCTAGTTACTAAAGAAGATGATATGTAAAGATTTCAGTTTCCAGCCAGTCCAGACAGACAAATTCAAGATACTCCTATTTCCAATTATCCAACAAAAACCTAGAATTGGAGGTGGGCTCAAGTTATAGAGCACCAGCCTTTAGCAAAAAAGCTAAGCAAGGGTGTGAGGCCCTGAGCTTCAATAGCAGTACCTAGTACTCACACATAAACACACACACACACACACACACACACACACACACACACACACAAGAAATGTTTAGAAACACAGCCCGACAGCAAGACTGCAACTGATGCTCATTGCTTCCCTCCCCTATTACTCATTCTTGATTTTTCTTATCTTCAGCAATCACCTCTGCTGGTCTGGGTACCTTAATTGGTGAGGTGACCTAGAGGTTATCCCCAAGAAGACTCATCCCTTTATCATCATTCTCAAACAATGACCATTGTATTATTCCATTTACTCTCCAAATTGGCCAGAGGGGTATTAAAAAATTCCCCAGTGGGTCACCTAAGTGCCAGATTTTTCCATGCAACCCACTGTGAAGGAGCAGCCTCATTGTTTTTCTCATGAGGGACAATTACCCTTGCCCAGATGGAGATTCTTTTTCTTAACTACTTGGCCTGAGGAACTTGAAGTGATGGGGTGGTAGCTATACCTTAAAGTTTAAAAGGACTATAATGCTGGCCTATTATGATGGAAGGGCTCCTCCCCTGGGAAAGAGGTCCTCTAAGCCCATAGATCC
Source organism: Dipodomys ordii (assembly GCF_000151885.1). Classification (NCBI taxonomy): domain Eukaryota; kingdom Metazoa; phylum Chordata; class Mammalia; order Rodentia; family Heteromyidae; genus Dipodomys; species Dipodomys ordii. The sequence continues at coordinate 3,407,201 of NW_012267275.1, read as the reverse complement.
CAAAGTTGTGGCAACAGGAAATTCAAATTATCCAAAGAGGCCACTGGGAGCATCAGTTAAGGGGACTACTGTGACTTCCTATCTTAATCCCTGGACCCATGAATTCTGACTCCTGGACACACATACTGTATAGCTGTTTTAGGGGATTTGCTGACATTAATTACTTCCCGTTCATACAGGTTATCATTTCCTACATGGCATCTCATTTGTGCCTTCACAAGGTCATTTCATCAACCTATTTAAACAGGCAGCTTCTGTGTGGTATAGTGACTAATAAGGCTGGTAGAGCCTGTGGTATGTGCTCACAACCATATCTCTCCATTCATATAAGAGAGATTGAGACAGACAGATTGAGGCGGAGAGGGAGAAGGAGAGAGAAAGAGAGGTTCCATGATTCTATACAATGTTGTGCCAATCATACTGGTGAATCAAAACTCTAAAATTGTCAGGTAGTGGTGCTGATTGCTCCCCTGTGGAAAGGTAAGGCAAACCCACACACAGAACATAATCTAATATCAGTATAAAAGTCCCTTGCAATCATACTGTCATCAATGGCTGATTGTTCTCCTTGAAACACAGTGCCGTACAAAGGACTCAGCAGCAGTTTCTATTGTTAGAATGTGGGGCTGTAGCAGTAGCAGGAGCAGTAATGACTTGAACCCTGGGAAGAGAGGGCTCCTGTTCTTGCGCTCATGTCTAGTCTCCATCACTGCCACCAAGGCTATTTTGTTGTGGCCCTGTTATCTCAGAATGAAGATGGCCAATGGCATCTTAGTTGATATCAGCTCATCCATTCAATGTATATTGATAGTGCCTCTTCCAAGATAGATGCTTTCTGCAAGAGACTGTTGGGAGATACAAGTATCTTTGTTCTATGTGTACACTCCTTATGTGTGCATCTATATGGCACTCTACAGCCTGACTTGTCTGGTATCTTCCAATATTTATTCTTCTGGTATCCTAATCAACTATTTTACTATTTTACCCAGCCCATAACTTAATATGTGCTCTCACCTCAGACTCCCCCTCCCAGCACAATGTGTACAGGGCATCACCCCAAACTACCCATTGGGATGATTTTCCCACATCACTTTCCTGAGGGCTATTTCTGAGTACCTGTAGTGCATCATCCCTAGTCTATGTTTGGCTTGCAGCCACATATAATGTCAATTCAAGTAATATGTGAATTAAGCTCGGGCTGTTTTCTTCTCTTAGCTAGCCAAAAGGACTCCTTAACCCTAAAGTCTTATTTGTGATTTAAGAATGAATTACCATGGATCACATGGGCTGCATTAATGTATTGCTTTTATTTATGCTTCATTATTGCTGAGCTCATTAGACTTGACACTTACATTATGACCCAATGCAGTTTGTGATAGACAATTCTAGGTGCAGTGTTATTTGATATTCTATAATCAGAGCCTTGTAACTCCATGAGGTTTACTGAATTATGTATAATCATCCACTACGGACAGCATGGCCTAGAAGTCTACACTGTGCTTCTTATTTTGGGGTGCTATAGACTAATTTTAGGATGCCCTTTTCCAAAGTCATAAGTTAAAGCCCTAACCCATAGGGAAGATATATTTGGAGATGGGGTTTTTAGTAGTTAAAGTTAAATGTGAGGCTTTGACCCAATAGGACATAAAAGTGACAGAAGAATCTTCATAGAAAGTTCCTTGAAAGAAGAGTTCCAATTTTCCCTCTGCATGCACACACTCATTTGTAGACATGATAAGAAAGTACCCACATGCAAGCCAGGAAGGTACCACATCCCCCAAACCAAACCTGTTGGACCTTGATCTACCACCATTTAGAAGAGTGAGAAAATAAGTATCAGTTGTTTAAACTACCTAGTCTATTGTGCTTTGTCATGACAATCCCAGAGGCTTTCCACAGACTACATATGGCATCTTCTTCCTCCATCAACACCTTCTCTATCCTACAATAGACTTAATCACATGGAACAAACAGCAAATCACTTCTGCAGCAGCCTAGAACCTTAAGAGCTGAAGAAATATCCCTAAAGGTAGAATATACTGCTACTGGGATTTGAAAAACCCTAGCGGATATTGCATTTCCTTAGTAATAGGAGACTTGGACTGCAAGAATTATTTTTTATTTTGTAGGGATGACTCAGCATGACTCAAATCAATCAACTTTACTATTGTTGCAAGCACTGGAATCATCATAAGGTTATCTCTCATGATCTATTATTGCCAACAATTCCAACATACTTTTTATTTCTCATTCACCCAGTTAAATTAGCATGGCATCGTTGATACCGAAGATGAAGGTGATATACCACAGAATGCCCAGATGATTTGTCTCTTCGCTATATTATCTTAAGAGAGTGGAAGAGTTAATAGGGGCTTGGAACTATGATCATATCTGTCAGGGATGGAAAAGAATACAGAACCTAAGATAATGTCCATATACCATGTGCTTAAGGTTGTGTTCTAATAAAGATATTACAATTACTAAAGCAGCCAAAATTGGGTTATTTGGCGGAATTTTCAATTAGATCATTCTTATTCTCTAGGATCTTTGTCTCTTTTGAAGAAGTCAAACGAAATGGATATATGAGATGTAGAGAGTGGCTATCTGCTTCCTTCAGCCCTTTAATAGGTCTGCAACGTTTTTGTCCATTGCTTCTAAGATATGATACGATTTTTCCATTGCTCTCAGGATGAGGGTTGAGGAGAATGGAGGCTTCCACTTGACCTTTCTTACTATACTTCTTACTTCATAGGCCAGAGGACCAATGTGGTGTTATGCAAATACCTGCCCATTCCAATTATACATTCAGAGCATCAACACAGAATGGACCTATAGACTCATTGGGAGTCAGCTCTGAGTCAGTTCTGAGTCAGTTCTGAGTCCATTCATTATTGACTTTCATACCACTCCTTCCTTTGTTTCTCATAATACAAAGCCAGGAGTTTATTTTCTTTTTTATTTTCTAAAAGATGTATATTATTTGGAGAGGAGTTTCACTGTGGAAGACCAAGACCATGTGTTTCTAACAATACTAACGAGCCCTATATCCATTAGTCCTTCGAATGTTTGAGCATCCCACCTTTTTCAGTGTAGTCAGAAGAGTAAACAGCCTTTAGTCTTTAGGGAGAAGAAATTGAAGAAACTACCTTAAACATTGTTACTTCTATTGCAGGAGTGAGGTGGAGTGGGGCTTCTCCCTCAAGAATGTCTTGCTTTAATAAATGGTTCTAAATGTGAAAACTATCTCAAGATTTCAAAATTAGGAGTCCTGGAGTTGAGTTTCTATCCTTTAGTAAACTCAAACTTTCCTAACCCAGTTGTATTTGACTTGACCTTCCTTAGCCATTGGTCTTGCAGCAGGAAGTGAAAGCCAGTCTCCTGAAGGGAAGAATTCTGCAATTCACAGGTCTTTAAGGTGAAGATAGAATATGAAGTGTAGATGATAGAGTATGAGGTAAAGATAGAGTATGATCTCTAGCCAGAAGAAGAGGCTACTTCTGTGAGAATTCAGTACATTCATCTGCTTTTTTGTTTTGTTTTTCCATTACTGGGAATTGAATCCAAGGCTTCTTGTTTGTAGGTTCTCTACCACTTGAGCTGTGTGTGCCACCAGCCCCTTCCATGTTTTCATAACCTATAGCCTCATTTTTTTCCTAATCTGGCATTGAAATGTCCCTGGGGTAAAATTCTAAACTTTACTGGAGCGATGTTTCTTATAAAACTAAATCCTGGTCCTCAACATTTTCTATCTTCCACGCATAAGAGACAACAGGCATTTCAGATGTTTATGCCTCTCTTCTAGGCATTAATGACACTCAGTAATGGAAATCCAATTCCATTGTCTTTATAATTAGTATTTTAATCCCTTAAGAGACTACACCAGCCAATTCATTCTTTTCCACAGATTTCCATCACAAGTCACCACCAGTGAAAACAGAAATAATTAGGTGACTGCTTCATAATGATTATCTACCATTGCTAGCCACTGCCATAACCACACTCTAAAATTTATTTTAAAATCAGCTTTCATAGAGCATTTATTTTTAAGTTATCTGTACCAAATCTCTTATGTATGGTCAAAGTTGCCAAAAACAGATTCTAAAGATTTAAATTAGGAAGTTAATTGAGGAAATCCCTTCAGATCCACACTTGTGAACCAGTGAAGTAGATGTGGCTACACTAGAATTACAAAACAAATATTTACATGATCGTGCCCATGCGCGCGCACACACACACACATTTAATTCTGACATTGGAAATCTTTGGAACTGGGATAGCTTTTCCTCAAAGCAAGAAAATTGAGCCTTCATTGCCTTGCCTGAGCCAATCCACACATAGGAAGTACATAGAGTTAAAAAAACAACTGCAGGGCTGGGAAGGTGGCTCAGTGGTAGAGTGCTTGCCTTGCATGCATGAGGCCCTGGGTTCAATTCCTCAGTACCACATAAACAGAAAAGGCCAGAAGTGGTGCTGTGGCTCAAGTGGTAGAGCACTAGCCTTGAGCTGAATAGCTGAGGAACAGTGCCCAGGCGCAGAGTTCAAGCTCCCCAACTGACAAAAAAAAAAAAGCAACTTCATAACTAAAACCAGTTTCCTGAGAGTGACTCTGTTTAGGTCCCTCAGGCACTAATTTCTCTAATTATTGGGGGAACTAATGACTTGATTCTCAAAGACATATCCAGCAAAGCACCATAGTAACAACATAGAATAAACACATGCTGCACACACATTATGGCCCTACAATGCAGATTTTTTAAAGACTCAGTGAGATCAAGCAGTACTACCTGGGAGTGATAGAATACCTGGTCAAGAAGGAAGGAAGGAAGGAAGGAAGGAAGGAAGGAAGGAAGGAAGGAGAGAGGGAGCTAGGGAGGGAGGCAGAGAAGGGGGAAAGAGAGAGGGAGGGAGGGAGGGAGGGAAGGAGAGAGGGAGGGAAGAAGGGAGGGACATTAAGGTTGAAAAACCTTGTATTATTAGATATATAAGATATTTCTAAGAAAAATAAAGGAATCCACCTTTCAATATGCAATAAGAGAAGTACACAAATGATTTCAATCAAGGATAAATGACAAGGTTGAGAATTTAAATAGTCTTGCCACAATGTGCCCAAAATATAACATCTAACATAGATAAATGTAGGTTCACAATATTGAATTGCATAAACATAGGCTAGAAGAAACTTGATATGACAACCTATCATGCAGAAAATATACAGGAGCCCCAGTTGCTTCCAAGGTTAATATTTGTCAAGTATAAGGCAACCTCTAAGAAAGCAAACACATTCTTAGTCTCTATTAATAGAAATATACTGTCATCAGCAGATGTTATGGTTCTGCCATAGTTCCCATAATGGATGGCCACATCTGGAGAGATGTTCATTTCTGAGCATTATATTTTTACAAGCACCAATTTAACAACAGACTAAGCCTTAAGAATTCTTTCATTGGATTGTTTCTAACACATTTATAAGAATATTTCTTTGTTGCTTTGTATGTCCCTCCCCCACGGTATAACCCCTGCTTTCACTATATTTGATATTGGTATAATTTGTGGAGGGGAAGGGGAAAAAACAAATTGTTTAAATAGGGATACAGGTGGACCCATTGCAACAATGAGATGTACAAGTTGTTATGTCAAAAACGAACTTTACAACTTTGGTGGGAGGGTGGAGGAGGTTGGGTGGGGGGAGGGGGGAAGGAGGGTTGGGTGGGGGGGCAGGGTGAGGATGGGAAGGGATGGGAAGGGGAAACAAAGGAGGAGGCTACAATGCTTGATAAGAAAAATGTACTCATTATCTTGCCCATGTAATTGTAACCCCTCTGTTCAGTATTTTCACAATTAAAAAGAAGAAGAGGGAAGAAGCAAGGGAGAATAATAAAAGGGATAATTAGGATATCTTGTAAAAAAAAGAATAGCAATCAGAAATCTGCAAATAATGCATTATAGGGGATGAGACTTTATAAGAGAGAAGAAAAGGGTGTAAATTGAATGTATTTGGCCTGCCTTTCTTCAAAGTAAAGGACTACAATTTGTGGATAAAAAGTACAACTTTGGTAGGGGGTAGGGGGAGGATCGATGCGGGGGTAGGGAGAGTATGGGAAGAGATGGGAAGGGGAAACAAAGAGGAGGCAACAATGCTTGATAAGGAATGTACTCGTTATCTTGCCCATGTAATTGTAACTCCTCTGTATGGTATTCTCACAATAAAAAATAAAATAAAATAAAAAGTACAGGGAGTATTCCAACTAAAGAGAGCAAAAACTTACAAACAGAGGTATTATTAGTGGAGCCAGAAGTGATGCTTGCTGAAAATGTTCAACTCAAGACTGGGCACCTTCTTGGGGGTTGTAGGAAGGGGCTATACCTTACCAGATGGAGACTACACCTGGTCTCTCCACACTAATACTTTAGAATTCTATTTCTAGGGCTAAAAGAAAAGAATTAACATAATCCCAGGCCTGGAAAGAAGTAAAGCTCCAAACAGAGGCTGCCTTCAGCATCTGCATTATACATTGACCGACCTCAGCAATACAACAGGAATCCTATTTCCATGACTTCACCTAGACAAGAAAATGGAAGATGGTTAATGACATCTGAGTGATTCAGTGCCATAAGGCTCTACAAACTAATGCAATGCAGTTCTTCTATCTCATACCTAGATATGGCAATCTTCAATACTCTTTCTCAAGAACTCTCAATAAAGTGATTCATCTGTAGAATCTAAGTAAAATGCCACTTCCTTGGAGTCAATTCCCACACCTGGAAATCAGTCCAGAAGTTGTGGGTAAATAGTCCCTCATTTCACTCAAATTCTCAGAATCCAAAGGAAGGAGACATTGTTTTTGTTTAAAATGTCCTGAAAGTCATTACTTAACCAAGAAACGTAACACACACACACACACACACACACACACACACACAAATATCCTGAAAGTCATTATTTATCCAAGAAAAGCAACATATATATATATATATATATATATATAATATGTATGTATGTATATACACATGCATACATACACACACACATACAGTATTTGTGGAAAATGTGTAGAAATTTAAGGTATAGCAAAACACTAGAGGAAAAAGCAAAAGAGAACTCTTAAATAATCAGATGTGTTTATGTAGTTGTCTTTTTTTACTTGTGTTACCTAACTTATTTCTCCTGTGAGTTCATAAAATAATTTTCAGAATTCAACTGCTCTATGTGAGGTTTATATAACCAAGGGCAAATAGGCTGATTTATGAACACTTCTTAAAGGAAAATCTACTTCAACATGATGGTTTTAAAAAACCAAAAGTATGTTATTGGATATTTTTGGTAGAAAACATTTTAGAATACTATTAAGATAGGAAAATAGTTTCAGGATTTTTTTAGGTCATGGGTGTCACATCAACTATATACTTAGAGGATTCCTGTGACATTTTAAAAGTTTATTGTCTATGTTTGAATCAAAGTTCAACAAAAGTAATTAAAATACATGTTATTTGGTATATTTAAAGTTGTTGAAAATATAACCAAGATATTATTGATTACCTCTACATCAGAATTGAACAAAGGAAATAAAAAGTGTTTAAGGTTTAGTTTGTGTGTTTACCAGTCCAACAGCTACACTATAGCCTGGCATAGCAAAGAGAGCAGTAAAAGTATGCTGTGGTAACTAAAGCACACCTATCCTCCCACAAATATTCACCTCATATTAATATATACCTAGAATGTTTGCTTATGTTCATTATCTCTTTGGGTTCTAGTTTTCTTAGTTACTGTTAAAATACAATATATTCTAGGAAGAAAGAAAACTATTTAGTAGAACTTATTTGGGATTAATACAATAAATTGTCTAAAATGATAGCCAAAAGCAATGAAAAACTAAAAAGATCCTAATCATCTTTATCTGTGTTAATGGAAGTATGATCTGTGTTTAATGGAAGTAAAGTTATGTAACTAAAAAATGCAACTCAGATGGAATATGTCTATATAATGTGAAGGAGGTGTGGGATTAAAACAGATGAAAGACAGACAAGTTTGAAGACAAAATAATCAGGTGGGAGTCCCTAGCAAAAAAGAACAAAATGGGAGGAAGAGGGAAATCTGGAAGAGGCCTCTGATCCTCAGTTGAAAGGAAGTCCTGGAGTGAAGGGCAAATCTTAAGGACTTCAAAGATAGTATGCATGCCTAAATTTAAAACAATTATCTAATGTTTGGGGTACTTTACCATTTAGAAAGTACTTTCATGTTCATTATGGAATTTATTCCATCTACCATCTGAGATGACAACATTTCAGGGAAATTATTTGTGCTGACTTAACCTAGGCCAATCTCATACATTGTTTGTGAACCACAACGAAGCTTCAAGATGGAATCTGATATATTGTACTAACTTTGTAGACATTAAAAGAAAAATGAATTTACTATACCCCATTTTATATATGTTATAAAAGGGGAAATTGATCAAGGCCTATTGTATTCACAAATGGCTTTGTTAAAGTGTGACTCCTTTGTACAACTGCTTAAGATAATAATAAAATATTTTAAATGGTTTTACTACGGCAATATTGTTTGCTCCTCATTTTAATTGAGGAGACTAGGAATTATTACTTACATTTTCTAGGTAAGAAAATGATGGAACAGAATAAGCCAAAAATTCTCCCAACAACTTAGTGGTACAGAATTAAAAGCAAGGTCCAGCAAGTGTGAGCTTTTCCTATACCACCATACTGAGTTCCTTTGCTGGTGCATGGAGTTTGCAAAGCTGATCTCAGAATTAAACCATAATGCATGAGACTTAACTAAATAAACAATAAAAGGGGAAAGGACAGCAAAACAGGATAGGATCCCACAATTATTTACATTAAACTGATTTGGAGGAACAATGCAAATTAAAATATTAGCAACAATAATAAAAGTAAGTGCTTTGGAAAAAGAAATGCATGGTCTCTCCTGGATTTACCACCAGGCTCTCCTGTAGCTGTTTGCATGCTATCTGCCCACTATACCAAGAAATATATTAAAGATCAACACAAATTAGGAATAAACCACAAATGAATAATTAAGAAGAATGCTAGTCCCCTTTGAACAGCCAAAATAACTACGTCCAATTTTCCTACAGTTGCAGTGGGGGTAGAGAAGACATCTTGATATCATATATAGAGCACTTATTCTAACAAACTCATCTTACACACATGATTCACAATCAGAGGTATCTTATATTTATAGAAAATAACTCACTAATATTTGAAAAAGATTTCCTTTATGACAGCTATTATATTTTCTTTATTGAGCTTCCCACCTACCTTATTTCATGAAATGAAAATATTTTTGTGCAAAGCCAGGTAATACTAATATTTTGTTAATACTCCTTTACAAACTGGCCTGTTGATTATTGTTCTAATCACAAAAAGAAAGCTCTGAGTTTGGGAAGATGGCTCAGTGGTAGAGCACTTGCCTTGCATGCATGAGGCCCTGGGTTTGATTCCTCAGCACCACATAAGCAGAAAACGCTAACAGTGGCACTGTGTCTTAAGTGATAGAGTACGAGCCTTGAGCTAAAGAGTTGAGAGAGTGCTCAGGCCCCGAGTTCAGGCCCCACAACCAACAAAAAACAAAAACAAACAAAGATATGAGATATGTGCTCAGCAATTCTTGACTCACATTGGGTAATGTGATTTTTGGGGGGAGGTAATGTGTTTTTTTGGGGGGTGGTCCAGTCATGGGGCCTGAACTCTGGACCTAGGCACTGTCCCTCAGCTCTTCAGCTCAAGGCTAGCGCTCTACCACTTGAGCCACAGTGCCACTTCCGGCTTTTTTTCTTTTTGCTTATGTGGTGCTGAGGAATCGAACCCAGGGCCTCATGCATGCAAGGCAAGAGCTCTACCACTGAGCCACCTTCCCAGCCCTAATGTGATTTTCATACCTATTTTACACACAGGACATCTACCATTGTTTCCAAGTTATAATGGATTATTTTCTCCCAAGCCTGAAAATAATCCAAGAAGAAAAGTCACACATCTTTTAGAAGATAAGGTGACATTATTTTAGAATGTCACAAAATATGATCATGACAATGCAAGTCTAAAAAGAAGTCTAAAGATCATTGAGTTAGATGCTTCTCAACATTGGCTGAACATTAGAATCTACTGGGGCTTTTATGACAATTAGTGTCCAAGCTGCAATCTAGACTGATCACATCAGAATCTCTGAGAATTGGGTTCTCCAAATGATTCTAATTGCATCTAAAATTGAGAAGCACTGTTCTAGATCCATTGAAACTGTCTTCTCTTAGGCTTAAGAAAAACACATTATTTGAAATGAGAGCATGGGATTTGAAGGTTAAAATGCTTATGGAATCACTTTCTTCCTACGTGATTAGAGTCATGCCTTTGATTCTGGGTTTCAAGACTACTTCAGAGGGCTGCCACAAAGAAAAAGCTCAGTGAGAAAACATATGGAAAAAAATCTAGTCTACTGCCTGGCACCAAATGAATAAATGAATATCCCTTCCCTTTCCTGCCTTCTCTTCATGTTTCAGGTAAAAGCAGGGAATAATAGACTTAATCAAGAGTACATTTGTTCCTAATGAATTTGTAGAAATATGCAACTATAACCATTTATTTTTGCCAATAATGAAACAGAAATATGTGTATACAATGTTTCTAATTCACAAATGGCTCTTTCACCAAAATTAGTTGTTTGATGCAAAAACGCAATAACATTTTTTTTGCAAGTTAGCTACACCAAAAGACTGATGAGGACCAGTATTGGTGAGGATGTTCAGACACAAGGTTCTGCAAACCTTTTCCAAACAGCAATTTGGCAGAAAATTGCAAATGCACATTTTTTTGTCAAAAATTTAAATGTACATACTCTTTCAACCAATTACCCCATCGACTTAGGAGATATTGATAAGTTTTTTTTTATAACACTTACCATTTCCTGAAATGTTTGCTTCTTTATAATCTACCTTTAAGACTAGAAGGTAAGTACTGGGAAGTGTTGGCTGTCTAGTTCACCAGACCAGAAGAGCTGCCTTGCCAACTGAGTTCATGTGATGCTCACATTTGCTGCCAAAGTGTCATGTAGCTTTCAATCTTTACCTTTTGTTTCTAAGTACTCTCTGTTAATCTATACCCCACTTTATTTTAACTTTATTTATTTTATTTACTATGTATTTGCATTCACAAACACACCACCCAATCCAAATCAAATAACAACAGTAAAAATAAGTTTTATCTACCTATATACTCACTTCTATTTCACCCCTGTGTATTCTCCCTCAGGGTAATCACTATCCAGAGATTTGTGTTTATTAATCCCTTTCTTACTTTTGAATGTTAATTATAAAAATGATATTGAAACATGGGATTTTTTTTTCACTCACCATTTCATGACAAAGGTTCATATGGTTAGCCGGCCCTGTAGTTCAAAGCCAATCCAAGCAAACAATTTTGATGAGATTCTTATGTCCAATTAACCAGCAAAAACATTGGAAGTGGAGGTATGGCTGAACAAAAGGACAAGGCCCTGAGTTCAAGCCCTGGTACCAGAACAACAACAACAAAAAAGTGTCAGGATTAAAAAACAAAAGTTAAAGATGTACTTTATAGAACTCAATGGTATCAATGGTAGAGAACTTGTCTAGAATGTGTTATACCCTGAGTTCAATACCCAATGTGGCCCCACCCCCAAAAAAAGAAAGACAGAAAAAGGCTGAGAAAAGAAGAAAGGGAAGTGTTAGAAGGAGGAGAAAGAAAGTCCTACTACTAACCCACCACAGTCTTAACCCTGGGGACATTTTAGCACCACTCACACATTTCCCAGACAGTACCCCCAGCTCCTTCATTCTACCACATCTTTCAAGCTGTTCCCAGTAGCCATCACTATCCTCCAAACTTTCAGGAAACACTGAAACCACCAAGCACACCACCTCCAACCCCCAGCCCAGGCTACAGGGCTCCGCAATCCTGCTCCAAATCCACATCTGCTGTCCTCCAGAAGCTTCTTACCAGGTCTGGCTTCCTCAACCCTCTCCCTAAAGCCAGTGCCATGTTCTCCACAGATTTCTCACAGACTCCAGAGATGATCTACAAAGACCTCATCAACACCTCGGCCTCCACCCCATTCTAACCAACACTTTTATTAGTTCTAATTTGCTTCCGTCAGTCCCAGCTCTGCTCTTGTTAAAGAAGAAATGACCTTTTATCTAGTGTCCTGCTAATTCCTTCGTTTGTACAAGCAAATTCCACCACCCCCCTGCATACTTCAGGGCTCTTTCTTCAGTTTTGGCTTCTTCCTCACACACCCAACTGGTTCCCTTTTTTAAAAAGTTTTGTTTTGTTGTAAAGGTAACTTACAGAGGGGTTACAGTTACATAAGTAAGGTAGTGAGTACATTTTTTACAGACACTGTTACCACCTCTCTCATAATTCACTTTTTAAAACAAACCAAAAGCAAAATTCCACCCTTCCTGTTTCTCTCTTTCCCCTTCACAGGCAAATACCCTGAACCAATGGAAAACCATTTTAACTCCATGTCTACTTCTTTCTTTTCCTTTTTATCTTTTCTTTTTTTGTCAGTACCAGGCTTGAACTCAGGATCTGGGCACTGTTCCTTAGCTTTTACATTCAAAGCTGGTGTTCTATCACTTGAGCCATACCTCCTCCACTTGCAGCTTTTTGCTGATTAATTGGGAGTTTCTTACCTAAGCTGGCTTCAAAACGGTAATCCTCAGATCTCAGCCTACTGAGTAGCTAGGCTTACAGTCGTGAGCCCCTGGTGCCTGACTTTATGTCCATTTCTTACCTCCTGTCTACTCTTTCACCAATTCCAGGACCATCATTTCACTTCAGGTGTTTCTGACAAAGCTCTGGCACCTGTCCACTTTGCTAAAGCTGCTTCTGGGTTTTCTTCATTGCCGGTCTTCCCTGATGTCTCCAGGCTACTTGGCAATATATAGCTGCCCCTGTTAAATGTTTCTCCTCTCATCTTACGTCTTTTGCCTGTTATGTTAACATACGACATTTTCCCATCATTTTCCCTTTTGAGACTTCTTTTCAATGGTCTCCTTGTTAAATATTTGTTTCTCTACTCAATACCATGAGTGTGATTCCTTAGGAAGTACCACCTCTCTAATGTCCATCCTGGGGTCTGAAATGATCTGAGATATAAACCCAAGAGTAACGGTCTTCAGGAATCTCTTTTCGTATCTTCTGGAAAGAAAGAAAGAGCCGGGCGCTGGTAGCTCACGCCTGTAATCCTAGCTACTCAGGAGGCTGAGATCTGAGAATCGCGGTTCAAAGCCAGCCCGGGCAGGAGAGACCGTGAGACTCCTATCTCCAATAAACCACCAGAAAACCGGAAGTGGCACTGTAGCTCCAGTGGTAGAGCGCTCGCCTTGAGCTGAAGAGCTGAGGGACAGGGCCCAGGCCCAGAGTTCAAGCCCCACGACCGACCAAAAAAAAAAAAAAAGAAGAAAAAAAGAAAGAGAGAGAGAGAGAGAAAGGAAGGAAGAAAGGAAGGAAAAAGAAAAAAGTCTCACCGTAAGTTCATAATTCACAAATGGATTTTCTTGTTTTCTTTCTAAGTGAACAGTATCACCATCTGCCTAATCATGTAATCAAATAGGTGGGGTCCTTGGCAAGTAAGGTAGCCTTCTAATCCTGCCTCATCCATGTATCCAACAATCCTGGAGGATTGTACATCTATCTCCTGGACATCCCTTTCTTCATAGCCACTGTCTCTTCCTTAAATCAGACTCTTCTACAATAAAAATAGCAAGAACCACGTTTGCTCGTAGTACTATATGCTAATAACATAACACAATTCCTTACAACAGAGCATAATGTCAAGAGATACTACCTAATCATTTTCTTACAAATGAAATAAGTGAGTCCCAAAGAGAGAAAAATAGATGCCTAGGTTCCCACAGTCCAAGCAGAGTCAGGTCCATCCAAGTTTAAATTTTTCTGGCTCTAAACAGGTTACTTTCTTTCTGTCATTTTAGCAGTTTTATGTTGCAGTAACTTCCATATTGATCTCTCATTTTGAATGCAATCCAATCTCCAGGCAGACAAAATCAACTTTAATCTTTTAAAAAATCATTTTTATTGTAAAAGTAGCACATATTTAGAAAAAATCTATAAAATTTAAAAAAAATCACACACTTCCTATTTGCTGTGCAATCATTCTAAATATTTAAGAATATTAAACAATTTACTCTTTGCAAGTTCATCTTTGGATGAATATGGAATTATTTGATAATAACTAGAACAGCTTCAAAATGAATTAATCTTGCAACTCTAGGGGCCGTTGGCACACACCTGTAATCCTAGCTCCTCAGGAGGCTCAGATATGAGGATCATAGTTCAAAGCCAGCCCGGGCAGGAAAAGTCTGTGAGACTCTTATCTCCAATAAACCACTAGAAAACTGGAAGTGGTGCTGTGGCTCAAGTGGTAGAGCGCTAGCCTTGAGCTGAAGAGCTGAGGAACAGCACCTAGGCCCAGAGTTCAAGTCCCATGACTGACAAAATAATAATAATAATAATAATCTTGCAAGCAATTAATACTGAATTATCAGGCATGGTGGGGCTGAGGCAGGAGGATCTTGAGTTGAGTTGGAGGCCAGCTCTGGGTACAATGCAAGACCCTAAGAAAAAACAATAACAGCAAAAAAAAAAATATCCTACAAAATTATCTGATCATGTTTAACATAAAAATACACTTTAGGACAATCCATGCAATTCACTTGTTCCTATCATTTGAGAATTTTTTTTTCCATTTTAAGGGATCAAATAAAACTCCAAATGACACTGATGTATGACAAAAAGCAAATACTGGTTTACATAATTGAGAAATCTCCAGAGGCAGACCTCCTCTGATCAGGAACTGGATTCTGCAATCTAGAATGTGCCATCACTTGCTTTTCTAAATATCTTTATCCTCTGTCTTACTAATTTTGTTGGGTTCCTTTTCAGACTCTCTTGGTGGCTCCAGGTACCTCCAGTGTTTCCATTCCTAATGGCAAAATACAGTTCACACCTCTTCTATGTCCAAATGCTAGACCAGAATTTCTTTTCTAGTAGTTCTAGAATATCACTGATTGAACTAGTTTAAGTCACTGCTCTACCCAAAACTATCCTCTGCTAAAGAGATGGGATTTACCATTTCTGGTAAGAGAGTTAAAAATGCCTTAGGGCCAGAGTCACTCCCTCTATATGTAGCCTAAGTAAGAGCTTCCAAACACATGAATAGGGATAGTAGAGAAGTAGAAGCTGTGAAGGAAATCTCTATGGTGCACACTATTGTAGACTGGCTCCAGTGAATTACATCTTTTGTTATTCTTGGCCTTCATATATGGGCTAATTCTATAACATTTTTAATAGACTTTATTTTTAGGACAGATTTTAATTTAAGGAACAGAGAAAGGTATTGTGGAGTTCCTTATATCTGTACTCAATTCTTCTACAATTTACATCTTAAATTATTATAATTAGCCAATACGTATTAAAATTATTTTTAATGAAAGTCATCATAGTTTGCCAGTTTGTTTTAGTGTTCTCCTAATATCCTTTTCTGCTCCAGGCTCTATTCAGTTCACCATGGTATGTTTACTTGTCATGTCGCCTTAAGCTCTTTTTGGTCATGACTGTTTCTCAGCTTTTCTTGTTTCTGATGACTTTGACATACCTGTCATCTCAGCCACAGTGAAAAGCAAAAACAAGAGGATTACAGCCCAGTCAGGTTCGGGCAAAAAGCAAGACCCAAACTCAAAAACAGCTAGAACAAAAAGGACTAAAGGTGTGGCACAGTAGTGGGAGATATGGCTGGCAAGAAAAAGCACTGAGCTCTACCCCAGTATCACCAAAAAAAATTCTACTAGGTTGTATTTTTAGTTCTTAACCAAGGTTAAAATTAAACATGACAAAATGTTCATGAAGTTTTCTTCTCAAATACACTTAGTTAACCTCTGGGGTTCCTCTGGCAACATTTGGATAGGAAGTATTGCTCTAGGAAGATAACTAGGATTTCTAAAGATATTAATGTCCATTTCAAGACAGTCTTCAGTAACTGCTGTCTGTTTAACAATTAGTCATAGCAAAGCAGACTTCTGAATTGAATTTTCCAGCAAGAATCCAGAAATGTGAAAATGTTTGCCAGCATCATGGTAGGAAATAAATTTCTATATCTGGGCCAATGTAAACTGCGATTGGCACCTTGACAGGGTCTTGGGGAACACAGATCCCCATTCAACCAGTGGGGAGAATTCATTGCTTTTCTACATGAACTGTACATTTCCGGGAGTTAATGGGCTATGTAGAGGTGGGGGTGGGGGTGGGGAAAGCAGCCAAATTACACCACCAGAAGAGATAAGATTATCCGTGACCAGGTAAGATTACCAGATTCAAGAAAGTTATAAGGCATCTGTTTTGTTTTGTTTTTTTTCTATGTGGGGTTGTAGATCAAATTTTACTTTATTCCTGATTCTTTCCCCCTGTTTACTCAAATTTTCTGTCTCTTAGGTCTCTCACTGTGAACATTTTACTCTGACATTTTGTTTATACTTATAAATAAACATTATATCTAAATTAATGTAAAAAATAATATTTTATATATAATAAATATACATGTTAATTAATTATATACATATAAAGATTACATCAAATTTGTATATTGCTTTGGGAAGTGTAATATGATATTAATTTTTCTCATCTATGAAGATAATATACCTTTACATTTATGTATGTCTTCTTCAATTCCTTCCATCACTGTTGTTTCCCTTATAAAGTTCTTTCCAACCCTTGCTTAAGTTTGTTCCTAAGATTTTTGCAGTCATTGCAAATAAGATTGTGTTTTAAATTTCTTTTTCAGATAGTTTGTTGCTAATATTTTGATTTTTGCATATTGTTTTTATCCTTCAGCTTGACTACATTTGTTCATTAGTACTAGAGGGGTTTTGTTTTTGTCTGTTTCTGGTAGTTTCCAGAGTTTTTGTATTTAAAATAGCATCTTCCACAAACAGGGACAATTTAACTTCTTCCTCTCCAATTAGGAGGTCATTTCCTTCTTATAACTATTCCAGTTAGGACCTCTTATATTCTTGAATTCTAGTTGCTTTTAAAAGAAATCCTTTTTTAGAAAAGTACTACCCAAAGTTATTCATAACGATAAACCTATAATGTGTTCATGTTTTGGGCACATTGGCGATGGCCACTTCAGAGAGAGAGAGAGAGAGAGAGACAATAGACTCAAGAGGAATAGAGTAAGGTGAAGGATAGCCTTTAATTCATAATGTTTTACAAATTATGCTTCATTTCATGATGGAAAGGAGAATAGGAAAAGGCAATGTTTCAGTATTGTATGTTTAGCAAGCCTAGATAGATCTAAGTTTGTAATTTTTTGTTCGTTGTTTTGTTTTGTTTATTTTTGTTTTACAATCTACTGAGCCTAGATAGTTGTATACTGATTTCTTTATTTATAAAATTCCCAATTTGAAGAAAAAAATAGCTGAGCTACCCAGATCTGAGTCAAATCTCTCTCAAAGGTGGCATTAAGAGCTAGAATTTGAACAAATGGCTCTAAACTTCCAAGTTCCGAAGTTCCACCTTTTTTGTTGTTGTTGTTTATTTTTAACTATAGGCTCAAGAAGAGCTCCAACAAGACAGCTTTCCTTGGTTGTATTTTTGCTTCAACCCTAGCTATTGAGCACTCTGAACATAAGCACATTTGCAGTAGGCAGTGTCCAAGCTGGATCCCAATGACTGCAGGATCAGTCTGTATGATTAATAAAATGCAGCAAAAATGATGGTATATGACCTCAAAAACTAGATCACTCTCTCTGGGGGAAGCCAGCCACTGTGTGATGGAAACACTCAAATAAACCTATGGAAAGGCTCACACGGTGAGAACCTGCCAACCGAAATGGGAATAAACTGTATGGCTTGGCAGATCTTTCAGCTCCAGTTAAACCTTCAGATGACTACAATCCCAGGTGATATCTTGACTGCAAACACATCAGACATCCTGAGTCAGACCCTCAGATAACCTGCTCCCATATCCCTGATTTGCAGAAACTATGGTCATATTTGTTGTCTTATGTCACTAACTATTGTGGCAGTATGTCATATATCGATATATATGTCTTGTCTGTGACATATGCTGATACAGTCACTTGGGGAGAAAAAAGATTTTTATTAAGCTTTTCAAATATTATTAATTTTTTACTTCATTTTATGAAACACTGATGTCAAAATTAGAGCAAATAAACCAGCAGGGGAAGGTCACCTCAATAACAAATTATTTTTATGAATTTGATACTTGAACCAGTATGACTAAAAAAAATGAAATAATCTACCAAGTGAGCAGAAGTGGTTTTGTAAATAGGGCTCAGTGCTGTTGCCAGACTCTGACATACAGCCTCAGATGACTATTTTTGCCAACTAAAGATGAAACACATGTTTGCCCACTGGTCTTTCAAACACAACAGGGACCATCTGTTAGTCACTCCAGGAGACGGAGAGAGGGGGGCGGGAAGAGAGAGCAATAAAAATAAATAAAACTGAATTTTTCTGTCCAAGGTAGCTGTTTTACCTTTCCTTTTCTTTTCTTTCCTTTCCTTTCCTTCCTCTCCCTTTCCTTTCTTTTCTTTTTCTTTCCTTTCTTTCCTTTTCTTCTCCTCTAAACATTTCCTTTCCCTTTCCTTTCATTTTCTCTTTTCTTCTCTTTTCTTTTTTCTTCCCTTACATTCTTTCCTTTTCTTCCTCCTCCTTCCTTCTTTTCTTCCTTTATGCTCTGAAAACAAGTTTAAAACAAGTTTAAATCTGATCTTTTGGATCACTCATATAAAATTATTACTAGGCAAATAACTAACCCTAAATGAAAATGGGGCATAACTAGATATGAATAAGTTTTCAGTATAACACAGAAATAGGCAATGTTTCAGGGATCACTCATTTGGGCTTTAGTTTGCCAACCGTTTTATAATTACTTTTTTCAATGACCTAATAAAGCAATATGGCATCATAAATAAGTGAATAATCTTTCTTTTTATGTCTATCCTGGGGCTTGAACTCGGCCTGGGTGCTGTCCCTGAGCTGCATTGCTCAATGCTAGTGCTCTACCATTTGAGCCACAGCTCCACTTCTTTTTTGTTTTTGTTTGTTTGTTTGTTAGCAGTTAATTGGAGATAAGAGTTTCACAGACTTTCTTGCTCAGGCTGACTTCAAACCATGAGCCTACATCTCAGCCTTCTGAGTAGCTAGGATTACAGGCATAAGCCACTGGTGCCCTGCAAATAAGTAAATAATCCTAACTCACAATTTCTAAAGGAGGAAATATAAACAAATAAGATTAAGTACAGTTTTTTTTAGTAAACAAGGCTAAACTTAGGTGATATTATTTCAGGCTTGGGCATTTATTTTTTCTGTGCCATGCCTAGTTAGAAGTAAAGACTGAAGGGAAGAAGAGATTCTGAAAAAAAAAATCACTTAAAAATGACATTTTCTCCACTATCCTCATGTTGAGATGTCTGGCATTCAGGAATTTGCCTGTCTGCTCTAAACCATTTTGAAGGACTGCCTGTGGTATTACTGTATGCTGTCTATTCGCATAACCGAATTCTAAGCTGTCCACAATCTTGTCCTATCCGTTGTGTCATTAACCTAAAAAAAGTTGATCAAACATGATCCTGTAGGTTAGTGTCTAACAGGCATGTTCAGTGCTCTCTCTCTCTCTCTCTCTCTCTTAGAATTTTATGCAAACTAGACTACCAGTTCCTCTACCTCTATTGCCAACATTAACAGGGCTCAGGTAAGAATACAAATAGAAGCACATTTTTTAAAGTTACAAATTAGACTTGCCTACTGTTAGCTAAAACATGTTCTATCATTCTATTTTGACTTCATAAAAACAAAAATATTCAAATATAAGTAAGTCTATGGGTTTTCATATTACTGAAAGTCTACAAACAAAGGCTACTGAACTCAGTTATTATGGTACCTGCCTCAGTAGTATGTTCAAAAGAGTGATATTTGGATGAAATATAACATCAGTAATTCTTAACATACTTTATTCCATAAACTGTATTTCACTTGGCCAGTTCATCAAAATTACTAATTATATTGTTGGAATCAAAGTTTTGTGATCTAAGAAGTGGAAATGTCCAATTAAACAACCTTTTGTGGATCAAAATTATTACATAATTTTTATTAATTGTATTCAGAAAGACAGCTTTGCTGAGAGAGTAAAAGTGGGAATTAGCAATTAAGTTCGTAAAGCAAAGCAATATTTATCTTGGAAATGAACATTAGTTTTATATACCATGCTTGAACATTACAACAGATATTACCTATGAAAAAATTACCAACACAAAAATCATAGCCAAGTGGCTTTGGCTTATGCCTATTATCCTAGCTATACTGAGGAGGCTGAGATCAAGGATTGTGGTTCAAAGCTAGCCTGGGCAGGAAAGTACATGAAACTCTTATCTTCAATTAACCAGCAGAAAAACTGTAAATGGAGTTGTTGCCCAAGGGTCGAGCAATAGCCTTGAGCAAAAATGCTCAGTGGTTTTATACTCTCAAACTCAGCCCCTAAGTTTAAACCCTAGGACAAGTAAAATAGAAAATGAAAAAAATATTACAAAATATTTTGTTAATTTTATTCTATAAGTTGTTGCTATACATTGATTTCTACATGCTCTTAAGACAAAATTTAGGTATAGATAGTACTGCTAACCTCTTCCGCATTCACGTTTTTCAATTCTAAAATAGTATTGAAACCCACAAGAGAAAATAAACTTCACAACGTTGGTCGGAAGGGTTAGCTGGGGTGGGGAGGAGTGTGGGGGTGAGGGAAGGAAGGGATAGTGGGACAACAACAAGGGAAGGGGTAACAATGATGGACACGTCATGTAGTCATTGCCTTACTCATGGAACTGTAACCCTCTGTACAGCATCTTTACAATAAAATAAAATTTAAAAATAGTACTGAAGTTTTAAATATCTTGAATAACAGCTTTTAACAAATATTTTTAACAAATCTTTTTTTTGAATGAGAATATACCTTGATCTCTAAAAGTCAGAAACTAAACTTTATAAATTAGTCTGGGAATTTATATGTCTTTTTATAATTATTTATTCACTTTAATTTTCTTATTTTTCTAGATTTTTTTCACTCATATACTGAACATGCAGTTTCATTATATTTATAAAACACATTTTTTTTGTGGGGGGGAGGTCCGGTCGTGGGCCTGAACTCTGGGCCTGGGCGCTGTCCCTCAGCTATTCAGCTCAAGGCTAGTGCTCTACCACTTGAGCCACAGCGCCACTTCCGGATTTTTTTCTTTTTGCTTATGTGGTGCTAAGGAATTGAACCCAGGGCCTCGAGCATGCAAGACAAGCGCTCTACCACTGAGCCACCTTCCCAGCCCAAAACGCATTTTTTTTAATTTGAAAAAAATTAAAAGAATCAAACATCTGTTTTCCTAACCTTTAGCTACTATTATTAACAGCAAACAAATAATATAGATATATTCAAAATTAATTGTATTTTCTATTCCAAATTCAATTTACTATTTGAGAAATTCTAAATTTCTTTTGCTATCTTTCATTCTGAATTTTGCTAAATCTAATTGTTTTAATATTTGCTTCACATTTCTTATTTTATAACAAAGTATCTAGTTGGTCAAATTTGTGTTTTTCATAGTTGCCCCACAGTTACATAGATCCTGAATATATTGTATAAAATTTTTCAACTATTCCCAAAAATATTATCCACATCTGTAGTATTGAAGCCATGGTTTTTAGAAGCAATCAATACTGTATAAGGTGATTACCTAATACTTTTAGATTTTTTTTACCAAACCCTGCTCTGTTTAGCTTTATAGTTATGAAGAATGTTGACTCCAGTATTATAGTCTCTACCTAAGCAGTATTTTAAATCAGACGCTACGATTGAAGTTGCTTCTCAATTCATCCCTCAAGCAAAAAAAAAAAATCTCTGCTTTGTATAACAGGTGTGAAACCATTGAAATGTTATCTGTACTACTTTACATTCTTCCCCTAGTAATTCAACTTAAATATACAGTAAATACATGCTATTAATTTCTTTTTACATTCACTTTACTAAAAAATCAATTAACAATTTTCCATTTATCCTAAACTTTTGGTCATTCTTTCTACAAATCCTATACATTTTCCACTCAAATCTATAAACAGTGTGTTGTTATGCCTTGAAAGACATCATTAAGTTTGGTCTATTACTGAACATACAGTATTATTTTTAAATAATGTTATACTGTACAATATTTGTCAGTTGTAC
Organism: Dipodomys ordii; assembly: GCF_000151885.1. Classification (NCBI taxonomy): domain Eukaryota; kingdom Metazoa; phylum Chordata; class Mammalia; order Rodentia; family Heteromyidae; genus Dipodomys; species Dipodomys ordii. The sequence continues at coordinate 3,384,889 of NW_012267275.1, read as the reverse complement.
TTTTTTGCTTTTATTATTGTTATTATAAAGGTGATATGCAGAGGGGTTTTAGTTACATAAGTAATGTAATGAGCACATTTCTCTCCCAGTTTTTCCTCCCATCGCCACCTACAAGTTGATTAGTTAATTTCAACATAATGTTTAGTGATACCACTGCTGCATTTGTTCACCCTTTGTCTTTCCATTTCTTTGTCCCCCTTTCCCTCCCAAAGACAGATAAATGAAGACACAAGACAAAAAGAAAACAAATACAGCAATGAAGGAAATAATTTTTTATTTCCATTTCCTGGAATTCATTTTAATAAATATTATTTTGTATGATCAGATGCACATAGGCACAGCACCTTTGTGTTCCTCTCCTAAGAATATTCACCTTTGGTTCCACTATGTGTTTTATGTGTGAATGCCTAGAGTCCTGTATAGTTTATCATGCCCCAGTGTTTTTTAGATCTAGCTTCCACATATGGGAGAAAATATGCATTTGTCTCTCTGAGTTTGGCTTACCTCACTTAACATGGTCCATCCATTTCCCTACAAATAACATTAATGGCTGTGTAAAATTCCACTGTGTATTGGTATCATACGTTCTGGAACCATTCATCTATTGTTGGGTACCTGAACTTACTTTTTCGACAGCTTAGTTACTGCGAATATTGCAGTAATAAACACAGATGTGTAAGTGTCTTTAAGGTAACTTGCCTTGTCATGCTCTGGGTAGATGCCCAGGAGTGGTATGGCTGGGTCGTGGGGAAGATCTATCTATATTTAATTTTTTTTCAGGAACCTCCAGACTTCTGTCCAGGGTGGTTACACTAGTTTACATTCCCACCAACAGTGTAATAGGATTCCTTTTTCCTCACATTCCGCCAACATTTGTTATTTTTCGATTTCACAATGTTGGCCAATCTAACTGTGATGAGATGGACCAATTGTATTTTAATAAAGGTAAAAAAACAACATTACACTCATGTACTTCTATTTATTTTTATTTGTTGAAAGTTAGTTGTTTCCTTCTTTTGATGCTTTTTGCAGTTCTAGTTACATATCTACAATTTCTGTGTGTGTGTGTGTGTGTGTGTGTGTGTTTGTAAATATGTGTATGTGTGTCTTAATCACTTTCATGGTATTGTAATAGAACACATAAGAGTAGTTCACAATTCCAGAGGCTGAGATTCCATATACAAGGACTATAGGCTAAGAGCTCCTTTCTGTGTCCTAATAAGTTGATTGCATCACAAGAGAAGAGACTGGGCAAGAGGGGAAGGGCCTCGCTACCCTTTTCTTAGGAATCCACTCCTGTTATATATAAATAACTAACCCATTCTCAAGATAACACCAGGAATTCACCATGACCTGAACGCCTGTTGAAGGTCTCACTTCAACACTGGTTGTATTAAAGATTAAGTTTCCAATGTATCTACTTTGCAGGACGTATTCAAACCGTAGCATTCCACACCTAGACCCCCAAATTCATGGCTGTCTCATATACAAAATAAATTTCACTTCAACACAATAGATGCAAAGTTTTAACTCATTCCAGTGCCAACTCAAAAGTCCAAAGGCTTATTTAAACCAGACATGGTTGATGCTCAAGACATGATTCATCCTCAGTTGTGAGCCTGTGAAATCAAAGACATTACTAACTCCTAAACTACAATGGTGGATAAGAATATCAGACATATCCATGCCAGACAAGTAGACAAGAAAAGAGGGGAAACTGTTCTCCACCAAGATCAAAATTCATCACTGAAAATGACATGAAATTAGTTTTCATTGGAACTGTTCGAGCCTGAGCTGGGGTATATAAGATGCAGTGCACTGGAGTGCTTGGAGCAAGGTCTGTGGGCAAACACAGGGCTGGAGGAGAATGCTGTTCTTTGGTTATCCTGCCTGCCAGATAACCTTGTTCACAGAGACGGGCTCTGGTCTGTGATGGAGGGTCTGCTTTGAAGATCTCTAAAATGCCTTCTGAATGTTTCTCCCACTGAAGAAAAAACACTTGGTGCTCTTTTGTCCATGGAAATCTTTTTAGCAAAGGGTTCCTTGACCATCTTTTAAAAAAATCATTAGCATAAATTAATAGACAAAAGGGCTTCATTGTGTTTTTTTACAATACACATCACATCTTTCTTAACTCCTCACCACTTCTTTTTGTTTTTAGTTTTTAGTTGGTTTTAGTATATATTATGCTATTTTCATATAATATATATACAATAAACCTATATAATTGTACATACATACATCATCACCCTTTCCTTTCCCTTCCCACTCCCCAAGAGCCTCTTCGTACATCATATCATTATTTTTTAAGGTCTTAAACATCTTATTATTGTCTTTGGTTTGCATTTGCAATCCTCATAGTTAGGCTCAACTTGTTCAAAATGTTTGCTTTCTTCTTTCCTTGCAATTGCATATCATTTATTTCTTTTTTCATGTTATTGTAATCAGTTAAGAGAAATGATCCAGCACCTTGAATGATTTGCTGCATAGAGATTTCTTCTGCCAGACATCCCAATTCATCGCCCTTGAACTTCATAAACCCCTTTGCATACAGATGAGGAATGTATCTAAGTTCTTTCCATCTATATAATAAGGATGGCCTTTAGAGTCCAATTCTTAGTTTCATCTGATCGCATGTTGGAATGACCCTTGCAATCCACACATTAGCCAGCATCCTGGTCACTATCACTTAAGCAATTTCACAGAAATTCCACACTCTTCCTAGTCCTTCTCTTACCCAAAGTCACCCATTCCTCTATTCCTGAAATTCTGGCTTTGCCTGCTCCTCCAAATGCTTCTTTCCTCTATTGACTCATCTACTCATCCAGTTCCAAAACTGCTGCCACATTTCAGATACTTGTTAAAGCAACCACCTCAGTCTCAGCAACAACTTTTTCAGTTTCTTTTATGCAGCTATGAAAGCATATCACAGACTATAATTCATAAACAACAGAAGATTATGGTTCATGGTTACACACAATATGTAAGTATATGAAGGACATTTCATGATATTTTAATTGAGAATTTAAGTGTTTCTGTCTCTCATAGACATTTATTAGCTGAAGTCTATCTTGAATATTGGTTGTGAAACTTGGAACGGTGATGACAAAATAGTTTCTAAATAAAGAACACAAAGAACAGTTTATATAATCTACTTGGAAGGGTTTAGACTAAATGAAATATGATAATTCATGGGCTTAGTGTGTAGCTCAGTGGTAGAACTTACACTAAGCACTTGCAAGGCCCCTATTCAATTGTTCAGTTGCCAACAAAAGGAAGAGGAGGAAGGGGAAGAGGAGAAGGAAGGGAGGTGAGGAGGAGGGGGTTAGGGGACAGAGGAGAGGGAAGGAAGGGAGAAAGGAAAGGGGAGGAGAGAAAGAAGGAAGAAAAAAAGAAAAATGAGAAACTTTCCCATGCTCTTGGAATGGAACATTGTAATCATTCATTTGAATTGGAATGTATTTTACTAGCAAAATTTTCATGCTGCCACAAGGATCTAGTGTTTTCATTTCCAAAGACATCACCCAGTCAAATACTCTGATGCATTTCTTCCCCAGTTTGCTGATTTCAAGACTATTCATCTAAGAGAGAAAAGCCTCTATCTTCTACCACATAGGTCAGAGCTGCTTTTGTTGTTACTAGGTTATGAAATCCATACAAAATTGTCTCTTTTCCATACCCACTAGTTTAATTAGCAATTAAACCATCATTTAATAAAGCACATAACATTGCAAAGATTCCTTTTGGCTGACCCATTTAGGTTGTGGTATGGTACAAATAATATTCTTGTTAGTCTGCATTATTTTTGATCAGTAGAAGCTTCATTAAATAAGAATGTATAATCTCTTGCTTGTGAATTATAAGAGTCATGCTCAACTGGTCTGCTTACTTTAGTTCCTTTTTTATTTTTAATTTAAATAGACTACTTCTTTGAATTTTTTTTCCGGTCCTGGGGCTTGAACTCTGGGCTTGGGCACTGTCCCTGAGCTCTTCAGCTCAAGGCAAGCGCTCTACTGCTTGAGCCACAGCACCACTTGCCATTTTCGAGAGGTTTATTGGAGATAAGAGTCTCACCAACTTTCCTGCCCGGGCTGGCTTTGAACCACGATCCTCAGATCTTAGCTTCCTGAGCCACTGGTGCCCGGCTCTTTTATTTTTTTAACTTCCAGTTTTTTGTCTTCTTAACTTACTTTTATATTCCATATTTTATCAGTCTTCACTTCTTTTTCTTTCTGGGTTGTTTCACTTCTTTTTCTTTCTGCTTTTTTTTTTGGGGGGGGGGTAGTACTGGGGCTTGAAATCTGGGCCTGAGCAGTCCCTGAGCCTCTTTTTGCTCAAAGCTAGCTCTCTACCACTTGAGCCACAGCGCCACTTCTGGATTTTTCTGAGTAGTTTATTAGAGATAAGAGTCTCACAGACTTTCCCTCCCTGGCTGACTTTGAACCACGATCCTCAGATCTTAGCCTCCTGAGTAGCTAGGATTACAGGCATGAGCCAAAAGCACCTGGAAATTCTCTACTTCTTTACTGGTCTTGTTTTCAATCATTTAAAGGATTATACAATGGAATTGTATGATATCGCCCCATTTGTAAGGAAATGGAAAGACTTGGAAAAAATCATATTAAGTGAAGTAAGCCAGGCCCAAGAAATATAGGTTCCATGGTTTCCCTTACTTGTAATAATTAGGATTCAACTAGGATAATCTTAGTAAATGAGCAAAATAGCTCAAAAGCTATAAACATATGATCATATAATGCTAAGCAAAATGAACTCCAAGACATGGACACAAGAGGTTTTTTGTTGTTGTTGTTGGTCTCAATGTACCAGGTAATTTCTTTTTTCCTTTGTGTTTTTCCCACTATGGTTTATCCCCTGTTGTCACTGTGTTTGATTTTGATACCCTGTGTATTGTATATATGTTTATCTGAACTAGGGAAGAGATGGGGAACAACAAAATGTTGAGACAAAGGACAAAGCGGGAACCTATGCAACAGCGATACTCACAAGACAATGTGTTGGAAATGATCTGTACAACTTGGAGGAGGAGGGAAAGTATGAGAAAAATGAGGGAAAGAGGTAACAAGTTTGACAAGAAATGTAATCACTAACTTACTTATGTAACTGTAACTTACTTATGTAACTGTAACCCCTCTGTACATCATTTTGACAATAAAAAAGGGTGTTGAAATATAGTAATATAAATATATTTGTATTAAATATAATATAATGTAAACATAAGAAAATTATAAAGTAAATAAAAAGTTAAAATATGTAATAAATAAATATAATAATATAAAATATAGAAAATATAATCTTTTGTTTATTAAGGTGTTTTTCTACCAAAATATGTAAAAATTTAAAATTAATAGAAAAATATAAAATAAAATGAATATCAAATTATAAAGCAAAGTTTAATAATGCTAGCTGGGCATCAGTGGCTCTTGCCTGCAATACTAGCTATTCAGGAGGCTGAGATCAGAGGATCCAGGTTGGAAGCCAGCCAAGTTAAAAAAGTCCTTCAGACCCTATCTCCACTTTACCAGCAAAAATGTCAGACTGGAGGCATAATTCAATAGGTAGAGTTACACACCAGTATCAGACGATAATAGCAACAATAATCATATAGTGCTCATAACTTAATTTTAGTTTATTTTAAACAAAACTAGTCTATTTTTTTTCAAAAAAGCTTTTTCAGATAGCACTAGAATTTTGAACTTAAGGACTTTGCTTTGATTTTTTTTTTTAGATTATGTATCATATTTTTGCCTGAGTCTGTCTTGGGCTATGATCATCCTACCTGTGGCCTCCATATAGCTGAGACAAGACACACACTACCCATATTCTGCCTATTTATTTAGATGGCAGTTTGCCCAGGTTGGCCTCAAACCTGGAATCCAACATCAATCCTGCCATGTAACTGGGATTGTATGCAAGATTTCTCACTTCCAGCCTTTCACTATTTCATGAAAATAGAACTATTTGCATTTCTAACTTCAATGCCCATCTAGTTTTCAATGTCAAGAAACAGAACCCCACTTTAAGCACATTACATCTAAACAGAGATATAGATGTCTACATATATACATTTTAATACTTCAAAATGTTCTTCAGACACTATATGCAACAATTGCAAATACTGAACATATCTGAAGTAATTTCAGAAACAAGAAAACAGATGCCCAGCATCAGTGGAAAGTGGAGGAATGCCCGCCGCAGGGCCTCCTTAAAACAAGATCATGGTGACCAAGCTGATCCCAAATTTCCAGCCTGCAGAAACATGAGAAATGTTTGTGGATGAATTCCCTCAGTCTATAATATTTCTTACATTGGAGTCTGATATGACCATGAAAGAGCGATTCTAATAGCTCTTCACAAGCATTTGGAAAGGTTTTCCCAGACTCCTTTGACTAGTTCAAATCCTTCCATTATTTAATGTCCTCAAAATTGAACATTCCATTTGGCCACCTGACATGATTACATAGCACAGGTTTAAACCTGTGTTTCCAGTGAATTCTCCTCCTCAAAATTGTGGAAATAGCTAAATTGATAACATGGTTTCATGGTGAGCAATACATTACAATTTGGGGAATCTTAAGTGTGCCCCAAATAGCATGGCCAGGATAAGCAATAAATGTATTTTCTAAATCAAGTATGTGAACACTGATGATCATGGGAAGTAAGAAGTAAGATGCTCACAATTGTTGAAGTGATTCAGAATTTAGTCTCAGCCTGTAGTTTGACCTAAACTCTAAGATGCCAAGGAAACACAAATATTTCTGGAAAGTTTCTTGAATCTTTTGGTTTCCTCCAGAGTTAATTTTATTACCACGAATTCATTTGCTTATTCTGGTCCTGCTGAGAACTTGAAAAACTGGAAGAATCAACAAATGATGGCAATATGTCCCCACATTCCCCAACTACTCCTAACATTCAGTGCACACAACCCAAATTTTAATCAAACACTCTGTTTCTTCAGCTTTCCTAAACATATGAGGATACATTTGCAGATTATTGGGTCACTGCTTCTTTACACAATTGTATTTGTGGTTTAGTTGGAAAAGAATTACAGAAAAAGCTAGAATAATTCTTAGACCTTTACTTAACAACTAAAAGAGAAACAACTTTTATTAACTTGAATCTGTAGTGGAAGTTTTTTATTAAGCCAATTAATTTTTTCTCATTTGAGTCTTCGTCTATTTTAACTAATGTAATCATCTAAAATGGAATGTTGAGGCCAGATGTGGTTGTACATACCAGTACCCCAGAATGCAAACTGGGTCAGCAGAGGAGGTTCATAAGTTCATGGCCAGTCCAAGGTACATAGTGAGACCTCCTATCCAAAAGACACACACACACACACTAGGAATCAAGGTGTAGACAGTCAAATAGGGTACTTCATTCTCAAAAGGTTTTGGGTATTCATGTGGCTAGGGGGAGGTAGCTAGGGAGGCTACCCGTGTCTTAAAGGCAGATGTTAAGAACAGAATGTGTGGAGATCCCATTCATTGGTGTGATACTTTATTAGAAGACCAAAGAAAAGGCAAACATGTTTTGAGGTCTTTACTTGGAAATGGCCTTTGGGATGACATTAGATTATTAGAGAAGAACCCTCATGAATGAGACTAGTATCCTTATGAAAAGAGCTATGAGAAAATGCGCTTCTCACATCACCACCATACACAGTTGTGGAGAGCTGCGGGAGCCGCGACCAAAGACGGCTGCAAAAGCAAAAATGGCAGGGCCGCGTGGTGCGGCTGCGACCTAAGATGGCGCGGGCTTCCGCCTTCCGTCTTCCTCGTGACGAGTGCTCTCTGTAAAAAACAACTCCTTATATGGCTATGACTTGGCTCCTAGTTTGCTTCCGTGTTTGCAGCTCTATCGGTATATGCCACATGGCGCTTCAGGATTGGCCATCCAGGAGGCTTATAACCGGAGCGCGGGGGTGGATGGGAAGGAGAAACAAGGAGAAAGCAGGAGAAGCAGGAAGAAGAAGGAAGAAGCGGGCAGGAGAGAAGTAGGAGAGAAGAAGCTGTAAACAAGGTCCTGAATAAACCGTCTGAAAGAAGGACCTGTTGTCGCGTCATCCTTGCGGGTCGAGGCGGTCGCGACACACAGTGGTTTACATATATACAACATCTGTTAGCACCTTAATTTCAAAATTTCCACCCTCAAAATGATGAAAAAGAAGTGTCTGTTATTCAATCCACACAGTCTGGTAATTTGTTAAAGCAGCTCGAGCAGACCAAGATAGCATAACAGGGTTTTATTAAACTCTGTCTGTTGAAAGAAATGTGAAAAAATAATCAGATTAATTATATTCAAACTCAAAGGATCAAGCACTGACTCACTGGTTCAATCAGAAATGTTACTAAGTGAGGCTGAGAAGTAGAATAATTTGTTAAAGTGTTAAGAAATAAATTAGCAAAAATCTGACCTAGAATGTGACATGTTAATGATGCCAGAAGTCCTGACCTCCAGTTGGAGTCAGTGCTATTATCCTGGCATAAAAAGTGTACCATCAAGTTCTGAGAAATTGAATATTGAACACTAGTTGTTGTAGCCCTTCAGAAAAGGAAAAAATACATTTTCTTCTCATGTAAAGCAAGGCCAACACTGCTTTGAGATCTCTACTTCATACAAAATATCACTAATCAAGGTAATATAGTAGAAATTTAGAACCTACTTCATCTGTTTTTAGAGGTAATACAATGTTTTTATTAGGTAACACAATGAAAATAGGTCATAATAACAGTCTAGTATCTTGCTTGTAGCTAAGAGAGACACAGAGAGAGATAGAAACTAACAATATTATCTATTAGAAAATATAGCAGGTGGGCTGGGAATGTGGCTTAGTGGTAGAGTGCTTGTCTAGCATGCATGAAGCCCTGGGTTCAATTCCTCAGTACCACATAACACAGAAAAAGCCAGAAGTGGTGTTATGGTTCAAGTGGTAGAGTGCTAGCCTTGAGCCCACTGAGGTTCAGAGACAGTGTTCAGGTCCTGAGTTCAAGCCCAGGACAGGCAATAAATAGATAGATAGATAGATAGATAGATAGATAGATAGATAGATAGATAGATAGATAGACAGACAGACAGACAGACAGATAGACAGATAGATAGATAATTTAATTAAATATAGCACGTGTTTCTGCTGAGATTTTGGATTTTGTGTAAGTTGTCTTTGAGCATCAAACAAAGCACTTTGGGATTGAAAGGACACAGAAAATGGACCCTATAGATCTCTGACCAATCCTTAGGAATTGAGAGTAGCACTGCCACATTGCTTCTCAGCTGAGAACCAATTGAATTATTGATTATTGATTACTGAAGTTTTCAGGGATTTTCAAGGGTAGAAATGTTTTACCTTTTGCTTTATACAAATATAATTTTCTCCCTGGCCACCCCTCACCCCCAGTTACTTGGTTTGGGATTCTTACTTTAGTCATGGGTACTATTTTTAATATCAAATGCTTGATGAATATGCCTGTCATCTTTATATATAGGAAGCATGCCAATCTTCTCTGTATATATTAGTATATACATACTATATACATATATATATATATATATATACTTTTAGTATATGTGCTGCTGAAGTGAGTACCCATAGGGAAATTTTTAATATATATTTTTACTGTAAAGATACTGTACAGAGGGGTTACAGTTACATGAGTAAGGTAATGAGTACACTTCCTATTGAGCATTGTTACCCCCTCCTTTCTACCGGTAAATTTTTAAGTCTCAAGTCAATGTTTTTTTTCTTTAGCATAACAAAATAAATTTTTGCTAGTATCTAAAATAAGAACTGTCATAGTTTGCTTTTTATTTTTTATTTTTATTTATTTTTTTGTCAGTAGTGGGGCTTAAGCTCAGGGCCTGGACACTATCCTGAGAGAGTGTGTGTGTGTCTGTGTGTGTGTGAGAGAGAGAGAGAGAGAGAGAGAGCCTGGGCCTGGGCACTGTCCCTGAGCTGTCCCTGAGCTCTTCAACTCAAGGCTAGAACTCTGCCCCTTGAGCCACAGCACCACTTCCTGTTTTCTGGTGGTTAATTGGAGATAAGAGTCTCATGGAATTTCCTGCCCCAGCTGGCTTTGAATCACTATCCTCAGATCTCAGCCTCCTTGGCAGCTAGGATTACAGGCATGAGCTACAGGCACTTGGCTTTGTCCTGAGCTTTTTTATGTTCAAGGTTGTTGTTCTACCACTTTGAGCCACAGTGCTACTGCTGGTTTTTGAGTGGTTAATTGTATTTAAGAGTTTCACAGGGACTTTTCTGCCTAGTCTGACTTCCAACCTCTATCATCAGATCTCAGCCTGCTGAGTAGCTAGGATTCTAGGTGTGAGCCACCAAAACCCAGCCATAGGTTGCTTTTAAAGAATTAACAACTTTTAAGTTCTTTGAAACTTTGAAAGCAATCTCTCTACATGCTTTTAGCAATTATTGTTATAAATAAGGATGAATCATTCTGAATCTTTCTTCAGTTAGTATCAAATTAGGAGATTATTGTTTTAGTAAATATTTTATCAGAGGATAATAATTCTATATTCTTTTGTTAGCAATTTCATTTCTTAGTTGATAGTACTCTGAAATTAAGGAAAGTCTCTGTATAGTTTACTTCAATAGTAGTTATATTTTGCATTTTTAATATAATACATGTACTGTATTATATGCTACATTATTTTATAGTCAGGCTTTATTAGGAGGAGAAAAGGACAATAATTTCCACAGAGTTTTATTAACAATCTATGCCTCTGAAGGTAAAATTGGAAACAAATTTTCATCTCCTTATCATTGTGAATAAGTCTTGTTATTTTTTATTCCTATTTCTCTTGTATAACTGGGCTGTTTGTCAGATAACATTTCTATGCTCCTAAATTTTTCTATGACCTATATTTTGTATTATACTGTAAAAAAATCTTAAATAGATAAAAAATAGATTCTTATCCAGACCCAATCTTCCCTTATTATTGTTATTGTTATTATTCCTGTCTTCTGTGTCCTACTACAAGTTAAGAGGCTTTTGCCCATGGCAGTGATAAGATGGAAAAGTGTTTTAAATTTTCTTAAGACAAAAGAGATTTGGAACCCTCAAATCCTCTACTAGTCTTTGAACTGCCTACTGGGCTGATGGTTTATTATTGAAGATGGTAGGTTTGAGCTGATCTAAAAGAGACATTTCAAAATAAAACTTTATATAAGTTGTCTTTAGCAAAGTGAAATCAAGGGCATCATGTTCATTCAAATAAATGATGTGTATGTCTGTGTAAACTCTACATATTATATATAAACTCTCTGCATAGATACATTATATGATATGTGATATATAGTATGATATATGATATATATTTATAAAGAGAATACTTTGTATATATACTCTATATATGTGTAGATATACATATATATGCATTATACACACACACACATCCACTAGACCCTGTTTTGGAAAAAGGAGGAAGAGGTAGGAAAAGTATGGGAATATGGTAGAGGGATGAATTCTTTCAAAATGCATGTAGAGAATGTCACAGTGAAACCCCCATATATGACAAATATATGCTAATTCTAAAGTAAAATAATCAAAAAAGAAACTATGCTATTTCTTTAATGCTTCTGCACATTAAATATACTAACAACAGTAAAGAACTAGTGATTGTGAGTAATACTCTTGAGTAAACTAATTGTTCAGTACTCTTCAATAAGCCCATACCACCTAGAAATGGTAATGACAAACTGCCACTTTTATCTTAGAAATACTTTGGGGAAATCTACTTCTCTTTTCCTATTCCAATTTTCTACCTTATTTTGAGCACAATGATTTTTAAAAGATTGATAATGACAGCCAATTATTTCAGATCCAAGACCAGGTTTGAATGGGTAGGTTTCTGAACTTCTACAAGCAGCCAAGTTCATTTGCCTACAATGAAATATACAACCGTATGCATTCACACACAGTGAGACCAAAGGAGGATACTCTTAGGAGAGGAACCCAAAAGCACAATGCCTATGTGCATCTGATCTTACAGTGAAATACAAATAGAACTGATCTATCTACTCTTCTGATAGATGGTAAAATTGATGAAATGCTAACACTGGGCAATTTAGACTTTAAGCTTCTCAACTACAATGAAATAGAAATTTCCAACAGTAACAGAAGATTAGATGAGATTCTTTGTAAAAGAATGTCAGTAGGATACAGCAAGAATTATAACAATGTAAATTTGCCAAAATGGTCTCTTTCTTCAGGCCAATTTCTTTTATATTATACATAATTCTAAGAAAACTGCTTCAAATCTTCCAAACTTTACAGCAAATTGAAGCCATATATTAGGAACTCAAAGGATCATAAATGAAAATTTTCTCAACTGTACACTGAGAAGAGCAAGGAAATAGCAGAACAAAAACTGCCATAAAGATACTCATGGCAAAAATAAAATCACTGTAGATCCCCTGTATACTTGGAAGTCTTTAATAATATCATATTACCATAAAATATCTCACATGAATAATAATGACTCTAAACTCTTAAAAACTAAGGTAGAAAATGATGTAATATGTTTCAGATAGGCATGAAAGAAAACTAATTATTTAAAAAGGTTGAGTATGAAGTGGGTAAACTTTTGAGTTTTTAAATATACTTATATTATGGCCCTGATAAATTTAGCCGACAATAATAGTATTAACAGCAGTCAACACTAATTAAGTATTTGTCATGTGGTAAGTGCATTAACTGGATAAACTCCTTTAGTCCTCACACCAACTCCCAACTTACAGATAAGGAAGCCAACAGAGGTTAATTTAAGTATTTGTCCAACATCTTTGTGTTAGTAAAGATAGAGGAGATTATAATAACAAACAAGTCCAGGATCCCAGCAGCCAAAAACAATAGGTTTTTATTGGTCATTACTGCCACCTGCCCTTCATGACAGGGCTGGGACTCTGTGCCTGGTTGTTCTCATACAGAGATGTAGTATGGTAGAGCATCTGCTATCCGAAATGAGGACAATTTTCATGCAGAGAGAAGACAAACATGTAATTTGTACTTCAGCCTCCTCTAAAGACAGGTAATTATAAATTACTTCAAGAAACGAAAACGTACCATGTGCCCTGAGAAGGGACCAGAATCTAGAATGATAGGAATAGGATTAAAGACTATACTTACATAATTAGAAAGTAACAAAGAGAGACTCAAATTCAGATACCTTAATAGCAAAGAGTCTGGATAAGAACTCAAGAGGCCTCCAAGGTTTGTGTACTAAAGAGAGTGATCAGAGAATATATTGCCACATCTTTTAGAAAGTTCCATGTTCTTAAAAAAAGTTGAGGAGGGAGCAAAGGGAGGAGTTGGGGAGGTGGCGAGGGAAGGGATGGCTGGGGAAAAACAAAGGAGGGGGTAACAATATACTCATTACCTTACTCATGTAACTAACCCCTCTGTACAGTATCTTTACAATAAAAATATTTAAAAAGTTGAAATACTCAAAAATACCAGGGAGGAAGAAAGGTTTCAAAGAAATTTTATTCTGTGTACAAATCACAGGGTATATACATATATATATAGAGAGAGAGACACAGAGGGAGAGACAGAGACAGAGAGACAGAGACACAGAGATAGAGAGACAGAGAGAGAGTGCCAAAGTAGGCAAGTTTTGTCTTCTAAGGATCCAATGTCCTTTTCATATTGCCTAAAATAATATAAAGGAAATCCCTTTATGAAAAACCAAAGAAGCTATGGTATTAATGAACTTCTCTGTAACCTTAGAAGCTCAACAAAAATAATCATATATATTCCTGCTACCACATCTAAATGTACTTAATCTGAATTCCCTTTAAAGTAATTTATGCTTGAAATAAGCAAATGAGGTCTGCTCTTTTCAAAATTTGCATTTGATCCTATTAGTTCTGATTTCAAAATAACTTCTTTAATAAGTTTTTTATTGTGAAAATACTGTATGGAGGGGTAACAGTTACATGAGCAAGGTAATGAGTACATTTCTTATCAAGCATTGTTGCCTCCTCCTTTGTTTTTCCCCTACCATCCCTTCCCTCCCACCTCCTCAATGACACTCCCCACCCCCTCAACGCCTAAATTGTAAAGTTTGTTTATCAACATAGCGTCTTGTATATCTCATTGTTGCAATGAGTCAACTTGTATCCTTATTTAAACAATTTATTTTATCCCTTCCCCTCCCCAAATTATACCAACACAAGTGTTTTTTTTCTTGCTATTGTTTCTAACGTATTTATAAGGTTCCATGTCATTTTTGGTTGCTTTGTATGTCCCTCCCCCACAGTATAACCCCTGTTTTCAAAATAACTTTTCTGCACACTGTCCTTCATGTCTAGTATTGGGAAATGTTGAACATGTTCCGCTATATGCTTTTCAAATTCCAAACATGTTTTGTATGATTGTATATCTTCTGAATGATTCTGACTCAAAAGTGTATTCCCTTGAAGATAGCATACATTAAAAAAGAGGATTAATGAAGGGCTTAATTACATAGGTATCTATTTTCCCACATCCTAAAAAAGTATGTTATTTGAGAGTCAGTAATGGTAGTTTCAATAACCAGAAATAAACTTGATAATCACGTAGGCTTTTCTACTAGTTTGGGGATTTTGCAAAATGAGATGTATGTCACTTTATTTTTAGATAATATAAAGATACAGTACATAAACTTTAATTTACATTTTATTGTTGTTTTGGTGCTGGGGTGTGAACTCAGCCTCTGGGCACTGTACCTGAATGTTTTGTTCAAGTGTTCTACCACTTGAGCCACAGCTCCACTTTCAGTTTTTGCTAGTCAATTGGTGGTAAGTATCTCAGGGACTTTCTTGCCTGATCTGGCTTTGAACTGAAATTCTCAGATCTCAGCTTCCTGAGAAGCTAGGATTATAGGCATGAGCCACCAGTACCCAACAAATGTACATGTTTAACCTGAGATAAACCTTCCACATTGTAAAGATGAGCTCATATAGTCTGAGAACTATTTTAAAAAATAAAATGAGGGGCTGGGAAGATGGCTCAGTGGTAGAGCGCATGCCTTGCATGCCTGAGGCCCTGGGTTCGATTCCTCAGCACCACATAAGCAAAAAGAAAAAAGCCGGAAGTGGCGCTGTGGCTCAAGTGGTAGAGCGCTA